>NC_142488.1:60454610-60756151 GCF_049115385.1 Moschus berezovskii | reverse complement strand
TACAGTCCCCCATAGGACAGAAGAAGAAACTAAAACCAGAGACAGAGAAAGGGACTTTCTCTGGCCTCCTGACATTGCTGAAATAATAATAGCTGATGTTCCTGGGGAACTTCCTGTGGCTTACGTCCTGGCATGTGCATTGAATCCCGACATGCTCTGTGGGGCCACACGAAAGGGTGATCAAACAGACTCTACTATTCTCCCCATTTTCTGCATGGGGAAGCCGGCGCTCAGAGAGGAACTGACCAACCTGAAGTCAGGGAGCCTGAAAATGGCAAAATCTGACTTTGAGCCTGGGGCTATCTGCTGCCTACTTTATGCTCTTAGCTATTATTGTTCCAGTGCCCCTCCTGGACTTATTCCCACCTCTACCCCTGCCAGGCCATAGATCTGCTGATGTACCAAGTACCAACAGAAGCCTGACAGAACCTCAAAACTCTCCAAGTTCAAAGCAAAAAGCAGTGCAAAAACTATTTAATGACACAGAAATGCTTACAGTTTAATGGTATATGGGAGACTCAGGGTACAAAACAGAATGGCCAAAAGAAGATATCCAAATGGCCAACAGGTATATGAAAAGTGTTCAACATTACTCATCATCAAGGAAATGCAAATGAAAACCACAATGAGATATCACCTCAGACCTCTGAGGATGGCCATTATAACAGAGACAGAAAATAATAACTGTCAGTGAGGATGTGGAGAAATTGGAACCCTTGTATGCTGTTCATGAGCTGCTTTAGAAAGCAGTATGAAAGTTCCTAAAATATTAAAAACAAGACTAATATATGATCCAGTAATTCCATTTCTAGGTATTTAGCCAAACTAATTGAAATCAGGATCTTAAAGAAATATTTGCACCCCCATGTTCACAGCAGCATTATTCACAATAGTCAAGACATGGAAACAAGTATGCATCAACAGATAAATGGATAAAGAAAATTTGGTATATGCACCCAAGGAAATATTATTCTGCCTTAAGAGAGAAGAAAATCCTGCCATTTGCAGCAACATGGATGAACCTGGAGGACATTATGCTAAGCGAACTAAGCCAGACACAGAAAGACAAATACATTATTCCATCTGTATGAGATCTCTAAAGTAGTCAAACTCTTAGAAACAAAAAGTAGAATGGTGATTTCCAGGCACTGGGGTGATGGGGAAATAATGATGCAGTTCAATGGGTATAAAGTTTCAGTTATGCAAGATGGAAAATTTTTCCAAATCTGCTGTATGGCATAATGCCTATGTTAACAATACTGTATTCCTAGAAGTTTGTTAAGAGGGTACATCTCATGTCATGCTTTGTTTTTTTTTTTTTTTTTCACCACAATTAAAAAAAGAAAAACAGAATGCCAGTATGATCTTGGGGGTAAAAACAGGGACTGTATGCATGTGCAGAGGGAAAGAAAACAACTAGAAAGAAAGATAACCCCAAATTAACACTATTTCTCCCTGGTTAGTGGAATTCTAGGTGATGTTTTCTTGGTAAGACGCTCTGTGGTTCGCAAATTTTCTATTGTGTATATGTATGACTTTTATCATCCTCCTCTCCTTCCTCAAAATGAGAAAGACAAAAACAAGCCAACTAAGAAAATCAACAGATGCTTTGGCGCCTGACGCAGAGGGTCGTGGCCGTACCTCTACCAGCCGGGGCACTGTGGACAAGCACCCCAGGCTCTCTGAGTCTCAGCTGCCTCCCCTCTGGGATGAGTGTTGTGATCTCACATTTCCTTGTCTTTGCTGTAGAGCCCACTTATCTTTTCTTTTGATCCCTCAAGTGAGATCAAAAACAAAGGTCGATAAACTGGCATTCTAACCCCCAGACAAAGTCACCAGGGTGCCAGCAAGTGGACCACAGTCTCAATCAGAACTGCTTTCTCCTGCCAAATTAAGAGAAAGGGGAGGATGTGGCTGTGACCTCTTTGTGGTCTCAGTTTATTAACTTTGAAAATGAGAGCGCTGTGAGTAGGTCTGAACCCTTGCCATGGAGCTGGGGAGGGGCTGGGCAAAATCTTCCTGCTGCCCACCAGGCCACAACAGCTCCACTGAGAACAAGACCTGCACTCCCTGGGAGTGGGAGTGGGAGCAGAGGTAGGTCTGCAAGATCAGTTGGGGAAGAGAAGCACAGAGCATATTGGAGAGGACCTACATGGGGTGACCCTCGCTTCTGCCGAAACCTGCCAGACAGGTGCTCTGTCATCTTTGTTGCCACGCTCCAGGTCTCTGGTGCTTGGGGTGGTGGCTGTGTCATCTCTGTGGGTTCCCCTGCCCCAGCAGCATGGCAGGATGACAGGGTTCTGTTGGCCTTCCCCAAGCTGATCCATTCTTGGGAACCAATTCTGGCCCCCACTGCATTCCTTGACTTTTTGATGGAATGTTCAGTTGCTCAAGCAGGGGCCAAGACTGAGCCCTATGGCAGCCAAGACCCTAGGCTGTCTAGGGAAGGCACAGCCACTGGGGTACCCAACCCCTACCCAGCAACCCCCCAAATGCCTGTAAGCAGTCTGGCAGGGCTCTGTGGTGATCCTGGTAGTCCCCCCACCTACAGGCAAACTCAGCTCTCCTCTGCCTGCTAGAGACCCTCTCTGCTCAGGACCAAGAAGTCCTTCTGTGGAGCTTTTTGCATCCCTTTCTCTCAGACACCAGTTTTACTTCCCCTCAGAAACTAAGAATCTAACTTCTTAGCCTTCTCTACAGAAAAAATTATATATATATATCTCCATATGCAGACTTGAAATTCTCTGCCTGTGCATTCCTGGACATTGCAAGATTTCATTTCCTCCTGCCTTTTACTTAGACTCTAGAACATTACAATAGGAAGAGACTGTTTATTTCAACTCACTTGCCCTAACCCTCCCCAAGCACACCCATTTTACAGAACGACCTACTGAGGCCCCAAATGGGAAAGGACCAAACCCAGGCTCAAAGCCAAGTAGTGGCAGAGCTGGACCCAGAATCCAGAGTTCCCAAGTCAAGGCCCTTTCCTTAGCCCAGGTCATCAGTTCAGTTCAGTCGCTCAGTCGTGTCCAACTCTTTTGTGACCCCATGGACTAAGGCCAGGCTTCCCTGTTCATCACCAACTCCTAGAGCTTGCTCAAACTCATGTCCATAAAGTAAGTGATGCCATCAAACCATCTCATCCTCTGTCGTCCTCTTCTCCTCCTGCCCCCAATCCCTCCTGGCATCAGGGTCTTTTCAAATGAGTCAATTCATAGCATCAGGTGGCCCAAGTATTGGAGTTTCAGCTTCAGCATCAGTCCTTCCAATGAATATTCAGGATTAATTTCCTTTAGGATTGGTTTCTTCTCTTTGCAGTCCAAGGGACTCTCGAGTCTTCTCCAACACCACAGTTCAAAAGCATCAATTCTTTGGTGCTCAGCTTTCTTAATGGTCCAATTCTCACATCCATACATGACTACTGGAAAAACCATAGCTTTGACTAGACGGACCTTTGTTGGCAAAATAATGTCTCTACTTTTTAATATGCTGTCTAGGTTGGTCATAGCTTTTCCTCCAAGGAGCAAAGGTCTTTTAATTTCATGGCTACAGTCACCAATTGCAGTGATTTTGGAGCCCAAGAAAATAAAGTCTGTCATTGTTTCCATTGTTTCCCCAACTATTTACCATGAAATGATAGGACCGGATGCCATGATCTTAGTTTTTTGAATGTTGAGTTTTAAGCTAACTTTTTCACTCTCGTCTTTCACTTTCATCAAGAGGTGCTTTAGTTCTTTGTATTCTGACATAAGGGTGGTGTCATCTGCATATCTGAGGTTATTGATATTTCTCCTGGCAATCTTGATTTCAGCTTGTGCTTCATCCAGCCTGGCATTTAGCATGATGTACTCTGCGTATAAGTTAAATAAGCAGGGTGACAATATGCAGACTTGACGTACTCCTTTTCCTATTTGGAACCAGTCTGTTGTTCCATGTCCAGTCCTAACTGTTGCTTCTTGACCTACATACAGACTTCTCAGGAAGCAGGTAAGGTGGTCTGGTATTTCCATCTGCTTAAGAATTCTCCAGAGTTTGTTGTGATTCACACAGTCAAAGGCTTTGGCATAGTCAATAAAGCAGAAATAGATGCTTTTCTGGAACTCTCTTGCTTTTTCGATGATCTAACAGAGGTTGGCAATTTGATCTCTGGTTCCTCTGCCTTTTCTAAATTCAGCTTGAACATCTGGAAGTTCAGGTCATAGGCCCCTCTTCTACCATACTCTGAGCCAACCTCTGAAGCAGCAGGGAGGTGGGACAAGCTTCTCCTGGCTGAGGAAGTCAGAGACTCTGAGGTTGTGACCCCACCTTACTCATCTCCCCTACATCAAGGGGCTCAGCCCTGCCCAGCACAGGCCTGCTCCCTGAGCCTGGCAGCCCACACCTTCGTGGGGAGGCAGCAGAAGGAAAACTGATTTGCTCTCCTTGTCTCAGCTGGTAACGAATCCGCCTACAGTTTGGAAGACCTGGGTTCATGTCCTGGGTTGAGAAAGATCCCCTGCAGAAGGGAAAGGCTGCCCACTCCAGTATTCTGACCTGGAGAATTCCATGGACTACAGTCCTTGGGGTTGCAAAGAGTCAGACACGACCGAGCAACTTTCACTTTCTGGTTTACAGCAGCACTCACACTTGCCCTCTCTCTAACTTATCAACCCCTCACAGGCTCCCTCCATCTCTCTCTGTCTCAGTCTGTCTCTCTCCAAAATCTTGCTCTCACCCTCATCTGTTGCTCAGTCTCCCAGTTTCTGTCTGTCTCTCACACATGCAGCCAGTCTCTCCCAATTTCAGTTCCTCTGCCTGTCCGTGTCTGTTACACTGTTTCCCTGTCTCCCACTTCCTCTGTCAGCTGCTGGGAGTTCCTCTCTCTCTGCATCAGGATCTCTGGGTTGTGCACCCTTTCTGTGTTTCTTTCCATTTCTCAGTGAGCACTGAGGATGACTATCACCTCGACCCCTCCCCAGAGTGAGCAAGGTACACAGTACAGGTGCGGATGATGCTTTCAGAGCCTCAGACTCCCACCTGGGCTGAGGCCAAGCTGAGCGGGGTGTGGACTGGCGGCAGTAGGCTAAATTCTGCTTGGGAACCGCTTCCCCCAATGCTAGGCCTTTTCTGAATCAAGTCCTAGGAACAACCACCCCAGATAGACCCCAGGGACAGGTAAGAGGAAGGAAGGAGCCTGGCACCCTGTTGGCCCTGGGGGCCTGGGAGTTGGTGCCATCTACTCCCCACTTTACAACTGGCTGAGTGCTCAGATAGACTCTGACTTGATCATCACTGGAAAACTCTGGCAGGGCAGAGCAAGAGATTCTTCTGTCTGCTTCACAGACAAGACCCCTTGGTTTCCAAGAAGTCAAAGGACTTGGTCCAGGACTTACAGCCCATGACAGATCTAGAGCAAGAGTAAGAGCTGCCAAGCAAAGATCAATGGCTCTGGATGTCCCTTCCCAACACCGTTCCTAGAACCACGGGTGTGCTGGGCAAAGGAGTGAGCAAGGTGCTCTCTTAATGCAAAAGCTCTGTCGATAAACACTGAAGTCCCACTTTGAACAAGAACCCAGGGACATGCAAAGGCAGACACAAATAGACTAATCTCTAGCAAGAACTTGACTGCTTCTAAAGTATTCTCTCATGTGCCACCTTCCTAATAAGCAAGGTAAGTGGTGACTAACTTTATGCCCATTGTTGGCTGAGGAGTAGATGTCAGCGAAAGGGTTAGGGCCTAGTCCTGCAACCCCCACTCCAGGGCTCTGTCATGCCCTTCTTGGCAGAAGGGAGACCAAGCCCCTACCACTGGGAAGGTTGGTGTTGGCCATGGATGGGGCTACAGCAGCACCAGCCCAGGCTGCACTCACAAGGCAAATCTCAATCCATCTCAAGCAGGCAGGGCCCAGTAAGCAGGGCAGGAACGGATTCCTAGTCCCGGATTCTGATCCGAAGAACTGGTCCTTGCACTCTAGCCTGAAATCCTGAATCCAACCCAACCTGGCCTAGAGCTGGCAGAGGAGCTGCTGTGAGAGAAGGGCACAGGGCTCCTCTATGAAAGCAACACCAGGGAGGAGAGGTTCTGACCCAGAGACCCTTGGCCTCGCTTCTGGCCCCCATCCTCAAACTCTGATTTATGGTTTATATCTGCTGACTGTCTTTCTCTCCCTTCACTATAATGTCAGTTCCATGAGGGCAGGGGTTTTCACATTTATTCACTGCTTTAACACCAGTGCCTGCAACAGTGGCTGGCATATAGCACTCAATAAATTGTTGAATAGTTATTGAATGAATAAATGAATATTGAGTAAATAAATGGATGAGTATTATACCCCATGAGTGGGGAGAGGGAGGGTTTCATAGCCTAAAGGATTTCCCCCCCTCTTTCTCCTGAACAGAATGAGACAGAGCATTCCTTCTGCAGAGTTCAGACTCTGCCCATCCCAGAGCACCTAGCTTAGACCCCTAGAAGACCCCACCTTCTCCTGAGGGCTAGGCCAGGCCCAAAAGGTGAGAAACAAGGGGCTCCCCTAATGTTCCAACAGAGCCCAACCAACAGCACCCTCTGTCCTGACTCATAGACTTGAAAAATGCCTGGCTGGCAGAGCCCATTCCACAGCTGGGGAGACTGAGGCCTGCAGAGAAGAGTACAGGAGCAGACCGAGGTCGTTCTGGGTTGGTGTGGAGCTAGGCTTAGAGACCAGAAAGCTCCTGACTCTCCTTCTGGGTTCTGGAAGGGATCCAGGAAAGGAAGGGGAAGGGAGTAAGGGTGCCCTCAGGACTCCCCATCCTGGGTGCCCACACTGAACCCACCATCTTCGGCATATTTATCACCCCCTATTTCCGACCCATATCGCCCTTCTTTCCTTTGGAGCTGGCATAGGGACGAAAGTGGCTGTGAACTGGGGATCCCATTTTTGTCGGGCCCCACTCTTGTCCCAGTCCTAGCCGCACATCCCCGCTCCCCTCCTCAGATGGAAACTCTATCTCCACTCACACTTGCTCTCTTTGTATCTCTCCCCTCAGTTTTATGGGGTGGTTGTGGCAAGAAAGAATTGGAGCGGGGGTGCTGCAGCTCAGAGACTGTCCTTTATTAGTTCTCTCTTCTCCGGGAAATGAGGGGCTGCAGCTGGCCGGTGATATGGGTGGGGTGAGCTGGCCTCTGGATGCTGGGAAGACTGCACATCTGGGGGCAGGGGCCTGGAACGGAGGCTGAGATGAATTACCTGCGTGTGCTGGAAGAACCAATTGGGCATGCGGGCATGCTGCCTGCCCTGCTGGAATTAGGGAGCAATACTAGGGGCACCAGCTGGGGACCTGGGAGAAGAAGGAGCTCCCAGAGAGGGGCAGGCAGTATCGGAGCCTTGGAAAGGGGAGTCCAGCCTCCGAAAAAGAAGAAAGAGCTCCTCTCAAACTCAGGGGAAAATATCAATAAATGGAGCCTGCCCTCCTCCGGGCGCAACCTTCTAGCCACACTACCAGACCCCCTACCACCCAGTCCCCTCCCCACCCATCACAAAGCCACTTCCAGCTGGGCCCTCCCAGCTCTCTTTCTCTGACCAGATGGCGTGGGTGCTCTGTGAGGCATCCTGGCCCCTTGCCCAACATGCACACACATACACACACACAGACACACATACGCGTTCTTGCTTTCTTTCTTTCAAAACATTCCTCCCTCCCTGCTCTGCTCCATGGCTGTCATTGACAACTCTCCCATTTAATAGCTATATGTGACCTCAGTTTTCCTCATCTGCAGAATGGAATTAATCCTTCCAAAACAGAACGTTTTGAGCTTTGGAAATCATTAACGGGTGACACTTGGCCCTCAGCTCATGTCCATGGCTGACAGGGGAGTGAAATGGGGGAAAAGTAAGAATAACAGTACCTATCTTGTAAGATGGGCTTCCCTGGTAGCTCAGCTGTTAAAGAATCTGTCTGCAATGCAGGAGACCCTGGTTCTACTCCTGAGTCGGGAAGATCCCCTGGAGAAGGAAACGGCAACCCACTCCAGTATTCTGGGCTGGAGAATCCCCATGGACAGAGGAGTCTAGCGGGCTACAGTCCATGGTTTTGCAGAGCATCGGACACACCTGCGTGACTAAGCACACACAGCACACACACGTCTTGTAACATGGCTGAGAGAATATATCCATGTTTGGAAGAGTGAGTCCTTTCGCCAGCTGGGAAATGTGTTTCCAGGAGGTAAGACCCTGTCCTCATGATTCCTTCTTCCCTGCCCTCCACCCAGGGTCCTTGGAGGCCTCCACAGGAATGCACCCCCTCAGCTCCCAAGGTGCCAGAAGAGCCAGGAGGCGGCTAGGGGTCAGGAAGCCAGCTGGGCTGACTGGGGCCTGGGCCTTGAAGGTAGCTGCCTGCCTAACTGCTGGGGACACTGGAGATAGCCCCCTCCTTCCCACACCTCCCCGCCCCCACCCCCATCTCTGCAGCCTTGCATTTGGGTCCCTTGCTCTCCAGGAGGCAGCCTCCTCTCTGACATCATCTGTAGTCAATTCCCCTGAGGGCCATCCCCAATTTTCATTTCCTCTCACTAATCCTCACTCACAGTCCCTTTGCACAGCCCGGAACAGCCTCTGTCCCGGAGCTGGCCCTGCTCACCAGATATTTGTTGCAGCTCACAAACCTAGGTTTCTCAGCTGAAAGGGCCTTGCAGAGTTCACCATCTCCCATCTCCTTTCTCCAATGCATAGATGAGGATGGGTCATGGTGAAGGCAGAGGGAGGAGAGGAGGGACCCCTCATGGCATTCAGCACCTCTGTGCTAATTAGAAAAGGGGTGCAGCATGCACCCATGTGCATATGATTGGTAAAGAGAAGGCATGCTGGATTTCAGCCCTCACTCACACTCTCGGCCAGATACCCTCGTGCAGTTTGCAACCTGTGCAACCATATACAGTAGCTCTGGGAGACAGCCCGAGAATTCTAATGCATGCTCAGAAAGCCCGGACTGGGTTCTTTCATACATCTTGCTTCAGGAAAAGCCAGGAAGGTTATATTAACTTCTGCGACAGTTCAAGAGGTGGAAAAGCACCAAAAGAAAGTGCTTACTCCACAGCCAGCTACATCTAAAGCAATTGTGTGGATGGCAAGGGCATCTCTGGGATTCTGGTGGTTAGAGAGGGGATGCAGCACTGAGGGCAGGTCGGCACAGCAGGGTCAGAAATAAAGTGTACAATGTAAACCAAAAGGCTAAGGCCTAGAGTTCTGTTTGGAGAACAGGAGTCAAGGGGTGAGGTCTGGATTCCAGCATTGTGGTTAGGGCTAAGGATTGATGGAGGAATGGAAAGGTCAGTTCTGCTGGTCTGAAGAGGGAGTGAACCTGAAGTCCTGTGTCAGGTCAGATCACTCTCAGGGTAGGGGCAGTGGCCCAGCAGGTCTGCATGCGGGTGTGGGGCCCATTCGCTCAGCCCAACTGTTCCTGTTCATCTGCCTCCTTCTAGCCCCAGGATCCCGGGGTTGTAAACAAGCATTAAGACATTAAAACACATTGGTTTAGCACTTTCACATTCCAGTTCCCTTGTGCCTTGAAAAGAGAAAATCTCTAGCCCCCTCCAGCTTTACCCTGGCAGAGCCCTATTCATCTTTTAAGCCTAGTTCAAATGTTACCTCCTCTGTGAAGCCTTCCCTGAGCCCCTGCCCTGAGATCCTCTCAGCTCTCACAGCTTCTTGGACTCCAACTGTCACCACACGGATCTCATTGTACTGTATTCTCTCAGTTTTTTGTCTGTCACCCCCACCAGACTAAAGGCCCCTGAGAGTAGGGCCTCTGTCCAATTTGCCTTTGAGTCCCCAGGGCCTGGCACTGAGCCTGGTGCTGGGAGGAGCTTAAGAAATGCATATCAGGAGAATGAATGAAGCAAAATGAATACATGTCCACACATAGGTCACTGGTCGCTGGGTCTGGGAAGGGCAGTGAACTCAACTGGGCTAGGGAGTAAAGATCCATGACTGTTCTCATTTCAGGCCTCCAGGCCATGTCTGGATCAGAATGAAAGCATGCAGCAGGGTCAGGGGGATGGGATGGGGTAGGGGCTGTGGAGGGTGATTCCTGCTCATCATTGTCCCATCCTCCTGACTGTTCCTCCCTCAGTCTGACCTCAAGTTCTGGACAAGCTCCAGGAAGCCAAGGCAGAGAATATGCAAGTGACATCTGACCCACCCCTCTGGTGGGCACCATGCCAATGTCTTGTCTTGCTTGGGATGTCAGAACATACCCAGCTACCCCTTCTTCTCCAGACACTTCAGAGGGCTGCATATTTCTCAGTTCTCAAGTTCCTAGAGGGCTCTGACCCTGCTCTATAATGACCCCTCACACTCCCATCTTGCCAAGTTGGGATGGGGACAGTACTACCAAGCTAGGCAAATTGAGGCCAAGGGGCCTGGCCTCTTGGATCCTTGATGCACCTTTGCCATCAACCTGTCAGGTGACTGTGGTCCAGTGTCCACCCCCCTACTGATCTGCGATTGTCCCTGCTGGGGTCTGAAGTTCCCCAGGAGGGATAGAGGCTCCTTTGGAAGGCCAGTGGAGAACTGACTTTGCTGCAGAAAGATGATCCTCACCCCCCACCCCTTGGGGCATCAGGAAGGCTTTAAAGGAAGAGATCAGGACTGGGCCCGGAGAGTCCCACGGGCGGGAACTCAGGCAAGTGGCATTCGGCGCCCACCCGTCCACCCGCCACCCGCCTGTCCGCCCGAGCCTGCACCCGCCTGGCCACAGGCTGAGGAAGCATAATCACGCTGGGCTATTTCAGACCCATTATCTCAGCTCAGCTCCTGCTTCCTGAGCAGGCCTCGAATTAGCCTGGTGCTTTGTTCTCAAGTGCATTTGTCAGATCGTTTGGCCTGTACCTCGGGAAGAAGGGAGAAGAGGGAGGGGAGGGCAAGGGCGGGGAGGGGGCGGAGAGGGAGCTGGAGGAGGAACTCGACGCTAATTAAGTCTCATTAAAAAAAAGAAGACGACAATGAGGAATAAGGAGAAGAAGAAAGAGAAACGAAGTGGAGGGGGGAGGGAAAGGCTGCTGAGGAAGCAGAACAGCCGCCGGGAGAGACACACACACAGCAATGCACAGGCACATACACGCCCACAAAGAGACACACAAACACACACAGCTCTCCCTCCTGGCAGCCTGCAGCCCTCTTCCTCGAGCTCAGCCCTGCCCTGGCCCAGCCCGGCCGGGTCAGAGGTAGGCACTGAAACCCGGGCCTCCCTTCCAGTACCCAGGGCTGCTGGCCCAAGGACCAAGCACAGCCCAGCTTCCAGTCCTGGCTCAGCAACTGAGGAGCTCTGTGGCCTCCGGCTAATCCCCTCCTAGGACATCAGGGTCCACATGAGTCACATGAAATGTATCAACTTTGCAAGGTTGGTGGGATGAATCTGGAGCACTCTGTGCAGAACCTGGGCACAGAAGGGTTCCTCCACTACCTACCTCTGCCTCTGGCTAGTGCCCTCCCAGGCTTAGACCCAGCTGAGCTGTTCCCAGAGCACTGCAGAGGGGCTGGGGGCCTGCTGGCCTGTGCCCCATCACCAGCCCAGGCCGCCTTAATGGATGATTGCTTAGGCAACAGACAAAGCTGCCCGGGGCACGGAGGCCCCTGTGTCTTTACAAAGGTCCCAAATATTCCTAATGAACTAACTCTAGTTCGCTCTCTCTCTCAGAATTCTTGGTCTCTTAGTAACTTACCTCTCCCAAAGCAGGAGCCCAGCTTGGTGCCAAGCTCGCCTTTCACAACACTCCAGCTTAGCCTTGGGGAGATGTTTGGAATGTCTACCCCATTCCTCCTCCTCACTGGCTGACCTCAGCCTCACCATTTGCAAGACAAGTGACCTGCGTTCCCCTGCTCTCTCTGGAGCAGGGGCTGCCATCTCTAGGCAGGAGGGTACTTCACAGGGCATTTGCCAGCTCCCCATAGGGCTTTTAAAGATTTAACTTCATATGATATTTCTCTTTCTCTGTCTGGCTATATCTTGCATGTGGAATATGAAAGAAATGATATAAATGAACTTATTTACAAAACAGAAATAGACTTACAGACTTAGAGAGTGAATGGGGAGGAGGGACAGAATTGGTGGGGGAGGCATCGTTCAATTCAGTTCAGTTGCTCAGTCGTGTCTGACTCTGTGATCCCATGGACTGTAGCACACCAGGCTTCCCTGTCTATCTCCAACTCCTGGAGCTTGCTCAAACTCATGTCCATTGAGTCAGTGATGCCATCCAACCATCTCATCCTTTGTCGTCCCCTTCTCCTGCCTTCAGTCTTTTCCAGAATCAGGGTCTTTTCCAATGAGTCAGTTCTTCACAACATTGGAGGCATAGATTGGGAGTTTGGGATCAACATGTACGCACTGTTCTATTTAAAATGGTTAACCAACAAGGACCTACTGTAGAGCACAGGGAGCTCTGCTCAATATTCTGTTAAACCTAAATGGGAAAAGAATTTGAAAAATAATAGATACATGTGTGACTTAACTGGTAAAGACTCTGCCTGCAATGCAGGAGACCTGGGTTCTATCCCTGGGTTGGGAAGATCCCCTGGAAAAGGGAAAGGCTACCCACTCCAGTATTCTGGCCTGGAGAACTGTATAGTCCATGGGGTCGCAAAGAGTCAGACATGACTGAGCGACTTTCACTTCACACTTCACTTCATATGTATAACTGAATCACTCTGCTGTACACCTGAAACTTATACAACATTGTTAATTAACTATACTTCACTATAGAATGGGCTTCCCTGGTAGCTCAGATGGTAAAGCATCTGCCTGCAATGCGGAAGACCTGAGTTTGATCCCCAGGTTGGGAAGATCCCCTGGAGAATGAAATGGCAACCCACTCTAGTACTCTTGCCTGGAAAATTCCATAGATGGAGGAGCCTGGTAGGCTACAGTCCATGGAATCACAAAGGGTCAGACATGACTGAGCAACTCCACTGTAGAATAAAAAGATAAAAAAATTTAACTTCAATCTGTGCCTTTGGGATGGGCATTAAGACTCCTCCTCTAGTTTAAGGGCATGAAATAGATGCCATTTCAAAAGCTCTTATAGCCCAAAGCATTCATAAGAACAGCTAAATGGTAAGAACCTTCATCTGGGAGTCAGATGGTCCTGGATTCAGATCTCTGCCTTGTAAATCACTAGTCATAAGACCTTGAGCAAGTTATCTCTCCTTTCTGAACATTATTGTTCTCATCTCTAAAATGGAGTTAATGACCAGAGCTGCCTCATATGTGCCTGTGATGATGACTCGAGATCATATGTACAAAACACTTAGAAACTGTGCCTGGCACATGGTAGATGCTCAATATATTGAACTATTTTTAAAACTGAGATATAATTGATGTATAACATTGTATTAGTTTTAGATGTACAACATAATGATTTATTTATAGACACATATATTGAAAAATGACTACCATAATAAATTTAGTTACCATCCATTACCACAGTTGCAATTTTTTTCTGCTGTGACGAGAACATGCTGGGCTATTATTATTACTCCTTCCATCTCCATTTCCCCACATCTCCCCCACCCCATCTGGCTCAGCCAAGATCTAGATCCCCTCAGAGCAGCCCAGATGCTCCCGGGCCTGGCAGGGCAGAGGGGATGGAGGGAGTCACCGCACTAAAGGAGCTGGGCCGGGATCACAGGGCTCCATGTCACTCCCAGGCTCTTCCCTACACTCTCTGGCAGGCCCGTGGGAGCCGGGTCCACAGAGGCTCAGGCTGCCTTGGCACTGAGTCAGGGACTGGAGCTTCAGCACCTAGAGTAGCCGGCTCTAGGAGCAGAAATGGCTTGGCTTGGGGTCTGATCTCCTGGCTGCCAGTCCCAGATGTGCTGCGGACTCTGTGTGCCTTTGGCTGAGTCCCTGATCCTATAAGGGTGTTAGCTGGCACCCCTCCCCCAGTGAGGAGGCAGCACGAGCTCCAAGGCTGCAGAAGTGGAGATCACTGCTAAGGCCCTGCTTGGCTTAGCAAGGTCAGTGGGCAGAAGTCAGCTGGCATACCCCATTCCCGCCGCCCTCCCCCACGCTTCTCCCCTCCCCTCTCTGGCAGGGTTTTTTCTCGAAGCCTCTTCTGCAGCATGCTCTCTGAGCCTTTCCGCCCCACATTCCTGTGCAAGCCTTCCAGCAGTCCCAGACTGAGCTGGGGGCTCGGATGGGATATGCACTGTGAGCTGAGTTCCCATTGTCCACAAATCGGGACCAGCTGTGAGCAGCCTGAGAACCCTGGGCTCATGGCCACCCCCACTCCCACTGCAGTTGCAGAAGAAGGGAGCAGAGTGAGCCCACTGCCTGCCCGCCTGCCCGGGGCTCCCCCCGCCCCAACACAGCATGATCAGCTCCCTAGCCAGGAACAATCAAGCATTATGAATAAAGATGTGCAGCTGGACAGAGAATTCCTCCACACCCACCTGGCCCACCCAGCAGTTCCCAGCCTTCCTCCCCTGACCAGGCCCTCTCCACCTGAAGAGTACCCCACCCTGGCATGCATGCATGCAGAGACCAGTTTCTAGGGGCAGAAGACTGCCCTGGCCTGGCACTGCTTTCAAAAGAGCACTTCAGTCCTTTGGAAAGAAGTCGCCTGACCCTGTCATGTCATAACTTGGGTGGGCTTGTGTGTAAGGCTTGCTGTGACCTTGGCCATCAGGACTGGTGGGGGAGAAGGAGACAAGTCCCTGGGGAACATGAGGCCAGGAACCTGATTCCCAAGCAGGAAGCTTGGTCCAATGGGATGTAAACCCTTAACTTGGTCAGACTCAGTATAGAGGCAGGTCCAGTAACAAGAGGCCAGAGGATGGGTGACTATCTGTTGACAGCAGAGTCATAGGATTCTAGATACTCTGCGCTGACAACAGTGTTCTAGCCAGGGTCTGAGCACATGGGAAGCAGCATCCAAGGCTTTGGGTGGGGAGGGGGATATAAGAGGATCAACCTTGGGAAGGAGACATGTGCTCCCCTTGCACAGCAAGTTTCATGGTTAGGACCCATGTATGCCCGTGGAGGGTGGGCAAGGAAGTCCCAATGGACACAAGTTTGAGCCAAAATTCTCTCTACAGTGCCTGCTGAGCCCCAGCCTATTATAAGAGGAATTCCAGATCCTTTCCCATTGCACCACTCTTCCTCCATTCCTGGCCCTGGGTCTTGACTCTATCTCAACCTCCATTCCCCACTCTTTTCCCCCAAACCTGTTGGGGCTGAGGTGGCCCAGGTCAAGATTGGCTTCAGACCTGAGGGCTGGGTTTCTAGGTCAGTGGTCTCAATCCTGGCTGCACAATGGAATCACCTAGGGAGCTTCAAAAAATCCCCAAGGACCAGACTGTACCACAGACCAGCTGATTCAGAATCTCTGGGGGTATGATCCAGCCATTAATAAGTTTAAAACCTGTCAAATGAATCTAATGTGCAATCATAGTGGAGACCACTGTTAGAGGCAAGCACCCAGCAGAGTGGTTAAGGACAAGGGCTAAGAAAGTAGAGAGCCTGAGTCAGAATCCCAACCCTGCTGCTTTCCTGTGTGGCAGATTACCCAACCTCATCAAACCTCAGTTTCCTCATCTGTAAAATGTGACTTTCATGATTGTTGTGAATATTACACAAGAAAAAACACCACAAATATCTTAGCATGGAACACAGGAAATGCTCAAACAATGCTGGATATTATTATTATTAACCAAAAGGGCTGATTCAGGAAGAGACTGACACATAGGTTGAAAAGTCATCCCTCTTCATCCAGAGGTTTGTAAGCTTAGGTTATAGATTAGCAATGTCAACGGTGTCCCAGAAGGGTCAGGCAATTTCACCAATAGTGGAGGCATAAAGTATCAGGACTGAGGCATTAGAAACCATCAGGTCCCATCCACTCATGTTACAAAGATGGAAACCAAGGTGCAGGAAGGGAAAAAGACCAGAAGCCTGGTCTGTCGACTCTCATGCATGTTCTCAGGTCAATGTATGTTTATAAACATACAGTAGAGCATCTACTATGAACAAGGCACTGTATTAACATGGAAGGAGCGTGGAGTTGAATATGGCAGAGTACCTGCTCTCAGAGGGCTCAGAGCAGGCTTGTAGATCTGTTGATCACAGAGGATGAGAAATGATCAGCTCCATCTGGATAGGGAGGTTGTATCCACCTGGAGAGTTCCAGAGAAGGCTTCAATATATAGTGGTGGGCCATGGAGAAGGCATTACAGGCAGAGGAGGACACAGGTAAAGACGCTGAAAGGTTTGGAGCAGGGGCTAAACTCTCATCTTTCAGGAGAGTAACTTAACTTCTGTGTGGAGATTGGAGGCATCAATAAATTTAAAGGTAGAAGCAGGGAGGGGACTACTTCTCTAGCTCAGGGGACGATTGATGGGGATATGAGTCAGCCCTGCTGTTTCTGCCCAAGCCCCCAATCCTCACTGCTGATAACCCCACCTCATTATGCACTGAAAAAATGAGCACCGTCAGACAGGAACTTCCTTTTCTCCCCACAAACTCTGTAGCCCAACTGATCCTTCTTTCCTCGTCAAAGTGGGAGCCAAGCTGGTTTGGTGGTGCTGAATTCTCCTAACTTTGGCTTCTCTGTAAAGCTTTTGATTTCTCCATCAATTTTGAATGAGATCCTTGCCAGGTAGAGTAATCATTAGCATGGAAGCATATACACTGCTGCTGCTGCTGCTAAGTCACTTCAGTCGTGTCCTACTCTGGGTGACCCCACAGACGGCAGCCCACCAAGCTCCCCCGTCCCTGGGATTCTCCAGGCAAGAACACTGGAGTGGGCCACCGTCTCCTTCTCCAATGTGTGAAAGTGAAAAGCGAAAGTGAAGTACCATATGTAAAATAGACAGCCAATGGGAATTTGCTGTATGACTCAGGGAACTCAAGCCAAAGCTCTGTAATAACCTAGAGGGGTGGGAAAGGGTGGGACGTGGGAGGGAAGTTCAAGAAGGAGGGGGCATAGGTATACCTATGGGTAACTCATGTTGATGATTGGCAGAAACCAAAACAATATTCTAAAGCAATTATCTTTCAATTAAAATAAATAATTATTTTTTAAAAAAAGAAAGACAAGGCCTTCCTCCCATCTCAGACCAACACTTCAAACTGTACTCTAGAGCCCACCCTTCTCACCTTCCCAAGGTTTTGGGGGGGGTAGCTCCTTCCACTCTCTGTCTCATTCCCTTTAACAAAGACATACTTTCCGTAAATTCCTTCTCAACAAAAATGGGGCAGGGGAAGTGGCTAGGGAAGAAAGACGACAAAAGGAGAGGGAAGGGAAAAAGGAAATTTTATTTAAAGACTAGACTTCTGTTTGATCTATATCTCCCTTCAGTTATGTACCCACATCTATGCTTTCCTTCATAGGAGAATTTCTCAAAAGAGCCATCTACAATCCATCTCTGCTTCCTTAGGGTCCATTTGTCTGTCAGTCACTGCATTCTGGCTTTTACCCCTTCACTAAAGTCTCTCTTACCGAGATCACCAACAGCTGCCAGATTGCCAAATCCAGCAGATGCTTCTGGAAGCTGATATTAGGACAAGCAGTTCAGCGTGGTCGTTAAGACAGGGCTTCTAGAGTCAGCATACCTGCATTTGAGCCCTGGATCTACCATTACCCAACTGTATGACCTTGAGAAAATTACTTAACTTCTCTGGCATTAAATTTCTTAATCTTTGAAGTGGCGGTGATAATCATAGCACTTACCTCACAAGGTTGATGCGATGCCATTATATTTTTCTATTTATGGCTGAGTAATATTCCGTTGTATATATGTACCCCTGTTCAGCCCCTGTGCCCAGTGTTTGGTACACAGCAGATGCTCCACATGGGCTGGCTTCAACCAGGCTCCATCTGACCTGACCTCTCAGCAGACACCCCCAGTGCTGATTGACTTTTTTCTTCTGTAAAATGTCTCATCTCTCAACGGACAATACAGTGTCCTGTGTTTTTTTTTTTTTCCTACCTCACTGGCCCCTCCATTCACTCCTTCTCTATCTGAACTCTCCTCTCCTCTCCGCACTCCCTCCTGAGGTGAGCACATCCATTCCCATGGCTTCAAATGCTACAAATATGTCTGTCACTCCCAAATGTTCATGTCCATCCCAAATCTCCCTGATATCCAGCCTCATTTAACCAATGACCTACTTTATATCTTCACTTAATGCTTCAAGAAAAACCCAAATTAAACATGTCCAAAGAGAAAAAATTATGAATTCAGCTGGAAGCCTACTTTCTCCTCCGGTCTTCCCATCTTAGCACCGTTTACTAGTTGCTTAGTCCCAAACCCCAGGAGTCCTACTTGATTCTTTTCTTCCCCTCACTCCCCATGTTCAATATATTGACAGATTCTGTTCTACCTCAAGTATATCTCAAGTATTTACTTCAAGTATCCATCCTCCTCTCTCCACCTGCCTCCACCATCACTATTTCTCTCTCATGGACAGCTGCACAGGTCTCCTCTCCACTCTCCTGCTACTTCTTCTAGCCTGCGGCAGTCTAGGCTCCTCACAATGGCTGTTAGTAAACTCAGTCATGTCCAACTCTTTGCAGCCCCATGGACTGTATCTGCCCCGGGCTCCTCTGTCTATGGTATTTCCCAGGCAAGAATTCTGTAGTGGGTTGCCATTTTCTACTCCTCACAATGGCTGAGTCATAGGTTTTCAAAATGTGTTATGAGATGACACCTCTCGCTAACACAACCTTGTGGTGGTTTTGGATTTTACTTGGAATCAAATGCAAGCCTCTTTCTCTGGTTTACAGTGCCCCTCGAGGTGTGGTCCCTGACTCCCCCTCCTTCTCTTCACTTCAGCCACAGTGGCATCTTTTCTACTCTGTAACATGCTGAGCTCTTTCTGGCCTTGAAAGCCGGTTGTTGGTCCCTCTGCCTGGAAAGTTGACTCTGTGGCTCTTTGCATTGCTGGCTCTTTGACAGCCTTCAGGTCTTAGCTTAAATAGACCTCCTTAAAAAGGCTTTCTCTAAACACCTAAAATAGATCCCCCTGTTGTTCTCTACCACAGCCGTGCATTTGCTGCCTTTGAAACTCCTTATATGTTTGTTCATTTGTCTTTTCACTGTCTGTTTCCCTCAGTAGAATGACTATGTCATGAGGGCAGACACCTCAACAGTCTTGTTCAACATGATTTCCCCAGAATCTGACACAGTGACTTCACAGAGAATTCAATGACTGCTGAATGAAGGGAGGAATGAAGGAAAATAGAAAATAGGCCTGGAGAGAAGGGAACAAACTGGAGAGATATTGAGGAAGGATACATGATAAGACTTGGTGATGGATTGGATATGGGTGGTGAGAGGAAGGAAGGAGGCGGTGATGACTCTCAGGTTTGGGGCTTTATTAACTAACTGGATAATTGTGCCATTTATGAAACTGGACAATAAGGAAAGGGACTGGTTTGAAGGAAAAGGTGGTACCTTCAAGCTTGAGGCATTGAGTTTGAGGTCCCTGCCTGACATTAAAATGAACATGCTCAGTGGGTACCCTGGGACTTGAATTCAGCCTGGAACTGAATGAATGATCAGGCCTAGTGAAAAATAATGGGATGTGATCAGAATAACTGAAAGTAAGAGAATGGACATGATTGCTCTGGAGAGAGTATATAGAGAGAAGAAGACAAAGACAAAAGCTAGTGCAAAACTGACCCATGTTTGGCAAGAGTAGAGAGTAAAAGAGTCACAAGATGCAAGAGATCTGGAGCCATTTGGTGTCTCCAAGCCAAGGGAAGAGACAAAGGCAAGCAGGAAGGGATGTGTGGCAGGGTCAGATACGAGGATTAGAAAAGGCCACTCGATTTGCTGACAAGGAAGCTATTGGTGATCTTTAAAGAGCAATTTCAGGCAAGAGGGAGAGGACCATAATGCAGTAGATGAACGAAAGCGTAGGAGGTTAGGACACAGAGATAGCGAGGGGAGACAATGCTGAGATAGTGAGGGGAGTTGGACTGTGAAGAAAGCTGATCGCCGAAGAATTGATGCTTTTGAACTGTGGTGTTGGAGAAGACTCTTGAGAGTCCCTTGGACTGCAAGGAGATCCAACCAGTCCATTCTAAAGGAGATCAGTCCCGGGTGTTCATTGGAAGGACTGATGCTAAAGCTGAAACTCCAATACTTTGGCCACCTCACGCGACAAGTTGACTCACTGGAAAAGACTCTGATGCTGGGAGGGATTGGGGATGGGAGGAGACGGGGACAACAGAGAATGAGATGGCTGGATGGCATCACCGACTCAATGGACATGAGTTTGAGTGAACTCCGGTAGTTGGTGATGGACAGGCAGGCCTGGCGTGCTGTGATTCATGGGGTCGCGGAGAGTCGGACACGACTGAGCAACTGAACTGAACTGAACTGAACTGACAATGCTCCCAAGAAGTTTGGCTGAGAAGGGAAGGCAAGAGAGAAGATGATAGCTTAAGAGGGAGGCAGGGTCAGGGGAGGGTTTCTTTGAAGGATGAGAGAGAGCTAAAAATCCTTGTAGGCTGAGGAGGAAACAGCACTCAAATGAGGGGGAGAGATGGAGACACAGGAAAAAGAAAATAATTGATGGAGTTAGAGGTTCGGTATGGAGCAGAGGATAGACATGTCTCCCTAGGAGACAAAAGGAAAAAGCAGGAAGAAAGTAAGGGAAAGAGGGAGGAGGGGAGAAAGAGAGAAAGAGACTTGGAGGGAGGACATACAGAAAAACTCTGAGATGGAAAGCCTTTGTCTTAGCAAAATTGAAAGCCAACTATTAGGAGGGGTGTAGCCATAAGGCTGCAATGTAAGCAAAGTAGAAAATGAGAACCGCAGTCTCCATGGGATGAGTTAAAGGATTGTGGAACATCAGTGTCAGCAAGGACCTCCCATTGAGGCTGGCAAACTTATAAATTCTAGGAGCTAACCAGTCAGGGCTGGGGACAGCAGCAGCACCAGCAGAAGGTGTGCAAAGCTTGAATGGCTTCAAACCGTGAAGGTCATGGCTGGCATCAGGATCTAGAACAGACGATGCAGGAAGGTGAAAGAGGCCTGAAAAGGACTGAAATCTGGGAGAACAGAGTAGAGAATGGCAGCGAGGGGCTGAAATGCTCAGAATTGAGGGGATCAACTCATTGTTTTCCCCTTGATCCAAATATCGGTTACTTAACAGACCAGTGCTAACCACTGGAACCAAGACCAGGTTTAGGAGGAATGAAGGTGCTGGTCATCTGAAGGATGGAGGTAGAGGAACCAAGGACTGAAAATCTTGGGGCTGAAGTCTTCCCAAGTAATGACAAGGCTCAGGATGTAGCCAAGCCAGTGGGAAGCTTCTTTGGAGAGGATGTGCAGATGAGGTTACGGGGATTGTAGAGTGGCTGGCAGTTGGGCTGAGGAACGTCTATGAGGATGCTGAAGCCATTGGGGAAGGCAGCAGGGGCCAAGATGGAGAGAAAGGCCAGGGGCCTGGTGCTGTGTTAACTGAAGACCGGCCAATATTTTCTGGTAGGCAGCGGGACTGAGAAAGGGGAGAAGAGTTTCTGGTCAATAACGTGGCTCTCTGTGGAAGATGGGGCATTGGAAGTAGGCATGAGAGCCCTGGGCCATACACAGCAATTGTAAACATGGACTACTACAGCAGTCTCCCTACTGCCTCTAGAAGCCAAGCCGGAAAAGGGAAAAGCAGATCATCCACTAGAGAGAGTTGCTAAAAGGCAGACACAAGTTTCAATTCTGATGTGAGGGTAAAGGGGAGATGTTTTTGGACAGAAGATGGAGGTGGGTGGCTTTTGGCCAATAGGTTTCCTTGGAGAGCACTCAAAGTGTTGATGGGGGAATATCGGACCTAGCAAGAAGGACGAGAGACTAGGTGGCAACTGAGAGCCCTCTGTCCTTGATTGAATAGATGTCACAGGTGATAGGACTCGGGGTCAGGGAAGGGAGTCTCCAGGGAGATGAGACACCTCTGGCAGCATGACCACGGCAGCCAGTCCATCCTCCACTCCTCCCAGGAGAACCACAGGCAAAAGGCAACAGAATAGGGCTGCCTGGGTCCCTGAGACTAATCACCACAAAGCATGGCAAGCCTCCTGGAGGTTTCTCAACTGGACCAGGTACTCCACTTCATTTCTCAAGAAGTTGGCCCTAATACCACCTGAACAGAATTGAGCTCGGGTTTCCGGAGATGTGGATAGCGCACCATATTGTCCCAGGACAGTGTAAGCAGGCTTGTGTAAGTTCTATTCTGTTGCTTTGCTCTTTGCACCTCAACGGTTTCCTCACCTGAAAAATCAGGGTAAGAATGCTTTTCTCACAAGGTGGTTATGACGATTAACTGAGAGAATGCTCTGAGACGTTTTCATAAAAGTTTAGTCACTGCAGAGATGTCAGTTGGAAGCATCTCATTACTACTGGGAGGAGGGCCATAGCCCCAGGCACTCTGATGAAGGCCAGTGGACCCATTAGCTTGTCTGGCTGTCCAGCAGCCCATCTCCCCACTTGTCAGTACAGGAAGCAGGCAGTTAAGGACCTGTACCAGGCTGGGAAACTGCTGCTCCTGGGCATGTAGGAGTCCAACGGAGAAAGGGGTGGGAAACCAGGACATTTGGGCTGGATGAAGCACAAGCTAAAATCAAGATTGCCAGAAGAAATATCAATAACCTCAGATATGCAGATGGCACCACCCTTATTGCAGAAAGTGAAGAAGAACTAAAGAGCCTCTTGATGAAAGTGAAAGAGGAGAGTGAAAATGTTGGCTTAAAACTCAACATTCATGGAGAAGGAAATGGCAACCCACTCCAGTATTCTTGCCTGGAAAAGTCCATGGACAGAGAAGCCTGGCAGGCTGCAGTCCATGGGGTTACATGACTGAGCACACATGCATGATGGTGGAGGGAGATGGGTTGGTAGCAATAAACTGGTAGAACTAAAAAAAAAAAAAAAAAAAAAACTCAACATTCAGGAAACTAATAACACTGCATCCAGTTACATCACTTCATGACAAATAGATGGGGAAACAATGGAAACAGTGACAGACTTTATTTTGGGGGGCTCCAAAATCTCTGCAGATGATGACTGAAGCCATGAAATTAAAAGACGCTTGTTCCTTGGAAGAAAAGTTATGAACAACCTAGACAGCATATTAAAAAGCAGAGATATTACTTTGCTAACAAAGGTACGTCTAGTCAAAGCTATGGTTTTTCCAGTGGTCATGTATGGATGTGAGTTGGACCATAAAGAAAGCTGAGCACCAAAGAATTGATGCTTTTGAACTGTGGTGTTGGAGAAGACTCTTAAGAGTCCCTTGGACTGCAAGGAAGTCAAACCAGTCAATCCTAAAGGAAATCAGTCCTGAATATTCATTGGAAGAACTGATGCTTCAATACTTTGGCCACCTGATGTGAAGAGTTAACTCATTGGAAAAGACCCTGATGCTGGGAAAGATTGAAGACAGGAGAAGGGGACAGAGGATGAGATGGTTGGATGGCATCACCAACGCTATGGACATGAGTTTGAGTAAACTCGGAAGTTGGTGATGGACAAGGAGGCCTGCCATGCTGCAGTCCATGGGTTCACAAAGAGTTGGACACAACTGAGTGACTGAACTGAACTGAACTGAAACATGGAAAGATTGGGAGAAGGCATCCATCTGGCTGCCATCTAACCCTCTTCCCTAAGGACACAAGGACCTATACGATTCTTGTTTCTTGCTTTTCTGGCTAGTTGGGGGCCTTGGGCTGGCCAACTGAATGCTAGGCTAGGCAGGAAGCTCAGTGGACCAGTATGAGCTGAGGGTGATACCTACAAGGAACCATCAGGGGGTTAGAGAATGTAGTGGGAGAGCCCTGGACTGAGCTAGGAGGGGCCTTCAGCCCCAGGCTGACCCTGCCAGGGATGAAGGGAATGTAAGTGAAACAGCTGAGTTAGAAATTGGGGAAACCAAACATAAACCACCTCAATAAACCTGTCAAGGCCAACAAACTCCCTCTTTTGTTCCCATTGCCTGACCTGTACTTGGCTTATAAAAGGACAGCAAATGAACTCTGGCTTTTAGGCACGGCCTCTGGCACCCCTCTACCCAGATAGGAACTCTGGCTCTACCACTTCCTAGCTGTGAAAACTTGGACAAGGAAGTTAACCTCTCTGTGCCTCCATTTCCTCATCTGTGCAGTGGGATGCTGTGGGATTAAATGACTTGATACTGGTAAAGCAGTTATAACTACAACTGGCATAGAGTAAACACTCTTAATGTTTCTGAAACACTGGAGTCTAGGCAGGAGAGGTTCTATGGAAAAGACATTGGACTTGAAGTCTGACAGGCCTGGGGGCAAACCCTCCATTTCTCACTTTATCTCTCTGAGCCACAGATTCCTCATCTTTAAAGGAGGTGGTGGACTAATTCTTAACAGGACAGATGGAAATTAGATGAAGATGCCTATGGTTGTGTCTGACCATCCCCAGCCTTTAGTAGGTGCTCAATAGATGACAGTCTCTTGAAATCTCCCAAATACTGATAGCACCATTTCCAAGTCTACCCCAGATGTGTAAATAATTATCAGTATAGTGCAGGATCCCATTTGAATGCTGCAGCCTGCCTGCTACTTATCTTCGTGGGGTCGGGGAAATCCAAGGGACTGAGACTTTTCTGCAAGAGCTTCCTGCTTCATGTATTTTACTTACAGCAATGGTGCTTCTCAAACTCTAGAACCTATCAGAACCACCTGGAGGGCTTATGAAAACACAGATTGCTGACCCTACCCATTGAATTTTTATCTAGTTGAACTAGGGTAGAGCCTAAGAATTTAGATTCCTAATAATTTTGGGGGCTGCTGATGCTGCTGGTCCAGGAAGCACACTTTGAGCATCATTGCCTTAGAACAGCAACTGTGACATGCAGACAGAATACCAGTGCAAGTTGTGCAGCCATAAATTCTGATTGAGTGGGTCTGGGGTAGAGCCTGGGATTCTGTATTTATAAGAAGCTACCAAGTGCTGCTGCTGCTGCTTCACTGACCACACTTTGGGAAGCAAGGCTCAGAGGAGTGCTTGACCCTTTATTCATCAACAGTCCTTCCCAACCAAGATGCTGGAAGGTTAGCAGAGGCAAACAGAACTGGGGAGGGCAGTGCGGGGCTCACAGCCAAAAGTCAGTGTCAGAGAGGAGGTGACAAGTGCTTCAGTGGCAAGTGGGGACAACACTGAGGGCAACGGGCACTGGGAATGGTGGGCAGCCTGTGCACATCCGTGTGTGCACACGAGACAGAAAGCAAAAAAAAATTGAAAGAATTTTATATATTTTTTCAAGCATCAAAGGAGTATCTTGGGAAAAATCAAAACTCATTGGATTTCCTTACACATACTTTATGGGTTAGTATTGTTTTAATTTTAATTTTATATGGCTAGTGGGGGGCAGGGGGTGTGCAATCTGTTCAGAGCTTAAAGCCTCTAAAGGTGTTAACCCTGGTGGTCACTGAAGTCTCTGTCCCTGAACTTTGGGGCCTAAGGTTGTGGCCAAGTGTGTGTTCTGCTGGATGTCCCTGACTGCCCCAGGATCTGCAGAGGAGATTCGGCTTTCTTAGGTGGAATACAAGTCACCATCAAAGGGGACTCAGGATTTGTAGACGGGGTACCAGATGTCACTCCAGAATAAAGAGGATCCAAGGCCTGGAGAGGCATCGATGTCACTGAATCAAGGAACAAAGGAAGGGCGTGGGTTCCCCATGGACACTACAATAACCACCCACCCACACCAGAAGTCCTTGCTCCCCTGCACCATAAGAAGTATCCCTAGCCCTCCCAATGGCAAAGAGACCAAGGATTCCAAGTCACACTGACCTGTACATGAAGCCCAGATTCAACTTAGCTGTTTGACCCAAGATGAATGACCTTTCTATTCTCGACCTTGGTTTCTTAATCTATAGAATGTGAATAATAACACTTTTCATCTTATAGGGTTGTTATGAGAATTAAATGAGTTAATATAAATGAGATGCTTAGAATAATACCTGGGACCTAGTGTGCTCTCAAAAATCATGGTTATTATAATTATCTAATAGTAATCCTTATCATAGTAACAGCACCATCTCAGTAGAAACAGAGATGAGTTTGGGCAATGGGAAACATCTGTTCAAGGAGATGAAGTGGCAGATGTGAGAAGTGAGTTGTGTACAAGATGCATCTGAAAGGAGCCCACCAAGACTTCTTGAGACCACCTCCCACTGCCCAGTCCTGCCAAGTCACGTGTGGGCTAGAGAGACCATCAGACGAAACCCCAAATTAATCCTGAAGGACCTGAAAACCCCAGTAATGGAACTGAAAACCTTGGGGACACAGATCTTATTTTTGTCTCTTTTCCTAGTTGAAAGCTGTTAAAACAGAGCAGCAATGTTGGTTGGAGTTTGGTGTTCCCACTCCAGACTGCCACAGGCCTATAAGAATAGTGTCTGACCCACTAGTGAACAGCAAACTGCTGGTATAGGTCTGAAATGTCCAAAACTTTCCTTTTTCAAAAGAGCACATCTGTATTCAGATGCACTTGGGAAACCTGAATCAGCTGAACGGTTCCCATTGCCCCCTCCCAGGGCACCAAAGTTGGCTGTAAGGGTGGTTTCAGAGAATGATAAGAATTGGCCCCCTGGTCCTTCTTCCCCCACCTGTGCCAGTCCGTCCAGGCCAGTGGGTCCCCCATTAGCAACACTGGGAATCTTTTTCACCAGCTTCTTCTGGCTTTGAAAGATTCCTTCTCCAACACACACACAAATAACAATTTATTTGTCTTTCTAGTTTTATCATACAGACATCCTGGGCTGCCAGTCAAAGCTTCTGGTCAGCGTGAAATTGGCCAAGAGCACACTGAGCTGCCGGTTGCACAACAGCCCAGACCTGGGACAGGCTTCCTGAAGTACAGTGCTGGACTTTCAGATCCCTCCCTAACTCTTCTCTTCATGGACACTGGCTTGAGATGGGAACCATAGATCTTGCCCCATCCCTTCATGCCCCAGAAATGGCCAGTGACTAACCTAACGGTGCACAGGGATTGCTGGAAAGAAAAAAGCCAGGTCTTGGGTCCTCTGGCTCTGTCTATGGCCATGTTACCTGATTGCCTCAAACTTTCTCAAACCTTCCTCCAAGTGCCTTTTAAATCAGTCTTTTGGCCTGGCCAAAGCCCTCCTCCCCCTCCTCCAGGCCCTCCATCCTGTATCACAAAGCCCCTCCCCTCCAACTTCAGGGCCTTATCCCAAGTGTCCTTTTCACATCCGCATGCCTCCCCTCCCCCAGCCTGTTCTCCATAGGAATGGGCCTCCCCCAGCCTTCCCATCTCCTGCTTCCCACCCCCCTCACCCCCAGCCCTATAGAGTGTCATAAATTCTAACGAAACCCCATCAGGGGAAGAAAAGGAGCAAAAAGTGCCTAATTGGCAGGGGCCTCGAAGCTCTTGGTCCCTGTGGTGGGATTGATAAGGTTCCTGGGAAGCGGTAGGGGTTTGGAGAGAGGAGGGGGAAGACTGGGGGCCTGCCTGCCAAATGTAGCCAATTAATGTCAGTGCTGCCTTTCATGCCAGCCAATTAAGTCCCACATACTTGTCACCAGCCCTGGGAAGGGGGGCAGGGAGGGCGGGGCAGGAGTTTCAAGGGAACAACTAATTTCCCTACAGCCAGGATAATGCAGCCTTCGAAATGGGGAAGGGGTACAGGAAGAGTTAGAAGGTGGTTGGGGGTTGCTAGGGGCAGGCAGCAGGGGAGGGGGCAAGGTGCAGAACACTGGGCCTCTGTGGGGACTTTGTTTGGGGCCCTGGGAGAAATGGAAGCTGGAATTGGCTTCAGGGGCCAATAGCTGCTGAGAACTAGGAAGAGGGCTCACTTTCTCACTTTGTGCCATGCGCTGGCAAAGCCAGGCATTTGCCACTTATGCTATTTAGTTCATACAACTCCTGCACAGCTCAGAGGTTAGGTAACCTGCTCAAGACAGAACTGTAAATGGTCAGAGTAACGCGCTATTGACCTGCCGATGTCCGTAGTAAATATTCCCTAAAAGCCCTGCAAAGCAGAGACAGTGGCTTAAGCATCCAGGAGCCCTAGTCACCTCTCTCCTCACCTCCACCAACTGGGCAGAGGGTCCTAATGAAGGGCCACATAACCCAGGCTGGCTCCCAGACAGCAGGTTAGGCTGAGAGCTGGTGAAACACCTTTCAAGGCAAGGGAAGGACTTTGGAAGGGGGACAGGGAACAGAATCTCGGTGAAGGAATATCCTTGTGAAACCAAGGATGCCCACTGATAGGCCTCCAAGGACACAGCTGGCAATGGATAGAAGAGACATTTCCAGACAGAGGTATTAAGAGGGTCTTGGCAGCTCTTCCCTTGGAAGGCTTAGGAAAGCTGCCTTCTTGCTGGCTTGGGGGAAAATTCTGAGAGCTCCTGAAGGAGGGTCCAGGAAGAGCCTGGCGGCAGCTCAGGACCAAAGAAAGAGGCCCCGCCAGAGGCCCTGGAGAGCAAACAAGGCTCCTTGGGATAGCCTGTGGCTCAGTATCAGGCCCTTACCCTCAAGAGCAAGTCTGTTCCCAGGCATTCCGCCAGGGAAAAAGCAAACAAGGCTGAGTGCTGATCTTGGTTCCAACACCTGTGAGACGAGTGAGCTTAGGGGAGTCCTGGCCCTACTCTAAGCCTCAGTTATCTCATCTGTGAAATGGGGATAAGCAGAATCCCTATCTCCAGGGCTGCAATGAGACTCCCAGAAGAGATAGGATGAGAAAGGGTTTGTAATCGATGAAAGCACTTCTGAGCAGGCAGTTGGGGTAGAGGCAGATGTGCCCAGGAGCCAGACAGCACAGTGCCACCAGCTGACCCTCTGTCCTGGGTGCCTGCAGAGGTGCCACAATGTGTGCATTGTCATGCAGATGCTTTGCCAAGCCATCCACCCCCAGTGGGCCTACTAATGACCCTGAGAGCTGGTTGGAGGCTGGGGCAGGCTAATTACATGCCCCAAGCCCGCCAAGACCCAATAATTACACAGCAACTTGTACAGAGAGGGTGGCTAATTGTGTGACAAGCTGTGAGGGGAGGGCAGGGTGCCCCCCGAGCTAATGAGCTTCCCCCAGAGTCCATGAGGCAGGGCCAGGGCAAGGGGATGTGGCAGGCAGGACATTCCCATTCCCAGCCCCCCATGGCGCCCAGCTCCCAGGAGGGTAGCAGGGCATGCAGGAGGGAGGTGAGCAGTGATTAAGAGCCAAAGCTCGCCTCAGACCTGTCTCTTCTTGCCAAGTCTTGCTCAAAGACGCACCTGGTCGGGTGCTATGGGCCTGCTCTCTCAGAAGAAATACTCACCTACACCTCCCTCACCCCAAGGTGGCTCAAGCTCTTCCAGGTTTGCCTTCTGCCCCCAGCCCTGCCTGGCTGGCAGACTGACCATGGCAAGGAGTAAAAGACAGATCTGGGTAATCCTTGACCATAATACCGAGCAGAATCCATCAGGAGGCCCCAGCCCAGCTCCCATTTCTCACAGGGGAGCCCTTATCAGCCAGAGTCCTGGCAAACTGGTGAGCTACTCTTGGGCCTCCCTAACCGAGCTTCTTATTTCTTTTTCATTCAGTGTAGTCCTAGGTACTCTGAAGGCCTTGGGGTCAGCCAGTTCTATGTTCAAATTTAGCCCATTCACGTTCGAGCTGTGTGACTTTGGGCAAGTCACTTTACCTCTCTGAGCACCAGTTTCTCCATCTATAAAATAATAAGGTTACAAGGATAAAATGAGTTAATTCCAGTGAAAGTTGGGAGTTCAGTGACCCTATCTAGTGTATTCTTTGTGCATGTTCCTGACAGCCCACTTGAGGTAGAGTGCCACAGAACAATTAGGAGCCTCCCAGCCATCTCCACCTCTTTTCCAGGCCCACCTCCTACCCATATTTACCAGAGGCTACCCTGGCTGCTTGGAAGGAAAGTTATGACCAACCTAGATAGTATATTAAAAAGCAGAGACATTACTTTGTCAACCAAGGTCCGTCTAGTCAAGGCTATGGTTTTTCCCGTGGTCATGTATGGATGTGAGAGTTGGACTGTGAAGAAAGCTGATCGCCGAAGAATTGATGCTTTTGAACTGTGGTGTTGGAGAAGACTCTTGAGAGTCCCTTGGACTGCAAGGAGATCCAACCAGCCAATTCTAAAGGAGATCAATCCTGGGTGTTCATTGGAAGGACTGACGCTAAAGCTGAAACTGCAATACTTTGGCCACCTCATGCGACGAGTTGACTCACTGGAAAAGAGTCTGATGCTGGGAAATGTTGGGGGCGGGAGGAGAAGGGGACGACAGAGAATGAGATGGCTGGATGGCATCACCGACTCTGTGGACATGGGTTTGAGTGAACTCCGGGAGTTGGTGATGGACAGGGAGGCCTGGCGCGCTGTGATTCATGGGGTCGCAGAGAGTCGGACACGACTGAGCGACTGAACTGAACTGAACTGAACCCCGGCTGCCTGAGCCCACCCCAACCACCAGTTTCTCTCTGGATACCTGTTTTCCCTGACACTGGAGCGAAGCTGGAAGAGGCAGGGGTGTGAAGGAGAGGGGTGGATTAGGCCGTCTCTTCCCTTCAGAGGTGGCACCCTACAGAGGTAAGGCTTCCAGGTGGAGAGAGGCCTGGGCATCTCCTGTTTATGAAATGACCTCCCTCTCTCTAGCTCACCCCTCAGCTCTGGACACTTTCAAACTCCCCCTCCCCAAAAGCAAGCAGGAGGCAAAGGGCATTGAAGTGGCTGCTGACAAGTTGGAACAGCTTAACAAATTACTCCTAATAAACTACTGGAGGCAAGAGAAGGGGAGGCCAGAAGCCAACCTGCTCCCAAACAGCACCTCCATCCATGCCCTGGTGGCCTGGCCACTCCCAGGGAAGCCAGAGGCTTTCCTGCAGGGAGGCCTACACAGGGAACCTCTCCAGCCACCCCCACACTTACCAGCCCCAAGCCTGGGATCTGAGGTTTCCCAGGCCTTAGAACCATGGGACTGCCCCAATCAGAGAGGTTTCTCACCTTCACTGAAGCCCAGGGTTTCAGCCCAGCTCTGCCAGAAGCAGAAGAAGAGGTAGCAGAGCCAAGTGCTCCCACCTCCAGACTGCTGGTCCAGGGGCTCAGGTTGGAGACCCCAGCTTATCTGGCCCTTGACCATTCTACCAGCACATGTGCAGACAGGATTCTCTTGGATGCAGCTCCTGGCCACTGGCTGAGGCAAATCATCTCTTCTCTTGGCCTTGCTTGCTTTCCTGTCTTTCACATGAAGGCTGTCTATTCCCACAAGACCCTGGACAGTGCTCCAAGGGCTATCCTCTGCATTAAACAAGATCATGGACAGGAAAGCACTGCCTTGGTTTTAAAGCGCCACACATGAGCTGATTGTTGGAATGGCTGCTGATTGTGATTGTTATTAATTCTTGGTTATTAACTCTTGTCCCTTCTGTATTCTTCACTTCTGTCCTTAGTTGGACTGGACCAGTAGGAAGAAAGGAATAAACGACTCTACCAGCAATAAAAGGTAAGTGCAAAGCACTTTCAGTTACATTTTGTCTAATCCTCACATCAGTTCCTCAAGGGAGGAATTACTATCTCCTTTCACAAAACAATCACGGGGGCGGTTGGCCTCTGATCAATACTGGCTACTGCCCCAGACTCTCAGACTTCTCCTCTTCTAAGATTCTTTTCAGCATCATGGTGATACTTCTAAGCTCACTGGGCAGGCTTGGGGAGAGACTTGGGCTGGATGGAGGGGAAGAGGCAGGCCACAAACAGGAGCCTGCATGCTCAGACTCAGAGAGGTCAATTAACTTACCTGAGGTCACACAGCTAAAAAGTGCTGTCTCAGCTACAAATCCATGCCCTTCTGACCAGCTCACTTAGTGGGCCTGGACCTGGCTAACCTTGACAGGCAGGGGGTCTCCCCAGTAGAGGCTCAAGATGCCAGGTTTCAAAGTGGGCCCTGGGCACAGGGTGTAGGCTGCATCCTGGATAGCCATGGAACGGGTCTTTTCTTGAGGGGGAGCTGGGCACTGCTGGGACCAACCATGTGCCGAGGTCTGTAATCTGATTAAGCCATTAGAGCCACTGCCCCAAGCACGCGCTGCCAGGGCCGCCAAGTCCTTCAATTAATCCCCAGATTAATCTGCTCTTTCTCCCTATCCCGTCCCCTCCACCACATCCCCGCCCCTCTGTTTCAGCCTGGAGGGGGGCAGTGAAGCTAACCCCTGGGGCTTGTGAGGCTGCACCAGGGACATCAAATACATCCTGCTTGTCCTCATGACCACCCCTCAGACAAGGGGGCCTGGCCTGCTCTGGCCACCTTACCTTTGGTCTCTCTTTCCCTGCAGCCCACCTCAGATCCTCTACTCCTTAAAGTTCTGCATTCATCCAACAGTTGGATGAGCACTTAGAATGTGCTAGGCACTGATCTTGGGGTCTAGTGGTAAAGAAGACAGACAAGGCTCTGGGGCCCCAGGGCAGGAAAGGAAAGAGAGAAACACACGGGTGCTGACAGACTCACGTGCTCCATGCTGCAGCGGGAGGTTCAGCAATTGTTGAAAGAGATCAGAGAAAACAAGAGGGTTACTCTAGGCAGAGGAAGCATGTACAAAGGTACAATGACTGATGTGAAACACATAGCCTGTTTGAGGAAGAGGGCTTGCTTGGGATGGGGAAGGAGAGACAGAGGCTGGTGGAAGATGAGGCTTGGAGCGGGCTACTGCCTATGGTGGAGGCTTTGCACCATATGATGATATGAACCTTGCATCAGTGTCCATGGGTACACATTGCTGTAGGTATGAGTGTGCAGCTCAGCTTGTGTGCACGTACAATGATGGCCACTTTGCTGATGGGAATTTGTACCTGAACGTGTATATGAAGGGTTTTCCTTCACTGATGTGTCAGTGTGTGTTTGGCTGCCTCAACCACACTCCCAGCACCCCAGGGACAGGGACTGAGGATGCTATTTCTCCTGTAAATTACTTGCCCACCAAGCACCAAGGTTCAGCTGCTTTCAACAGAGCATCCCTAGACCTAACTCTTCATCAGACATGCCAGATTCCTGCTGGGTGGGAACTCCAAGACCTGGATTCATATTCCTTTCTTAGACAGGGCGTTTCACTCTGTCCTGACTAACCCTAGCTGGGGCCAGGCAAGCCTGGGAGGTTGGCAGTGATGGGGCTTTCCACCCACCTCTCCACTGCTATCCTGGTTGAGCTCCCTTCATATCTCACCAAGATTGCTACAGTTTCCTCACTGCTCTCTGGCTTGACCCCACCTAAGCCTGGTATCCACATACCCATCAGGGAGTGGGGTCCATTAAAACTGTCGAGTCCTGTCATTCCTCCGCTGCAAGCCCTGCAGTGGCTTCCATCTCACTCAAAGTAAAAGCCACAGTTCTTTCCATGGCCCTTACCACAGCACTGTAACACATGCCCTTCCTGCCTCACCATCACTTCTCTGACCTCTTCTCCTAACCTCCTTGCTCACTGCCCTCCAGTCACACAGGCCTCATCACTTGTCCTCCAGCTACCAGGCATTCTTCTGCCTCAGGGCCTTTGCACCTGCTGCTCCTTTTGTCCAGAGGACTCTTCCCTCAGATAGAAGCAAGGCTCCCTCCCTCACCTTCATTTTTTACTTACATGCCTCTGTCACTCTCTCAATGACACTCAGCAGGACTACTCCATTTAAAATGGCAGATCATTGCCTACCCCATCCTGGTACTCCGCAATCTCAGTGATCTAGTCCTTTTCTTCTCCATAGCACTAACCACATTCAAATACACTGCATGATTTACTCATTTCTTATGTTAGTATTCATCTCCTTTCACTAGAATGTAAGCTCTATGAGATCTTTGTCACAGCTAATCACTGATGTCTCCCAGCTCCTAAACCACTTTCTGGCATCTAGTAAGTACACAGTGAGAATTCATTGAAAGAATTCCTCCTGAGGGGGAAACCCCATGGACCAAGTTCTTCCCAAAGCTTGCTTTGAGCTTCATGAGTTCCAGTCTTCATTCCTGGTGCTTCCCAACCCCTTTTCCTCCCACCGAGATGCCATTAGATTCCTTAAAACCCCAAACGGGATTAGAGTAACCATTCATACAAATGAACATATGTACAGGGACATGTGCACGCAGATTGCCCTGAAATGGGCACTGAAGTCAGGTTCTTTGCTTCCATTGCTGGTGCACAGAATTCTAGGGAGCCCCCAGGCCCTGCACTTCCCCTCCCAGGTTTCTCTCAGCTGCTGCTCTTGTTCCCGCAATGACTCCCTTTTCCTCTCCAGGTCCCCGAGCCACTGCCTTCTGGCCTCAAGGTCTTCATTTTCCCTCCTCTGACCCTACCTCTGTGTCCCCAGGACTTGTCCTCTCCCTTTCTTTACTTGTCTACCTAGTCCTGGCTCCTCGCCCCTTGGTGTGCCCATATCTCGGTCCTTTCCCTCATCGCCATCTCAGTCTCTGTGCCTCTGCCCTCAGGGTCTCCCCTGCCACTTTCTCTGTCCTTTCAGTCACCCCTGTTATCCCTGCCCTTCCTTCTCTGCTTGGTGCCCTCAAGTCTCGCCCTCTCCCTGCAATGCTCTCCCTTTCCACTTGCTGGCAAACACCCAGGCTTTGGTTCTTACAGTCTGTATCTGTTTCTGCCTGGCCTTTGTGCCACCTGCAGGCCCAGCATCCCCAAGGGCTCTCCACACAGCCACTCACTAATTAGGTCAATTATAAGGTCAATTATCTAATCCTCTCCAATCCAGCTCTGCATTGCTCCACACACTCGCATCCTCAGGCACTCTCAGAGACCCCAAGCTGGAGATATTCCTCCCCCTTGCTACCTCTCCTGTAGATGCTCCCTGCCTGGCCTCTTGGCTGAGCAGGTTCTGCTCATCACAGAAAACTTTGGAAGGGGTAGAAGTCACTGAATGGTGGCTAGAAAGACTAATTCCCAAGAGCGATGTGTGCGGAGTACCCCCCTAAGCAACACTGAGGTCACCATCCCAGGGATGACTTCACTGGAGTCAATCCCCAGTACCTGGACATGTGCATGTGTGTGTGTTAGGGATTGGAGAATGGATCCTGCCTGGAGACAAGGGAGGGGACCAAAAGACCTTTAGGCCAAGGCTCCTCAATCTTTTCCTGAAGTCACATGACTCTTGAACATCTTGAAGGAAGAACTGGACTATAGAAACACACACCTCCACCCATTTGCAATTCATTTCAAACAACTGGTCCCCGGACCCCTGGAAACTGTCCAGAGATCCTGGCATAAACTTGGATCCAGAAACTCTGATCCGATGGCTCTTCCCAGCATTGTGCCAGCCTCTAGCAGGAAAATCACCCCTTCAGGATGAGGTCCAGAAATCCTCAACCTTCCCTGCCTCTTCCCAGAGCCTCAGTTTTCACTTCAGGGGCACCTTGCCTGCCTGCTCCGTTACCTGACAGCCAGTGCCATGACAGTTCAGTGTCACTGTAGCCTCTGGGGCACCAAGGACTGCCACAAGGACCTGATGTCCATGACAGATCTCTGCTGAAATGCCCCACCTTGCAGCTAAGGCCACAGCTCATTGGCAGTCTGACCCAGTAAGAGAGTCAAGGAGAAGGGGACCAGAGTAGGGGCTGGCAGAAGTAAGGAAATGAAAAAGGGAAATAGAGAGTCTAGGTCGGGAAGAAGATGGAGGCCAGAGAAAGACACTAAAGAGAATGAAACAGACACTCAATGAGGGCAGTGTTGACATTGCCAAGGAAAATTTAAGAACTTCACCAAGTCTGATGTCCTCCACTGCACAGATGGGCAGATTCAGGCCCCAGAGAGAAAAAGGGACTTGCCCAAGACCCCACAGCCTGTCTCTGGTAGCGTTTCAAGTACTCAAGCCCAGACTATCACTGTCCTCCCCCAGTTGAAGGGCCCTGGGAGGATAGGGGGTGCAGAGGCATAGAGCTAACAGCCTCCAAATGTCTGTCTCACTGGCCACAAAGATATTCATTACAACCATCAGTATAATACGGATATTTTTAAAATAACTTGAATATTGAACAACAAGGAGTTAAGTATACAAATTCTGGTTTAGTTATAGTGTTGAATCCTTTATAACAAAAAGAAATTGTAGATTAAATTTCGTATCAGAACATGTTCACAGTACACTTTAGAGATCAGTTTATAAAACCAAACCAAGTAAAAGGACAAGAAAGAGGAAACACACTAAAATATTAACACTTGTTATCTCTAACAAGAATGTTGCAAATCATTGTGGTCTTCTTTTTGTTTGTCTACATTTGCCATATTTTCTTTAATATGCAAGTATTACTTTTGCAATGACAAAAAACAGTACAATGTTACACGTAAAACACTCTTTGGAATGTTTGTCTCCAGCTCAGAATTCTCTCTTGACCTCCAGGCTCCAAAATCCACTGTTGGCTGTCCCACCAACAGAGCCAGAACATAGGGCTGAAGGCTCCTCCTCCTCCTTGTTGTTCAGTTGCTCAGTTGTTTCCAACTCTTTGCATCTCCATGGACTGTAGCAGGCCAGGCTTCCCTGTCCTTCACTATCTCCCAGAATTTGCTCAAACTCAAGTCCATTGAGTCGGTGATGCCATCCAACCATCTCCTCCTCTGTCATCCCCTTCTCCTCCTGCCTTCAATCTTTCCCAGCATCAGGGTCTTTTCCAATGAGTTGGCTCTTGGCATCAGGTGGCCAGAGTATTGGAGCTTTAGCTTCAGCATCAGTCCTTCCAATGAATACTCAGGGTTGATTTCCTTTAGGACTGACTGGCTTCATCTCCTTACAGTCCAAGGGACTTTAAGAGTCTTCTCCAGCATCACAGTTCGGAAGCATCAATTCTTCAGCACTCAGCCTTCTTTATGGTCCAACTCTCACATCTGTACATGACTACTGGAAAAACCACATCTTTGACTACATGGACCTTTGTCGGCAAAGTGATGTTTACTGCTTTTTACTACGCTATCTAGGTTTGTCATAGCTTTCCTTCAAAAGAGCAAGGGTCTTTTAATTTCATGGCTGCAGTCACAGTCCACAGAGATTTTGGAGCCCAAGAAAATAAAGTCTGTCACTGTTTCCATTTTTTTCCCCATCTATTTGCCATGAAGTGATGAGACTGGATGCCATGATCTTAGTTTTTTGACTAAGATCAAAAAAGTTTGTTGACTTTTTTCACTCTCCTCTTTCAGCTTCATCAAGAGGCTCTCTAGTTCCTCTTTGCTTTCTGCCATTAGGGTGGTGTCATCTCCATATCTGAAGTTATTGATATTTCTCCTGGCAAACTTAATTCCAGCTTGTGCTTCATCCAGCCTGGCATTTTGCATGATGTACTCTGCATATCAGTTAAATAAGCAGGGTGATAATATACAGCCTTGATGTGCTCCTTTCCCAATTTGGAACCAGTCCATTGTTCCATGTCGGGTTCTAACTGTTGCTTCTCAACCTGCATACAGGTTTCTCTGGAAGCAGGTAAGGTGGCCTAGTATTCCCATCTGTTGAAGAATTTTCCACAGCTTGTTGTGATTCACACAATCAAAGTCTTTAGCATAGTCAATGAAGCAGAAGTAGATATTTTTCTGGAATTCCCTTGCTTTTTCTATGATCCAATGAATGTTGGCAATTTGGTCTCTGGTTCCTCTGCCTTTTCTAAATCCAGCTTGTACATCCGGAAGTCCTTGGTTCACACAGTGTTAAAGCCTCACTTGAAGGATTTTGAGCATTATCTTGCTAGCATGTGAAATGAGTACAACTGTATGGTAGTTTGAACACTCTATGACATTGCCCTTCTTTGGGATGGGAATGAACACTGACATTTTCCAGTCCTGTGGCCACTGCTGAGTTTTCCAAATTTGTTGGCATATTGAGTGCAGCACTTTAACAGCATCATCTTTTAGGATTTGAGATAACTCAGTTGGAATTCCATCACCTTCACTAGCTTTGTTCATAGTCATGCTTCCTAAGGCCCACTTAGCTTCACACTCAAGGATGTCTGGCTCTAGGTGAGTGACCATACCATCGTGGTTATCTAGATCATCAAGACCTTTTTTGTGCAGTTCTGTGATTTATCAATTTTAGCTGTCCCCACCTATGCCCTTCCTAGCAGAAGCCACAGCCATGCCCAGGCAGTACTACTGCAGCCTCTAGCCTGCTCCACTCCACCCTGCTCACAATGCTAATGTGGGAAATTTTGTTAAAAGGTTCATTCAACCAAGTTTCTCTCACCTGTAAAGTGCCCTAGAAAAGGACCTATGGGCCTTCAGCAAATTTGTAAATCTCATTTCCAAGATTCTTGTTCCCAAAAGAGGAGGAACACACATATACACACTTCCCACCTTTGCTACTATTGTCCCATCCCTACTTGGCAAAATCCCTACCAAGACTTCCCAGATGCCACTCTCCCTTCATACATGTCCTTTATTCAGCTTCCAGTCCATTTTTCCCGTCTGCCCTCATTTGGGCATTGGGTTCATCTTCTCCTCTGGCCAGCAAGAGGATGATTCTTGTGGTTCAGGAGTACACTTTAGTAGAGCCCAGCCTCCTGATAAGAGGCAATTCCAAAGGGCAGCAAGGTGAGTCACAAAGTAGGGGCTGGGTGTGGGGTAAAGATGAACATGGAACTTTCTCATGGGACTGTTAACTTCAACACACACACACGGAGCCCTGTACAGTTTGCATGGCCCCCATAATAGGTGGCCAGTGTCTCCCCCAGCACTTGGAGCACTCATACCACACAGTAAGTATACCAACCTGCACTTTCCACAATCTCCACCCGCATGCACACCTCCGACAAAAAATGCACACATTTTCTCAATTCAAAGAAACCTCTCCCTTATCCTTTAAGGTTTAAAGACTTGGAGTCAACACTTGTAAGCAAGCACACAACCTCACATCCTACGATCTGCCCACCCTATAGTGGATCTACCCTGATGCCTACCAGATGAGAAGAGTTCAGTGTGGTAGTAAGAGCTGGGATGTGGAGCCATACCAGCTACCTAGACTAGTAGTGTGTGGCCTGGTGGCAAGTTACATCACCTCTCTCAGCCTCCTCAAGTATAGAATCAGAATAAGAGGAAATAAGTATGTATAAATATGTAAAGTGTTCAGAACAGTGCCTGTCATAGAGTGTTATACGTATTTGTTATTATTACTATTGGTGATGGTTTAGTCGCTAAGTCGTGTCCGACTCTTGCGACCCCATGGACTGTAGCCCGCCAGGCTCCTCTGTCCATGGGATTTTCCAGGCAAGAATACTGGAATAGATTGCCATTTTCTTCTCCAGGGGATCTTCCCAACCCAGGAATCGAACCCAGGTCTTCTGCATTGCAGGCAGACTCTTTACTGACTGAGCTATGAGGGAAGCGTTATTAGTATTACCTGTCATAAAAATATATACCTATATCCATACAATTCAGAACCTTTTGGGGAGAATAATAGAGGGCTGTATGTGTGTGTGTGCGCATGCACGCATGCACGTGTGCACACACACATGTGCATACACATGTGCATGCACACATGTGAGCTTACAAATCAGTAATTACTGAAGTGGTATGATTTAGAGGGGACTACCCACACCTCCACCTTTAATCAACGCCACTGCCCGAAATTCCACCAATATTGAGTATATCATCTGAGTCTTAAAGGCCAATTCTTTTCAACAATCCCCTATTAAAATGCACATACCCCTTGGGGGGTGTTAAGCCTTATCAACTAACACCTTAGTTGTCAGCTAACACCTTAGTTATCAGCTAACACCTTAGATATCAGTTAACACCTTAGTTGACAACTAACACCTTAGTTGACAGCTAACACCTTAGTTGACAGCCAGCTGAGAGCAAGACCCTGCAGGACTGGCTTTTGGAAGAAGGAGAACAGGGATAGTAGAAATAGAGGGAGTTGAATAGGGTTGAGAGGAGGGCACTGAGGCCAAACCCCACCAACTTCCCAAAGGTACCAAACTTGTCTTGCCCTGCAGTGTATAGAAGGGACAGATCTTTCCTTCCAGCTGATGCCACCAGGTGTGGGTAGGTGTGAGGCAGAAAGAAAGGGAGATCATATGCCAGATATGTCCCCCACAGCAGCTGGTAAGTGTTGGCACAGCCAGCCCAAGCCTTCCTTCAAAGGTGGATGGAAGTTGGAAACTGGAATTTATGCATCCTCCTGCCTCTGCAATTTTTGCCCCTTCTCTACCCACCAATTCCCCTCCAGGGACTAATCGAAGGCAGTCAGAGGAAAGAATACAGGTAGATGGGCTCTGACTTCCCCACCCTCAATTCCCACCACCCAGAACTGCCACTCTGAAAACCTAAGGCTACTCTGTGATTGGGCCCTAAGGGGCCACTTCTTTCCCGTTGACCTTAGAGGTCAATACTGCCAGCTCCTGCTCAGAGCCTCTGGCATTTATCATTCCATCCAAAGCCATTCCTGTTTCCTGCCTGGACCATTCCTGTGTGTAATGAAAGCCATAAGCTCATTAAGTTGGGGGTGAGGGAGGACTTCCTTTGATTTGTCCTCAATTTACCTCCCTCAAGCTTCAAAGAGGCCTCCCACGTCCACAGGGCTGAAGCTTCAATGGCCCAGTAGAGCACCCTGTGTTCACAGTGCTCATGATTGGAACATTTATAGTCCATTCCTTTCTACAAACGGTGGAGACCCAGGATTCTTGGAATGTCAATGCTAGAATGATGATCAGAGATCATCTAATCCCCTCTGTACTCGCCCCAGTTCCTACACATCATTCAGACAAGAAGACTGAAGCCCAAAGAAGTTACTAGTCCCTCATTTAGGTCTGCACTGATAAGGTGGACAAAACTCTTTCCTGTGCATTCCCCTATGGCATTCTAGGAACAATCTTGTAAATAAAGGATGATTCACATGTCCAACTCAGAGAAGAGGAAATTGAAAATCAGAACTGCTTAAGAACTTGACCAAGATCTCAGAGCAAAGATGTGGCAGAGATGTCCTTCAACCCAAGCCTTGTCTCAAAAGAACTTTCTGGCACAAGCGAGTGATTAGCAGCACGGGCTTTGGAGTTAAATAGACATGGGATTGACTTCTAGTTACACCCCTTCCAAAGGTATGGATTTGGATTTTCTCAAAGCCTCAATTTCCTCCTCTCAAAATTCAGGGTTACAATTACCACTATCATGGGGTTGTTGTCAGGATGAATGGATCTGATACATTGTAAAGTGCTGATTTATTCAGTCTACAAAGATTTAGTGAGCACCTACCATGTGCCAGGCTCTGCTCTAGGCCCCAGAGATACAGCAGTGAATAGAAGACAGATAAGCCCTGCCTTCATGGAACTTGTAATCTCGCCCAGTGGGAGAAGCATGTGAAGAAATAAGTAAACAAGAAAGCTTCAGATAGTGATGAGTGTTGGAAAGGGAATAAAATAGGGTTGTAGGATAGAGCACGCCTTGGGTGGGGGCAGGAGGTGACTTTAGATTGAGGTGATGTTTGAGCTCAGTGAGGACAGAGTGTTGGACAGAGGGAAGAGCAGGTTCAAAGGCCAGAGGTGAAACCTCAGATCTCTACCATGTTTATATATGTCTTGCCCTAACTGTTGTACTGAGCTCCAGACAACTGCCTACTTGGACGTGCATGTGTGCGTGCTAAGTCGCCTCAGTCGTGTCTCACTCTTTGCAGCCCTATGGACTGTAGCCTGCCAGGCTCCTCTGTCCGTGGGATTCTCCAGGCAAGAACACTGGAGCGGATTACCATGCCCTCCTCCAAGGGATCTTCCCCACTCCGGGATCGAACCTGTGTCTCTTATATCTCCTGCATGGCAGGTGGGTTCTTTACCACTAGTGCCACCTGGGAAGCCCACCTACTTTGACAGCTCTGCTTAATGTCTAACACGATTTTAAAATTGACATGGCCAAAGCAGAGATCCTGAGTTCCTCCCAAACCTTCCTTCTCCCCAGTGCACCCCAGCTCAGTAAATCGTATCACTATTTGTCCAAATGCTTTAGCCCCAAACCTGGGAGTTACCCTTGAATCTTTTCTTTTTCTCACCTCCTACATCCAATCCATCAGAAAAGGCCAGCCACTCTACTCCCAAAATGTTTCCTAGTCTGTCCACTCCTCAGCACCTCCCCCTCCACCAACCCGGCTCAAGCAACCATGCTCACTCACCCCAACAGACCTCCCCTCACCCACACAGTCTGTTCTCAATGCTGAGACCAGAGTGAGTCTTTTAAAAATGCAGATCAGATCAAATTACTCTCTTGCTTACCACTGGCCTCTCACACTGGCTTAGAAGAAAGCCCCAAGTCTCCCACCCCTGGCTTGCAAGGCCCTGTCTGTTCTGGCCCTCCCTGTGTCTCCCACTCATCCCTTACAACTGCCTCCCTTGTCTGTTCACCTCCAACCCCATCGCCCACCTCCTTGGTGAGTCCTCCAACATGATGTAACTCTTAGAATGGATAATTATTAACACTCAGAAGATGTGAGGCAGTAGGTAAAAAGAGAGAGAAGCCTGAGAAGGTCTAGTGGAGAGAAAGGAGGACGCAGAGAGCAGTTCTGAAGAAGCCCAGTAAGGAGGGGCCGGACAACCATGTCCAAACTGGCAAGTGGTTAGTGTCCAGGCCCAAGTGGGAAGGAGATAACTTTTAGTCACGCAGACATTGTGGGCTTTCACAGTGAGAGGACAATGGAAGGCAAACCAGGCCAGAAGACAGTGAGCATGGATGCTCAGTTGTGAGAGGGGAGGTAAGCAGGAGGGTGGGAGCTTGAGGAGCATGGAGGAGGGGATATTTTGCTTTCAGGGAAAAACTGGAACATATTTGCAGGCTGAGGGCAGGGAGCCAGCACAAGGGAGAAAATAACTGGAGTGTGGTCCCCCTGGGGAAGGGGCTGGTTAGACTCAAGAGGAGGAGGACCATGCTTTCCTCTGAGGAGGTTGGGGGCAGGGAGGGGAGGAGGGCAGTTGGGAAGGGGAATTGGGGAAAGGGGGCTCAAGCCCATGGCCATCAGCCTCCCACTATATCCCTTCTTTTCCTTGTCTTGTTAGGCTTTAATTACCAAGGGCAATGCCAGCCAGCTGTTCTTCAGTTCTGACATTTGCGGTTGAGGAATGATAGGGAAGCTGTGTGATAAGGTGTGGTGCTATAACCACCCTTTTTTTCTGCCTGAGGGCCTATGGGCACAGATGACCAGGGCAAGTAGAGCTAGAGCCCATGCCTGGTGTGGTCTTTCTCCCTGGATCCCTTGTCAGATTTATGAGTCTCAGAACAGCACCTTCACCAATCCCCATGCCCACCACCTTAACTCACACCCCTGCCTGCATGTGCAGGGGGAGCTAAGCCTGATCCTGAGACTAGGGACACTTCGAGGAATGCCATCACCAGCCCCAGTGCAACAGTCTCATGCTGCTCTAGGCCCACAGGCTCTGTGCCAGGACTTTTGCATATCTGAGCACACACAGTCTAATGCCCCCAAAGATCTTATGAGCAAGGTTAGTTTTATTATGCTCGTTTTACAGTTGAGGGAACTGGGCTTAAAGAGATGCCATCAACTGCCTAAGGTTACCCAGAGCCATTAAGCAAGGTGAAAAGTCCCCAGGAATTGGAAGATCCTAGATCTTAGTGTGTGTCCAAAGGCAAAAACAGTCACTGAAGCAGGAAAGGCCCTCTAAGCTCATCTTAGGGCAATCAGTGCCAGGACAAACGGGGAAACGGAGGACATGGCAGGGAAAGCAATTTGCCAAGGTCACTCAGTGAATGGGAGTCAAGATCTGCGTCTCCCTACTCCCTGTTGAGCTCCCAAGGTGAACTGACAGCACCAGGGCCACCAATCCACCCTACAGGGCCATGGAGGAGGCAGAATATATGAAGCCATGGAGAAGAACAGCCAAGAATGCATTAGGTTCAGTAGTCTTGGAGACCAAGGACACATCTGCCTGTTCAGTGTCCAGATAAAATGTCTGGCATGAGAGTCATACCTCAGTGAATTCATGTGAGATGGATGGATGGAAGAACAGCGAGGGGAACACATCTGGAACAAACCCAGAGGAAGGCCCAGCTAGGATACTCCACACTGGTCCAGAATCCCCTCCTGGAACCAGGACCTCACTCCTCACTCTGCTATTTGGAGGCCAGAACCCAAGGCTCCGACTCCTCCTAAGCTGGAGAGGGGTGGAGAGGAAGCTCTGCCAAAACTGGCCTGGGGTTTTGATTGAAAAACCTAGAGTCACCATCAATGCATCCCTCAGCCTCCTTTCCCACCATCACTCCAGGAACATTCTTCGAAGCCCTCCTTGATCTTGCTGAAGAAACAGAAGCCCCTGTCCCTATACAAACACACACAGCCCACTACCCTCCTGATTGGGGTGCTAATAAAGCAAACCCCTTCTCAGTTCCCAGGGCACACAAGGAACACCTTTGTGGCTGGGGCTGGCACATCTGGTCTGCCTGTCTATCAAGACTCAAGGCCTGCTCAATTCTCTGGGGCCCAACCTCTTTTCCACTTGTCCCATCACCCTCTCATCTACATTGCCTGTCCCACCTGCTCTCTGGTATGTGCTCTGGAAAGGTATATTTGCACTCAGAAGCAGAGAGAAGTAGGATCAAGTCCTCACACATGGGCACCAGCCCACATTCTTGCACATACAGGCATACACGCACAAAGGCACACACACTCCCCTGGTTATCCACACTCACACTTATGCCACTATACACACATACTGGCCCTTGTAGATCACATGCACACACACAGGCTTGTGCCAAAAATAGAAAACATTTATCCAGACCTAGGTATATACCTCTCCTGCCAAGGCCAGTCTGTGAAGTTTCTTTCCTGGGTGGACCCATCTTTGTTGAGGTGGAAGAGATAAGAAAACATAGAGATTGGATGTAAGAGTGGGTATAATTGTATCTCCTGTGGTTGGAAAATGTTCTAGGGTCCAAAGAAAATGAGCCAGTGTTTGTCCCTAACTCCCTCCAACCCTTCATGCTCTGACCTCTCTGTTGGATTTCTTACTGAAACTCAGCTTCCTGCCCAGTGCTCAGCCTAGTGTTCTTGCCTGGCCCTGCCCTGCCCAGTCCTCTGGGGTTCAAACATGTGGCCAGGGCTCAAGAAACCAATCTTACGGTGCACGACCTGGGAGGCTGCTCCGTTGTGGAGAAAGACCCCTCCAGACCAGAGGTCATCTTAGCTCACCTTCCTGAGAGAGTACAGCCCAGAAACCTTCCCCAAAAGGAAGGCAGGAGGTTCCCTCAAGGAAGAAGCTATAGTTCCCAGTATCAACAGGTCCAGGATGGATCCTGATAAGAGGAAATAGAAAAGAGGTCATTGGGGCCAGCCTAGCTCAGGGAAAGTGTAGGCTCTACTTCCTCACCCCTGCTCTGCTGAGCCCCCACCAGGGATTCCCTAAGCTCCTCACTGCTCTCCCTGCTCCCCATCCCGTCTCTCCCATCCCGCCTTCTCCTCTCTTCACCATCCTTCTCCTGATCCTCTCATGAAAAATGGATGGAGCTTTTATTAAACTGTTTTCTCTTCAAAGGAGCTTTCAATTTTTAATGCTTTGCCGGGGTCGGGGAGACAGACTGGCCCAGACAGACCATGGGGAGGGGCAGAAGAGGTCTGCCCTGAAATGTAGGTAGGAGGAGGGAGAAGGGAGGCTCTAGGTCTGTCTGAGGGTCAGGGAAGCAGGAAGCAGAAGAGATTTGTCTTTGCGATGGAAATGCTTTCCTGGGTAGGACACAACTCTGCCCTTTTCCCTCTGCTCCTCATGTTGGGTTGGAAGATCTTCAAGGGAAGTGGACCAGCTTGTTTTGAACACCTACTGTGTGCCAGGGCAGTGAAGTGGGGTGCTATAACCACCTCTTTGTTCTACCCTCAGACCTTTGGGCACATTTGATGTACAGATGCCCCGTTGACTCATGACACCAGCTCAGTGATGGGAGGCAGTAAAACAGAGTGATAAAGAGCAAAGACTCCAGAGTCAGCCTGCCTGGCTTCAAATTCTGTCTTCATTGTTTGCTTGCTGTGTGATGCTCAGCCAATCATTTCATCGCTTTGAGCCTCAGTTTTCCCACAAGTCAAATGGGAGAAGGAGTACATTCCTTGTAGGTTTGCTATGAAGATGCAATGAGATCACGCATGTCAAGTGTACATACGTATCTCACACTTAGTAAGCCCTGGATGCATACTTACGGTGATAGTGTGATAATCAATGTCCACATCTCACAGATGATGAGGCTGATTCTGTAGGAGCTTAAGGGTTGACCTTCAAAGTTGCAAGGCCACTAAATTGTGGAGCCATACATCATACTGGCTCTCAAAGGGTAGAATTCTGCCTTCTTGAACACTCCCCACAGCTGGCACACAGTTGGCAGTCAGAAAACATGTGCTGAATAGTTAACTCCCGCCATCTTCAATTTGACTGTCTTAGCCCAACCTAGCCTCAATTTACTATGTGTCCCCTTAGACTAATCACTTTACCCTTCCAGTGACGGAGACCCAAGTCCCCCACCTTCTTCCCTGGCTCTCTTGGCAGATGTAGCCAGTGTGGAAAGGGGAGGGATGGGAGGAGCCCAGTTACTAGCTGGGAGAGTAAGCTCCCAGTCGGATGAGACAGTCCAGGACAGGGACCCACAGACCCAACCACAAAATGCCTATCACGGTGTCAAATATGTAAGTTTGATTGTGCATTGAGAGTATGTACTTTGATACTTTTTATTGTGGGATCACAAAAGTAATGCCTAGTCACTGTAGGAAATCTGGAAAACCTGGACAATTTTGGAAAAAAAGAAGAAGAAATCTACTTTGAATCCATAATGGCTATAGGGTTGATTTGACCTCAATCGGTCCACATGCATCTCTTCTCTGAATTCTAAAGCCAGAGGATCTAGTTCAATATGGATACTGTGGTGCATGTGTGTGGACAAAAGCAGCACGAGGCCCAGCTGAATTCAATTCAACCATGGACCCAGCAGCACTCTGGGCAACTCCAGGGAGAAGGAGACGAGGACCTTTTTTCCAACCCATCTGGTCTGGCTCCAAGTGAAACGATGAAAAAAGTTGGCTGTAAATGATAAACTAGAGAAAAATTCCGACTCCTAGGCACTGCTTTTCTAGGCATTGATCCTTTTGACTTACAAGGAGATGTTTTAACAAACTTTTTGACAACTTAAAGCATTTTTACTTCAGTGTCCATGCTGAGGGGAGGAGTTTGGTTTTTATTTGTGGGGTGTTAGCTCTGATTCATTTAAACTCCTATTCTTCCTGACCAGCTGCAATGGGGGTGTTATCTCTTTGGTGGAAGGGTCAGTATGTGCAGGGCCACTGGAGCAACTACTCCAAGCCTGGAATCTACACTACTGCCATCGAGGAGAGGGGCCCAAACCAGTTTTTGAGGGAAGGCCAATGTTGGAAGCACCAAGTGGCTTGGACAACATAGACTGGCACTGAGGCAGCAGCACATGGGCTGCAATGAACGATATGCCCTGATTCCTTCCAAGAGCCTCAGATGCCTCCTTCACCTCCCACCCCACCTGGTGTGCCAAGTGTGTGTAGACATTAGGCCCACTGGCATTTTTCTTGCCAATATTTTCAAGCACCATTACACAAACAAAGCTCAGCCTAAGCCTGTCCCTGTCCCAGAAACCACACAGCACTTCAATTCTGACAGTGAGCAGCATTCCCAATGGGAGCAAATGATTACCATGGCACAGTCAAAAAGATACTAAGCAAAAGCTGCTTGCATTGAAAAGGGATGGATATTGAAATCGGTGAGAACATGAGCTACAGAGACAGTTGGCATTGCTGGCCAAAACATTTATTTGAAAAACTTAAAGGCAAATCACTTGAAAAGCAGATTATATTGCATTTAAAGGTTATATATTTATCCTCGGTTGCACAAAGTTAGACAAGTTGAAAGCAGCAATGGAAACATTTCAGCTTCAACTTGTTTGCTTTTGGGGGCAATTTACTTAGAATCAGAGGTAAGATTCAAAGTTCAGGGAAACATTGCTGAACAACCAGAGCAGGATGAGTGAGTTGAAAATTAATTCCCAAATTATTCTCCTCAAAGATATAAAAATGGAAAATTCCAGAAAAGAAGCAAACATGCTCAAAGTTGCCAAAAAAACTTTCCATAGTGTCTGAAAATTACTATTACATGAAAAACCAGTGACTGGAAATATTTCTTTTCAACCAATTTGCCATTGTCACTGCAAGCTTATTTGACAAGTTTGACATGCTAGCAAATCCTCGAAGGTCTCCTGGTCTCAGGTCTGTGATGAGGAATCAGACAGGACACTTCCAAGCTTCAAACCTTGTGAGCCAACCACTCCCCCTCTCTGAGCCACAGTTTCCTCTTCTGTGAAATGGGGAGAAATGGCCCTTCCCAACTCATTTCCAAGCCTGTTGCAAGGACCACACAAGACAGGGCAGTGTTAAGAAGTGTGCTCAGGAATCAGTCTGCCTTGCTCTGCTCCCTAGAAGCATTTTACTTAAGCTTCCTGGGCCTCATTTTTCCCATCTACAGAATGGGACCACACCTTACCTTCCTTGATGACATCTTGCCATCTTACATGTAAAGTATAAATACAGGTGTTTACTGGCATAGAGTAAATGTTCAATAGCTGTCTGTTATCACTATGAATGGAAAAGTCCACTTTCGAGACTTGTGTGACATTGTCACTTTTATATCTGTCTTCCCACTCAGTGCAGGATCTGGGGGGAGGCAGGGATTGGACCTCGCCTATCTATATATCTCTCACCAAATGGAGACACAGTAGTCACCACGGCATGAAGCTTTGAGTCCTTCTCCCCCATTCACCATCTGGCTGACTGGGTCTCTTAAAAAGATCCAAATGAGTCCGTATATTTCTGATGAATAGAAAGAGGAGAGACAAATCCATGATGGAGATATCTGAGGCCCGCTCTCCTGCCACCCTGACTTCCCTTGAGCTGGTGTGTGGCACAACCCCTGTAGAGCATGACAGGGTATGGGAGCCCAGCCCTCCAGTCCCAGCTCTGCTCATGACTTGCTGGAAGTCTTGGAGCAAGTGCCAGGCCCTCTCTGGACCTCAGTGCCCTTTGCTGAAACATGAAGTGGCTGGACTAGATTAGTGCCGCTCAACCTTGGAGTGGAATCCATGTGTCTTCCCTTTATAGGATAAAAGTTTCAGTTGAAACAGCCCCTGAGAAGAAACCTTTGGACAACTACAACTCCCACTGCCAGATCTGCATGGCCTCCGCTTGAGAAATGTCTTCAGAACTGAAGATAGGCTATGAAAACATCTTCCAGTTGTGAATTATAGCTGTCTTTGTAAGTGTAAGAAAAATTGTGTTTAGCTTACCATCAAAATAAGAGCATAAAATTTCAATTCTCAAAGAACTCATGACCCTTAAGAATATATCAGTAGATCACCCCAGCATTGCACAAAGTCCAGGCTGAGAAGCCCTGGGCCAGATGTTTGCCCACACCTTCTGGGTCTATGCCTACTTTTATGGTCTCCTAATTGTATCCCACTTGAATGCAGAGTTCCAAAGAACAGCAAGGAGAGATAAGAAAGCCTTTCTCAGTGACCAATGCAAAGAAATAGAGGAAAACAATAGAATGGGACAGACTAGAGACCTCTTCAAGAAAATTAGAGATACCAGGGGAAATTTTCATGCAGATGGGCACAATAAACGACAGAAATGGTATGGACCTAACAGAAGTGGAACAGATTAATAAGAGGTGGCAAGAATATATAGAAGAACTATACAAAAAAGATCTTCATGACTCAGATAATCATGATGGTGTGATCACTCACCTAGAGCCAGACATCCTGGAATGCGAAGTGAAGTGGGCCTTAGGAAGCATCGCTACGAACAAAGCTAGTGGAAGTGATGGAATTCCAGTTGAGCTATTCTAAATCCTAAAAGATGATGCTGTCAAAGTGCTACATTCAACATTCTGGCAAACTTGGAAAACGCAGCAGTGGCCACAGGACTGGAAAAGGTCAGTTTTCATTCCAATCCCTAACAAAGGCAATTCCAAAGAATGCTCAAACTACCACAAAATTGCACACATCTGACAAGCTAGTAAAGTAATGCTCAAAATTCTCCAAGCCAGGCTTCAACAGTACATGAGCCATGAACTTCCAGATGTTCAAGCTGGATTTAGAAAGGCAGAGGAACCAGAGATCAAATTGCCAACATCCACTGGATCACTGAAAAAACAAGAGAGTTTCAGAAAAACATCTACTTCTGCTTTATTGACTATGCCAAAGCCTTTGACTGTGTGGATCACAACAAATTGTGGAAAATTCTGAAAGAGATGGGAATGCCAGACCACCTTACCTGCCTCCTGAGAAATCTGTATGCAGGTTAAGAAGCAACCGTTAGAACTGGACATGGAACAGCAGGCTGGTTCCAAATCAGGAAAGGAGTATGTCAAGGCTGTATATTCTCACCTGCTTATTTAACTTACATGCAGAGTACATCAAGGAATGCTGGACTGGATGAAGCACAAGCTGGAATCAAGATTTCTGGCAGAAATATCAATAACCTCAGATATGCAGATTACACCACCCTTATGGCAGAAAGCAAAGAAGAACTAAAGAGCCTCTTGATGAAAGTGAAAGAAGAGAGTGAAAAAGTTGGCTTAAAACTCAATATTCAGAAAACTAAGATCATGGCATCTGGTCCCATCACTTCATGGCAAATAGATGGGGAAATGGTGAGAGACTTTGTTTTGGGGGGCTCCAAAATCACTGCATATGGTGACTGCAGCCATGAAATTAAAAGACGCTTGCTCCTTGGAGGGAAAGTTATGAACAACCTAGGCAGCATATTAAAAAATAGAGACATTACTTTGTCAACAAAGGTCTGTCTAGTCAAAGCTATGGTTTTTCCAGTAGTCATGTATGGATGTGAGAGTTGGACGTAAAGAAAGCTGAGTGCCGAACAATTGATGCTTTTGAACTGTGGTGTTGGAGAAGATTCTTGAGAGTCCTTTGAACTGCAAGGATATACAACCAGTCCATTCTAAAGAAGATCAATCCTGGGTGTTCATTGGAAGGACTGATGCTAAAGCTGAAACTTCAATACTTTGGCCACCTGATGCGAAGAGCCAACTTACTGGAAAAGACCCTGATGCTAGGAAAGATTGAGGGCAGGAGGAGAAGGGGACGACAGAGGATGAGATGGTTGGGTGGCATCACAGACTCAATGAACATGAGTTTGGGTAAACTCTGGGATTTGGTGATGGACAGGGAGGCCTGGCGTGCTGCAGTTCATGGGGTCACAAAGAGACAGAAATGACTGAGCAACTGAACTGAACTGAGCTGGTTGTATGTACACCTTACTTCCTTGGATGCAGGCATCCCCTCTCTCCTCGTCCCTTCCTATCACTCCCAACTCTTCTGGAAAGCTAGATAGGCCCCTCACTTCCCTGCCAGGGCCCCCAGAGCAGCTGTGTGGTAGGAGAGGAAGACAGGCCTGGGCAGGAGTTGGCTTTCACCCTGACCCGGGACTGGCTAGCCCCAGTGGAGCTCCCATATCCAGCAGAGGAAATGGACAGGGGACTCTAAGCCCCAAACTTCTGCTGCCCCAGATCCACTTCCAGGTATCTGCTAGAAAACAACTGTTGGGTCCCTGGAGCTTCTTCTCCTTCAATGGATGCCTCTCTACTGCCTTCCCAGGTGAGCTCACCTGGGGAAGAAGGAACTTGTTCTACAGGTGCTGCAGACTGGAGGGAGGGGGGAGTGGAGCAGAATGGGCAAGAAGCCAAGAACAGCCATCACGCTATTGTCTCTTTTATCTGAGAGGCTGTGGTGAGCAGGGGGAGCCCTAGACCAGTGTAGGGGCAGGGGTGGGAAGATCTAAGATAGGCATTGGGTGCCAGGCGGAAGACTGCCAGGCTTGGTGTCTGTCAGTGACCAGCTGCTGTATGACCTCATCTCCCTGGATGTCAGTTTACTCATCGGGGAAATGGGCGGGATCCCCATTCTTGAGAGGATCGGAAGAAGTTATGGGTGAGAAAGCCCTTTGCAGACTGTAAATTGCTGTGCCCTGAGCACATGCATACATGTACATGGAAGCAGGCACCCCAACATGCTTTGTGCCCCTCTCATCTGTCCTAAAGCTCAGGCTTGAGCATGCACCAGAATTACCTGGAGGGCTTGTTAAAACACAGATGGCTGGGCCCCACCCTGACTGTCTGATTCAGTATAACTGGGGTGGGGCCCAGGAATTTGCATTTCTGACAAGTTCCCAGGTGATGCCGAGGCTGCTGGTCCTGAGACCACAGTTGGAGAACCATGTGCAAACGGTGTCTTCTATAAATGCTAACTGTGCATGTTCTCACTGTGTGTGTTGTGCTAAGTCATGGTTTGTGTGAACCACAGGCACCCCCATCCAGCTCCCACAGGAGCCTGCCAGGGAAATATCTCTTAGCTAGCTTGCCGTGTCCCCCAGGCAATCAAGAGTTAGCCAGGAACCCCTCCTAACACACATTCAAACATCTTCACACACACAACCATCATGTACACACACACTCATCTCACACCTGCATAACCTAATGGCTAAATAACAAAGACTCTGAGCAGAATTGTCCAATTCAGCCAGCTCCCTTGCTTCCTAATGTGTGACCTTGGACAAGTCACTTAACCTGCCTGTGCTTCTGGCTCCTCACCAGTAAGAAGAGAGGTAAGAAGAGTGCTTCACAGGGTTGTTGAGAGACTCAATGAGGTAATGAGTGAAACTTTCTTGGAAGAATGTTGAATGTTAGCTATTTTTAGCAGCAGGCGCCAAGCCCCTAAAGGAAGCCTTGGTAGGAGAAAAAATCCAGGGTAGTCCATAAACATGAACAAACTCACTTGGGTCAAAGCAGTCTCCTGGCTCTACCTCAATCCACGTTGGAGCTAGGAGACCTAGACCCCAAGGCCAGGTGTTTTTAAATCACTCCCTGTGTGCCTGTGAGTCAGTTTCTTGCCCTCCCTGGCCTCAGCTTTCCCATCTGTCCCATAGGAGCTGAGCTGGATCATTTGTCAGGGCTTTCTTCCAGCTCTGCCACATGGTGGGTTCATGCCCAGTGGTGCATGGTAGAGGCAACAGCCGCAATGCCACAGGCCCAGCCCATGGCCCAGTTTCAGCCTTTCTGGAGCTGAGAGAAGCTGCTCACCCTCCCCGGAGCAAGAGACAGTCAGCAACTCTCCCACGGCTGTCTCTTCCACTGGCTCCTCAGGTGCAAAGAGCCTTGGGGTCACCAGAGGCCTGGGAAGGGATGCTGGAGAGAAGATTCGTGATAACCACTTTACTTCTGGGCCCTGCCTGTGTCAGACTACAAAGCACTGTTGTGCCCATCATGTCACCACGGCCACAAAAGGCAAGGAGCACAGGAGAAAATGGAAGTTCCAAAAGGTGGTTTCCTGCTCAGCATAACAGGACTCGAACCCAGGACTGCTAAAGCCCAAGTCCACTGGCCTGGGCTGTGAACACCTGTGGGAATCAGACACAGGAAGAGTCCCCATATGACCTCTGCTTTCTGTCTTCACGTTTTTAGTGAAATATCACGTTCTCGATAAGGCCTAAAGCCAGCCCCACCATGACAATCCTGAACCTCCTAATTGTGCTCTATTTTCTCTTTTCCTGTAACTCACATCACCTTCTAATATAATATATAGATTACTTATTTATTATATCTAGTGTTTATTGTGTGTCTCTGAGGGTATAGACAACATTTGTCTGTGTTGTTTACTGAGATGGCTCCAGTGCCCACAACGGTGCTTGGCACTTAATAGGTGTTCAATAAATATTGGCTGAGAGAGTGGCACATCTAATACTGGCTCAGAATGGGACAGTGGAAACTACATCTTAGCTGTTCTCCTCGCCTTGACTCTTTCCCTCTCTGCTCTGAGGATGTGGATGACTTCCTAAAACAACAAGCTGATTAGGTCCCTTCCCTAACTCTAACCTTTCCAGGACTCCTCATCAGTCCTGAGGTGAACTCCAAATGCCTTGACCCTTCATAATTTGGCCTCCTGACTCCTCTAGCTTCATCTTTTAGGCCACTTGAAATACCCTCTGCCTTCCAACCAGAATAGATTATTTGCAGCTTCTCCAAAGTGCCCTGATCTCACCCACCTTTGCGCCTTTCCCATGTGATTCTGTCTGCCCTCTGGCACTTCTGTAGCCTAGCAAACTCTTAATCATCCTTTACCCTTAGCTCAACTCTTCATCTTGGAAGCATTTCTCAATGAGATGATGACTTAAATCATTTCCTGACTCTCACTGACCTCCTGCTCCCCATCCCTGGCTACCTTTTTACTTCCCAAACACTCTGGAGAGGCCTGGGTTTCAGCAATTGTACCGTGATTTCTAGTCGTCACGTATGTCTATCTCAGTGAGTCAGGAGCCCCTTGAGGATGGGGACCCACCGTGCCTTACTTATGTCTGTGTTCCCAGTGCCCAGCCACAGGGTAGCTGCACAGTGGATACACGCATGAATGAAGCAGGTCCGTGAAGGTGTTAATGAACAGCCACGAGTATCTCAATTTTCGAAAGCTCTAAGGGAAAATGAACATTTCTTTATGGTAGGATTGTTTAGGCTAAGACATCAAGTTCTTTCTGTGTTGGACTAGAATTATATCACCTCCATAAGGCAACCCTAGTTATCTTGTGGAAAACCTAATCATATCTTTCATCTCACTGTCTGCCACCTATGCCTACCTTACCTGCCTTTACCTATTTATCTAACCTGTCTTCTATACACATACATCCTGTAGAAACCTGCCTACTTATCAGAGGCACACAGCAGAGTGATGGTATAGCTCTGGACTCAGACAGTAGAAATTGCTTAAAAGGTCTTACCAAGCCGTGTGACCTAGAGTGAGTAACTTGGCCTTCTGAACTTCAGTTCTCTCATCTATGAAAGAGAGATGATAATAATTGTACCTTTCTGATAGGGTGATTGTGAGATTAAATAATTTAATTCTTGGTAAGCACTGGTAAAAGAAAACGTTCAGCAAATTATGGTGCCTTTTAGAAATTAATTTATATCACAAGTCATTCATCAAAAGATTTGGGACAGCTGAACAAATGCCATAAAATAGAAAATGATAAAATACGTACTTGAGAGAAATCAAGATAAAGAAAAATGAGGTAGGAAAATAATAAAGCCGGAAGTAAAATTGACACACACACAAAATGCCTTCTCTAAAGTTCTATAGTTACTAGAGTCTGCATTTGGCTCTCAGCTCTCCTGGTAGCCACATTAAAGAGGCAAACATCATCAATTATAAGCTTCACAGCATCTGTAACACAAAAATAAACCAAGTGTTCCAGGGAAGCATGGCTTTCCCTGGTCAGAAAGGAAATCACATCTTTCCCTTAACCCTTCACAAAGAGGACCCTGAGAGAAGCTACCACGCAGTGTCTTCAATAACATCCCTGCAGCTAGCAATGACCAGGCTGACTTTCTCACAATATTCCCTCCAGCTACCTGCTACAAAGACCCAGGGCAATTCTCCAAGAATAAAAATAAACAATAATAGCCACCATTTACTATGTGCCAGGCATAGATCCCCCAAATCAACTCAGGAGGTGAGCATTATTTTTTATTGTTGTTATTAATTATTATAATATTATTCTTATTGTTTTTATTATTGTTATTAATAGCTATTTCCCACTTTATAGATGAGGAAACTGAGCATCAGGTGAAATCACTTGCCCAAGGACACACAGGCCAAAAGTGGTAGGGCTAGATGCAAACCTAGATGCTACCAGAACCAAACTAATAATCACTTTTCTGCCTCTGGCAAGACCACAGTGTTGCACTCCAAATACCCAGCTCACTGATGAATTGCCTTAAACTAAGGATAATAAAAGGCTCCAGGAGATAGGTGGGGAATCTGCTTTGCAGACAGCCTACCATAAATATTAATTCTCTGGAATGAGCTCTTGATAAGGCTGGGGCATCAGGGGCTTCAAGGTTAAGTTATCCAGAGGGATCCCAGAGTGTCGCTGTGGTGAGTCACTGATGCTGGGCAGAGCCCTTGACTGGAGAGCCTGGCAGAGGGGAGGGCTTCGATGGGTCAAGAAGGCCTAAGAGAGATTCAAACAGAAAGACCCAGAAGGTTCCCATGGATGAGGACACCATTCCCCTGAAAACAGTCCTGAATTCCCTCCAACATACAAAGTTCTCCGCCATGGAGTCAGGCCTGCAGCCATCTCTGTCTGGAACATTTTCAAAGCAGGCGTTACCAATTGCCACTGTGGCCATTTAAAAACTCTCAAAAACTCTCAATAAAACGCCCCAAGAACATCTAATTTAGGCAATATAGCTTCCTGGTGAACCCTCCAAGATGAATTGGTTGCAAATTGCACCCCCAGGTAACTGAATGATTTGACCTGTTGTATTAAATTGTTGGAGAGAAACCAATTGAATGCTGGGGGCTGTCTGCCAGTGCTGATGATCTGGGTTTTCAGGTAGTTGATCTCAAGGACTGCTTTCTGACAATAATTGGGCAGTAGGATCAATTGTCTGTTGTAGTTAGTCCTAGACCATGACAATAAACTCACACCAACAGCAGAAAGAAAAAGACTGATCTTTCTGTTCTCATTTGCAGGGACCCAGCCCCAGCATCTGGTTTGCCCAGAAGTCGCATCAAGTCATTAAAACTCAAGTTCAGAAGAAGCAGGGTTGGGAGAGAAGGTAAAATCCATACACCTCCAAATGTGGTATCTTATTTCCAGGAGACCAGCTTTCCCTGCTGGTTCTGCTTTATATTTTTCAAATGCAGTTTTTGGTAGACAAGATCTTTAAAGCCTTTGGATTGAGCACAAGGGGAGGAGAAGAATGGGGAGGAATAATTAAAAAGGACAGTCCTAGGTGGTGAAATGGTTAAGGACCAGTGGCTCACGGCATCTCTAAGGTCTCATATAGCCTCATGAGGCTGGTCAGACTTGAAATGTCCCTCTAAACTTCCCCTCTCCCCAAACCACCCCCACCTCCACCCTCACCCCACACAAACATACACAAACCCCACCGTTCCAGGTGTTTACTTTGAACCCATTGGCTTTGGAGATGAGTTAAACACCTGGAGAGACTGGACTTGTGTCTGTGTGGACATCCATGACTTCCCAGATGGCGCTAGTGGTAAAGAACCTGCCTGCCAGTGCAGGAGACATAAAAGACCAGGGTTCAATCCCTGGGTCGACAAGATCTCCTGGAGGATGGTATGGCAATCCACTCCAGTATTCTTGCCCGGAGAATCCCATGGACAGAGCAGCCTGGTGGGCTACAGTCCATAGGGTCGCACAGAGTCAGACACAACTGAAGCAACTTAGCATGCACACACATATGACATAAAGGGACTTTGTGTGTGTGTGTATGTGTGGTGATGGTGGGAAGAGGCCATTCTAAGTGGGGGAAACTGCCTAAACCAGGGCTTGGAAGCAAGTAAGTACCTTGGTGTTCAGTTCTCAAGGTGATTTATAGTGTGTGTGTCAGGAGAGCCTTGAGTGGCAGCGTAAAGAGTTTAGACTTTATCCTGTAAACACCGCAGAGGCATGGACTGTTTCTTAGGAGGCAAAATGGCTGAGTGGGTGAGGTCAAACTCTGGATTCAGACTACATGGGTTCAAATGCTTGCTTGACAGAGTACTAGCAAATTTGAGCTTTGACACATTGTAGAACACCTGTGTACCTTAGCATATCCATCTTTGAAATGGGAGTGGTAGCACTTACCGTGAAAAACTGCACTGGAGATTAAATAAACTCTCATACATGAAATGCTTAGAATAATGCCTGGCACAGAGCAACCCCTCACTGGGTGTTAGCTTTTATCATTATTACCAGATTGGATGATGACAGGGGCTTCCTCCACTCCAGGAATGGTCCTACCTGCTTTATGGGCATGCTCTCAGCTCGTCCTCACAGCCCAATGAGATAGACCTGATTTTTATTCCCACCTTAAGAGGAAGAAGCTGAGGCATAGAGAAGCTCTGTTACTACCCTGGATCTGGAACTGAAGGTCAGGTTTCCCTCAATGTAGAGGACAAAGGTCATGTCGGACCATGGAGGAGGCAGAGGCAGGAGTCTGAGTTGAGAGGCTGGGGCGCTAGGGCACTAAAAGCAGAGACAGGGAGACAGCAGAGATGGAGAGATGACATGGGTCCCTACTGCACAGGGAGGGCTCAAGATCTCTGAAGTCCCACCTGGGCCTCTATTAATCTTGAGCAGTTTTGTCCCAGAAGCCTCACCACTCACTGCAAAAGACAGTGGGTCTCAGACTCCACCATGGGGCGGGGTGTGAGGATGGACCCGCCCCATGTGTTAGCCATCTGGCCAGGACTGTCCAGCTGGGAGATGGAGGGGATGGAAAGAGCTCTCGGAGCTTGGGGACAATGACTGAGTCAAAGCCTTAGTCAGTCGCCTTATCCAGGGCCCTCGGTTTACCCAGTGATGAATTGGAAAGGTGGCTCCAGGGTGTTTCTGAACAGCAATGAATGAAGGTGTATGCCAGGGGAGCTAAGAGAGAGGAGAGAGGCAGAGGAATGGGCCAGGTTAGGGAGTAAGGGGAAGGGGACACACTTGACTGGCCTGCCCTCCTCAACAAAGTCAAACTGCTGTAAGGCACTGATCAAGCCTGCGTCCCGCCACTGGAAGGGGAACAGAAAATGGGTGTCCTGGACACTCATGGGACTGCCCCTCCTCCTGGCTACTGAGAATCACGGTGGCTAAGGAGGAGAAGGAAGCAGTGATCAGAGGGCCACACAACTTTCCCTAAGGTAGGGCTGAATTCACACAGTCGTGTCCGACTCTTTGCTACCCCATGGACTGTAGCCTACCAGGCTCCTCCATCCATGGGATTCTCCAGGCAAGAGTAATGGAGTGGGTTGCCATTTCCTTCTCCAGGGTATCTGCCTGACCCAGGGATCAAACCCAGGTCTCCCGCATTGCAGGCAGACACTTTATCATCTGAGCCACCTGGAAAGCCCAAGGTAGGGCTGGCTCAGGGCAAATCTTTCCTGTCCCCTAGTATCTATCCCAACCCCTAGCCCTGCCACCCCCAACCCAGCTCTAGGCAGAGAACTCTTTCTGCCAAGCTCCCCAGTGAAGACTGAACAAACTCAAGCAGCTGTGCCCTATGCAGGTCTCTGCAGATCAGGTGGAAGGAAGGTGGCATCTAGCAGTCCCTTACATGTAGTTGTGGTGCGAAAGCTGTCTGCAAAATGACAAACTGAAGGGGTTTTCACCTGAGGGTTAGAAAACTTGGAGTCACATCCCATATTCAGTGCTACCTTCCCACATGGATGTGGGCAAGTCTTTTCTCCTCTCTGGACTATGAAATTCAACTAAAAAATCTCAGCTCATTTTTGCCTAAAAATCCATCACATTGACTATGCCCTATTGGTTGGTCACATCTCCATGCAGACATCCAGGGATGGACACTGTCCTCAGAAGATTGGGGGGAGGGGTGGAGAGAAGAGGACCCTTGGAAGGAGAAAGCCTTGAGTTTGAAACCCCAGTGCTGTCACTTAAAGCCTGTGACACTGGACAAGTCCTGTGACTTCTCAGATGTGCCACACCCCATCAATAAACAGGGATAACACCACCTCCTCGTAGGACGATGGTAATGAGAACTTGATGAGATGGTACATTCGGAGAACCCATAATCCCTCAGCAATGACCCTACCTGCTCAACCTGCCACATCTCAGTGTAAAATACTCCTGGGCCAAAGAGCCAAGCTAGCAAAGCAGAAGCTGGTAATGGCCAGGAGGCTACCCAAGACTGGGAAGGTGGGCAGAGGGCAAAGCACAGAGCTTGGATGGGGATCAAGAGAGGCAGACAGGGCCTGGGGAAAGGGAGGTAGAGGAAAAGGGGAGCCTCTGAATGAGAAGGAAGGGAAAAGGGGGGCAGGAGAAAGAGAGTTTATTATTCTTCCTGCAGACCAATCACAGAACTCCTGGAGTGTCGAATTCCAGCTCCTGCAGCCAGATGTGACCTGTTCCTGTTATCATGGAATATTAATCAGAGGGGCCCTTGGGTAATTGGGAAGTTTTGATTAGAGAAATAGCCCTTACAATAATAAGCAGGCAGAAGCCTAGGGAAACCCACCCCCACTCCTGGTCACCCACCTCTTAGGCTCCATACTTCAGAGGCTCAGGGACCAGCACTGAAGGGTTGGGGAGTGCAGGGAGGGGGTACCAGGTACCAAAACTGGTTGTGAGGATCAGGATTGGACCTGCCAGGTGGAGAGAGAGTATGCAAGGATAGGTGGCTACAAAGGGGACTAGAGACTGAGAGATCTGGGGCCTGGCACTGGTCTGGCTTCACTCACCTCCCCATCAATCATCACATTAGCTGTTCCTGGGGATTCCCCCTTCCCAGACTCCCTCCTAGTCAGCCCTCAGCCAGCACCACTGCCTCAGGCTCTGGCCCTGCTGGGACCCCAGCTCTGTTGCAGGCTGCACATGGCCCCTAGGTTCTGTATATTTAGACGGTTAATGAATCTTCCTGTTTGACTGGGCCAGGCTAGAGCCTGAGATGGAGGAAATGAGGGCAAGAATGGGGAGGAGGGGCTGCACAACTGTTCCAGCCCTGGAGATCCTCTGACCACAGGGACCCCAGACCCAAAATACAGAAAAAAACCCAGGCAGTTCAGCTCAAGGAATCTGGGTGGTTGCCCCAATCTCCACCTGTACCCACAAGTCCCCAAGAGACCACAATTTGAAGACAAAAGACCTGAATTCTAGGCCCAACTCTTGACTTGCCCTCTCCTGGCCTCAGGTGCCTCTTCATGTTAAGGGCTTTGTTCTTTTTACCAAACTCAGCATGTACTATGTGCCAAGCTCTATACTGGGCCTTGGAGATTCAGAAAGAAAATAAATAGAGCAGAGTTCTTACCCTTCAAGAGATCATATGCAACTATCACATATGGAGATAGTAACTGTAATAATAGTGTTGACTGAGTGGTCATGATATGTTCGGCCCTGTGCTAAGGGCTTTCCATGTCTTATCTTCTCAATGACCCATTGGTAGTATCAGCAGCCCTATTTTACAGATAAGGAAACTGAGTTACTAGGAGATGATGAACCCAGTAAAAGGATAATGTTTTAGACTTTTGAGATACATACATATGTGTAAGTAAGTGTTAGTCGTTCAGTCATGCCCAACTCTTTGCAACCCCATGGACTGAAGCCCACCAAGCTCCTCTGTCCATGAGATTTTCCAGGCAAGGATACTGGAGTGGGTTGCCATTTCCTTCTCCAGGGGATTTTCCCAACCCAGGGATCGAACCTGGGTCTCCTGCACTGCAGGCAGATTCTTTACCAACTGAGCCACACACAATTTTTATGTGTGATATATATCATATATTTGGACTTCCCTGATGGCTCAGTTGGTAAAAAATCCACCTGCAATGCTGGAGACCTCTGTTCAATTCCTGGGTCAGGAAGATCTGCTGGAGAAGGGATAGGCTACCCACTCCAGTATTCTTGGGCTTCTCTTGTGGGTCAGCTGGTAAAGAATCCACTTACAGTGTGTGAGACCTGGTTTCAATCCTTGGGTTGGGAAGATCCCCTGAAGTGAAAGGCTACCCACTCCGGTATTCTGGCCTGGAGAATTCCATGGACTCTATAGTCCATGGGGTCGCAAAGAGTCGGACACGACTGAGCAACTTTGACAAATATCATATATATGTCATATATAAATGATAAGATATTATATATAATTTACATATATACATATATATTATTACCTTAGTGGCCTTCCAGAAAGTCTGTACTAGCTTAAACATCACCAGCCTAATGAGTGTAGAAAAAAAAGCCATTTAGTATCGCATCTTTCTTTCCAACTGTACCTGGAAGCTCTGGTGTCTGTGCTTCAGATCTGGGCTTCTGGCTGCAGGAGCCTGGCTGAGGAAGAGTATGGATTCTTGTGGGAGATACTCACTGGTTCATGGGTTCATCAGCTTTTAACTGAGCACCAGGTTCACTGCCCTAAAGGAACACACATTCTAATGGGATGTGATAGCTCCTTGCATTGAGGTATACTCGCTGCTTTTTACAAAGCAGTTTTGCTGACATCACTCCATTCCCAACAAATGAAGAAGAAACCCAGGCCTCAAGAGAAGAGATGACTTATTCAAGAGAAGAGATGACTTATTCAAGTATGAGTGCCAGAGTCAGGCCTCAAATGCAGGCCTCCCAACTCTGACTGCAAATTCCTCTGGGGGCACAGCAAACTGGGTGTTCCTCCCCTTGGGCTTTCAGGAGTCAAGGTCAGGCCAGCCAAGTCCCGGGGCCTTGAGCTTGAGAGGGAGGTGATGAGGGCATGAATGGAGAGGAGGGGTAGCACAAGTGTCATGGCTCTGAAGATCCATGTACTGAGCAATCACCAGGACCCTGTTCTCGGGGCTTCCTGTGTGCACATTCACTCTATCCTCACTACAGTCTCATGAGATGACTGCTACTCTCAGCCCCACCTTATGGAAGAAAAAACCAGGAACACAGAGAGGGTTAAGGAACTTGCTCAAGAATTCATAGCTAGAAAGTGGCAAAGCTGGGATGTAATCCTGGCAGCCTGATCCCAGAGTGTGGGATCTGGAGCCCTGTACTTGGAGGCCTCTGAAGCCACATGGCTGACATCAAGGCTGCAGGCTACAGGACTCCATTTCACTCTCTCCCCATGCTGGCACTGCCACCTCACTCCTCTCAAGTGGCAAAATACCTAAGTGAGTGGACTCTGGATTCTGGCTTCTTGATTTCAAACCCTGCTCTACAACTTCCTAGCCGTATGCCCCCAAGCAAGGTACTTTCCCTGTCTGAGCCTCCATTTCCTTATCTGTAAGACGGGGCTAATTGTGGTTCCACCTCAGATAGGGACCTCCCTGAGACCTCACTGAAACATAAGGTGTCCATGGAACAATGCATGTGACTAAGTGTTGAGCATGGTGCCTGGCCCATAGTAAGTACTCAATAAATGTTTGCTTTTATTGGAGGGTAATATAATAAGGCATTGACTTTGCAGATTGGCTGGACAGTAATGTGAGCAGATAGAGAGGGCAGAGACAGCAGAGCCAAGCCCATTCAATTGGACAAATGTTTCAAAGTTTCATTGATATTGCTCTGTCCTCAGCTCTGTTCTGGGTCCCACTCTAAATGAGACACAGTTCCTGCTCTCCAGAAATGCAAAATATATTGGGGAAACAGACACAGGCCACATAGTGTAAGCAGAAGCACCACAAAAGCTGCAAAGAGAGTACCGACTTTGCCTGGATTTGAGGGTTGGGAATGTACATGAAGGATGCATAGGAGTTGCAGGCCAGGAGCAAGGGGATTGGCATTTCTGGCTGATGGAAGTACACATGGAAAGACTCGGAGGCTTAAGGGTCCCTGTCCTGCTCAGGGACCTGTGAATAGACTTGTGTTATTGGAATGTGAGGTGAATGCAGTATGGAGGGGTTGAGGTGAGCAACAAGAGGTAGGCAGGGGCCAGATCACCCAGGGCCTCAACCGCCGTGCTATGGAGTTAAGGGATGACTGATAAATGTGAAATGCTGAAATGGAAACTGAAGTTGACAAGACAGGATAGAGTTTGGGGAAAAAACACTTTGGCTGCTGTTTGCAAGAGAGAGGGATAGATGGAGGCAGGGATTGTAGCTGCGAGGTGTTTGCCATAATCCAGGCAGGAGAACCAGTGTGGCAGCACTGGGGGTGATAAGAAGTGAGCAGAGTTAAGAGATGCTGAAGAGGCAGAACTAAAGGATAACCCAGAAGTTTCTAGCTCAGACCCATCTGTGGCAAGACCTCAGCCGAGCTGGGAACAGTCACCTGTGCTCTTGTAAACTGGTTTCTTCCCCCCTCTTTGGTGTTTATTTTCATTTCCTTGTAAAGTTCGATTCAGAAAATTCCAATCTTGTTTCAGCTGAACAGAAGATAAATTTTTCCATACCCTAGTTGGGATCTGGGTTCCCGGGGCCTCCCAGGGTCTTCCAGGGTCCAGGCTTTGCTTGTGGCAACTCCAGCAGCATGATGATACACAAAGCCTGGGAGATCTGTGGGGCTAGAGCCCAGGAAAAGGCTTGGCATGGCTTGGCAGGCCTGCTGTGGGGGACAAGAGCAGTTTGGCCAGGATCAGGGTACTGGAGGTGGGGCATACACAGAGAGAGAAGTGAGCAAATCCTGCCTGTTGCCTGTTTGAAAGGAGAAAGGCGCCCTTCCCTGGGCAGTGCCCTTAAGTCGTGGGCACCTCTGGCCTTTTCTTTTCCAGATTCTACACTCCTAGGTTCCACTGAGAGTGCCCTGGATGAGTGGCTGTGCTAAAGGGAGGGATCCCAGAGCCCACAATTAACAGCCTTGGATGAGGGTGGGGTGGGAGAAGAGGGATTGGGAAGCTGTGCGGTGACATGAAGGGGCAATGGGATGAAAGTCACAAAACCTGGGTGAGGGCCAGTCCTGGTAAACTGTGTGACTCTGGGCAGTTCCTTCTTCCCTTCTTCTGGACCTCAGTTTTCCCATCCATCCAACTAGGGGGCTGGACTAGTAGGTCTCTAAACGCCCAAACAGCTTGAAAGATTCCATTCTCTTCTCTGAATCTGCCCAGGGGGAGGCCTTGGGGGCTGGGGCACAGGCAGGGGCTGAGAATTCCATAGCAATTTGCATGTGAAAGCATGTTACTGCCATGGCTATTAGTGTGTGCAGGGGGCCTGAAGACAGGGCAAGGACAGCTAACAGTCAGGCTGTCCAGAAAGGCCTGCTGCCCAGGTCGGGGAGGGAGGGAGGGAGGTCCTGGAGGTGTGCAAGGGAGGTTGGACTACTGCCTTGGGTTCCCAGGGAAGGATGAATCCCAAGACCTTTAGAGCCCCACCCAGCCTCGAGTTGCCCAATCCTTGGTCTGGCCACTACAGAGACCTCCAGGCTGTCAGGCTGTCCTTGTCAAGGAGTGACTTCAAAGCTGCGTGAGGTGCCACAAGAGAGGGGCCCCAGGGAGGGGGCAAACTATTAGTGCATTTGCTTTTCCAGATCTGCTTTGACCAGGCATAAACCTCTCAGGACCATATTTTCCTCAGGATTATGTGTCCTTTTGGTAGTTGCCTTGTATAAACTTACATAGTTTGTCAATATAAATACTGTGTATATACAGGTTTGTTTGATTCACTCAAAAGGGCTCCTGGGGATTCTGGGAGAACAAAACAGCTGTGTGCAAAGAGGGCCCACAGCTGTGACCTGTGAGGGAAAAGAGGTGGCCCTATCAGCACACTTCATAGGCCTCTCAGTAAGTCCCTTCAGGTATTTGAGTCTCAGTTTCCCCATGACACATTTGATCTAGAAAGGACTCTCAGGAAAGTCCTAGTTCTACCATTTCCTGGCCTCTGACCTCTCAGATTCCACTGAACAAGCATGACGGCAGTGAGGGAGGCAACCCACTGGTTCCCCCAAGAACAAGGGCTCTGTCCATCAGAATCCAGCTGGCAGACAAGCCCCAGTGCAGGGTGGCTTCCAATCTCCTTGGCTGCTCCTGGTATCCTGGGAGCAAAGGAGCCACCTGGAGCTTCTCCCTAGGGCCCTGGCCAGAATCCAGGTATTTACCTACTGCTCCTGGGAAAGGCTGGTAGAGACTAGCCCATGGAGCCAAAGCAGTAGGTAAGGGCTGAGAGCACACATATTTTCTACTTTGGCTTTGGGACGTATTTATCAAGGGTATATTTTGCTCACCCCCAGCCCAGGTGGGACTGGGGATAGGGGATGCAGATTGGGAGTGAGACCTCAAGATAACTTCTGATGATGATGTTTAGGAACTTTCCAAAAGGCCAGCTTTGGTCAATGAAGATGGGACTAGTCAGAGCTTGGGGGCCACTCTCAAAGCAAGAATGATCCCTGGGAAGCGCAGTCCCAGAGCTTAACTGGCCACTCCACACCTCGTGGGAGAAGCAACAGCTACCCTTTATTGGTGCCAGGCATTCAACACTTGTTAAAAAAATGGATGAATGAACACATGGAAGGCTAACTTTAATACCCAAGCTTTTAATCTCTGTATCATTCATCCTGCCTCTCACATCACCACAGAAGCACTTTAAGAGCTAACTAGGCACTTAAAGTTCATTCTAGAATGTGAGGTCCTTGGGGGCAGAGACCATGACTATCCTGTTCATCATCGTACCCTAGTGCCCAGATTGCTGACTGGCACATAGTAGGTGCTCAGTAAATATTCTCCGAATAACTGAAGAAATGTAATCCCACTCCTCATTACCCAGACAGGGAAGTTGAGACCCAAAGAGGCAGGGACCTGCTTGCCCCTAGTCAGAAAGAGTCTTGCCCCTAGATCTGGACAGGCCCTAGGCTCCAGCCTCTCAGCTTAGGGGTCTTTCAAAAGGGCCTATGGCAAACTCTTCCTGCCCTTCCCTACCCATTCACACATTCCTTATCCACTACCCCCCCCACCCAGCTTTCCCTCTTTCCTTTCTCTTTGCCAGCTAGATAATTAACCATTGGAAACAGAACCTATAATTACCGTCTCCCCCATGCCCTTAAATTGCTTTCAGTTTGGGTTCTATGACCCCTGTCTTGGATGGGGGTTGGTCTCCCCCTCAGCAGCCTCCCAAAGGGGGAGCCAACCTAACAAGCACCAGCTGAGGCCCTCACTCCCCAGATCTGATGGCCAGCTGTACAGGAGGCTGGCAGCAGATGGGCAAGGAGGGTCCCCCAGCAGGCTGGGGCTGACTCAGCTAGGGTGTCAGTGGGATTGTGACGTGCCTGGGCAGGACAGGAGACCAGGCAGGCAGGCAGGCAGGCTGAATTTCTGAGAGTGATTGATGCCAGGTGGCCAAAGGGCCGCTTTCTCAGCAGGGCCAAACCTAGAATGGTCCCATTAAGGCCGGGTCTTTTCTTGGGTCCTTTGGTTCATGCTCATGTCCCTGCCTATAGGGTATCAGGCCATCCACATCCCTGGTACCTCAGGGAGACTGGAAGCTTAAAATGGACCAGTGCAGTAAGTCCCAAGAGCCCTGGCCTTGCAGCCCCACAAGGCCTAGCCATTCAGGGAAACTGAGGCCTGATTAGCACTTGCTTAGCTTGGCTTCATTGGTGATCTGGACTCAGCGTGTGGAGGAAGCCAAGCAGCCCCACCCTCACCTGGGAAGCATCCTCTATCCCTGACTCACTGGGAGGGAGTTTAGGCCCAGCTGGAACAGGAAGGAGAGCTGAGGGTGGGGCTGGTCTGGGGCCCTACCACAGAAAGCTCACACCCCCTGCCTCCAGCTAGCCAGGCTTGGTCCCTCCCTGACCCACACAGACAGTAAGGGAATGAGGAGGGAATGGCTTCCCTTCTTCAAGAGCCACAAGGAAGCACATTTCCTCAGTCTCACCCAAGGCGGGCAAGGAGTGTGTGTGTGTGTGTGGCAAGGAGTGTGTGTGTGTGTGTGTGTGTGTAAGGGTGGGGTGGAGGAGAATCACCCTCTAGCAACTTCTGTTTGCTCACAGTATAGTAAAAAGACCTGGGCCTGAAGCCTTGCACTTGCGTTCACTTGATGTGTGTTCTTGCAGTAGGTCTGTTTCCTCATCTCAAATATGAGGCCAAGAATTCTTCACCTCGTACCCTCACAGGGAAGTTTATGAAATTCAATGAGAGAATACATGTAAAAGTGCATTTTTCCTCAGTGGCAAGCATTGTCCAGGTGAAGGACACTCTGCCACAAAGGGCTACTGAGTGATGCTGTTTGGCCGGCAAAGCATAGACATGGAGTTCAGACCAACAGCAGCCTCGGCTCCCAGGCCAGAGTAAGTGACAACAGAGGTCACAAACCTTCTAGGCTGTTGGAGAAGCTGCTCCATACTTTGCTTTGCCCTCTCCCAGAGATTTTACTTCACATTCCCCATAGCTACTTCCAACAGGCCCCCAGAAACTTGATCCCCCACTGAGACGGTGGGGGCAGCCGGTGTCCCGGGCTGGGTGGTGAGCCACCCCAGGACACTCAGTTGTGACGTGTGGGAAGGGCTCTAGCCAATCGAGATCCCCCTCAGAGAAATCAATCTGGCCTAAACCAGCCTTGGGTAGAGACCCCTGGCCCAGGCAGGGGCCCTGCTCTGGGCAGGCAGTCAAGCAGCAGAGGCCCCATCTGATCCAGGCACTTCCTTTGGTTAATGAGAAACCAAATAAACAGCCTCTGCCCCAGCTGGCTTCAGGAGCACCCCAGCCGGGCCCAGCCTTGCCTGCTCCAGCCAGGCTCCCTCCCCTTCACCGTGCAGGTCCCGTGATTCTCCTCCTCTAGCCTTCTCTGTGTGCTTCCCACTTCCCTCACAGCCCTGCCTACTCCTTGGCTGGTGTGCTGGGGCTTCCTGCTCTGGATCACTAACTAACCCTCCCCTTCCTTCCTCCTCCTCCTTTCCTCTAGTTCCTTCTTACCCATTTTTAGCTGCTGGGATCCCACTTGTTCTCCTCTCTTGATATCTGTCTCAGCCATCTCGATAGCTAATCCCCTACCAAGAAGACTGTGGGCTGCTCCAGGCCCTGCTACCCTGCGTCTCTGCTGTGGGACTGAGGCCAAACCCTATTCAGGGTACTCACTCCACTCTCAGACCCTCAGCCTGTGGGAGGGAGACTGGGTGCTCAGGGCTTTAACTGTCAGCCAGAAGCCCCCGAGTATGCCATGCTGAGAACTCTGGGGTGCAGGAGAGAGAAGGCTCTTCTGGCTAAGAGAACTGGCAAGCCTAAAGTAGCCTGGTTACCCAGTAGGCCAAAGCTGAGGCCCAGCTCTTGGGAAGTTATTCCCATCCACCTCCAGGTGTCTTGAGGCAGGGCAGGGCTGGGCCTGTCAGCAGCTTCCAGATCTAGCCCCAGCCAGGTGGTGGCAGTACTTGTGGACACACCCAGGTCCCCATGGGAACAGCCCCTCCCCCATCTGCTCTCTCTAGCTGAGCCTAATGCCAGACTGGGCAGATGCCTGTGGCCTATACCACAGTGGTGACAGGATGGAGAAGGGTATATGGTCACAGTATCTAGCAGAACAAGGGGGCAGAGGAACTTGTGATGAGGAAGGGCAGAGAACACTTGCAGCATCTTGCTCCACTAGGACAATCACCATCTTCCCACACCTGCCCAGATCACCAGTGTTTTGGTCAAGTGAGAATCATATACACACTCACACAACTCAATCTCTCTCTGTGTCTCATTCATATATTCACTCATACACTCACACTTCATTCCCCAAACATCACGACATCATTTTACACCCATTTCTCCATGTGGTTTTTTTTTTTTTTAGTTCTCATTTTTTTCTAAGAAAAAAGCAACAAGAAAATAATTCAGAGTTTATACAAAACATCTTTACATTATTTTTTTTCCAAAAAGACTAGTATTTACACAAATGGCAACAGAAACAAAAACAAAAAAACCCTTTTGACTCCAACCTGGAAGGGGCTGGCTGTTCTGCTCCCTCTCCCACCTGGCTCTGGAGTGGGCAGCTGGCCAGGAGGCAGTGTGGAGGTGAATAGTGGAAGGCCCAGCTCCTTCCATGGCCACTCTGGGAGCGCCCACAAGGCGCTTGCAAGTGGCAGTCTGTTAGCAGCCGTGCTGGCAAGGAGCCGGGGTCAAAGTGCACGGCGTGCTAGCCCAGCCCTGGGCAAGCCTCTTCCTCTTTCCAAGCCCCAGACCAAGATTGGAGGGCTAGTGGGAGCTGGGTTAGGGGGACACCCACCTGTGATACAGCCCAGAAAAGGAGCAGGCCACCTGGCCTTATACCCGCTTAGTTCTCCACCCTGGGCTTCTGTTTCCCCACCAGGCCAAGGATGCCGAAGGTGAGGGGAGAACAGGGCAGAGGGGAGGGGGGGAACTCCCAGCTCTGCAGGGCAAATAGCCACCTGGGCACCTCACCTCCCTCCACCCCCCATGAGGTCATCTGCCTGCAGCAGCTCTCCTGTTCCCCAGGCAACAGCCAATTAAGACGTTAATTACCGTGAGAGTGAGGGAGGCAGGAGATGCCCAAGAATCCCACAAGGAAGGGATATCTTTTTTTTTGGTGGAAGGGTGGCAGCCACTACCCCATTGCCAAGATCAGCACTGTAGAAGGAGGGTCAGTGGGGGAGGGTGAGACACCTTGCCCAGTGGCACTCTTGTCTTCCCTCACGGGCAAGAACAGCCCTGGCCTGCCTGCCTACCCTGCCACCACCCCCCACAAAAAAAAAATGTCAAGGAGTTTACAAAAGAAGTGCCATCCTATGCTTCCTGGCTGGTCACAACCTGCCCCAGACCCCTGATACTGGGGTAGGCCAGGCTCAGAAAACCTGGGGAGGGGCTGCCTTTTCCATTTTTCCATTTTTCTTAAAAAAAAAACAGATGAAAATGAGTTGACAGCTAAAAAATGAACACAAAACATTAAAAACAGTGATGATAGCGGACAAGCAGTCCTGGGAAGGGAGAAAGGGGGCGAAGTGGGGCAGGGCCACGGGGGCGTCTCCCTGCCTGCTGTCCATCAGCGTCCGACCCTGCCCTCCAAGAAGGGGCACCCCCACAGAGCCCAGAGGCCTGGCCAGAGGGGGAAGGCACAAGAGCATGGGGGCTGGGGGCACAAGCACCCCCCTCCGAAGCCCAGAGGGTGCGGCAAAAGGGAGATTATAAAAGCCAAGAAACTACAAAACTAAATACAAAGGTGGGCACAGCTGGCAAAGGGAGGGATGTAGGTGAGGAAGGAGAGGTGCAGTCCCGGCTGGCTGTCCCTTGGGACCGAGGCTGCTCGGGCCCTCAGACCTTGTAGTAGATGTTCGCTGGGCTCTGGGGCGGCATCTCCTGGACGATGTAGACGGGGTGCCCGTAGTCCCCACTCACCTTCTCATAGTGGGGGCAGTAGTTGTTCTCTGTAGTCCGTAAGGGGATGATGATGTCGCTGGGCTCGGTGCCCGCAGTGCCACTGCCCCCCTTGGGACTGGCCAGGGTGCTGAGTGAGAGGGCGGGCGCCCGCTGCTGCGTGTGCTTGCGGTGCCGCTTGCGCAGCTTCAGTAGCAGGATGGTCAGGAAGATGATGATGAGCAGGAAGATGACGCAGCCGGCGCCCACTGCTGCAAACAACGCCACCTTGGAGTTGAAGAAGCTGTCGGGGTCCCCGCTACTGCCTCCATTCCCACCAGAGCCACTTTTCTCATCCTGGTTCACAGTCTCTGTGGATGGGGGAGGGAGGGGAGAAAGGTCAGCCAGGGGTCCCAGGGATACATGGCAGATCCTGGGCTATGCCCTGCCTTTCTTCAGAGCTAGCGTCTGAACAGGCAGCCAAGCAATGGCTTCTGCCCTCTGGGAAACTCCCATACGCTCACCATGCTTGCCGTCGGAGTCACCCATGGAACTCCGACCACCGGGGGCCTGCGTGGCCATCTTGATAGTGTTGTCTGCCTCCTTGCTGGGCCGGCTGGTAGTCACCTGCTCGGGTGTCACAGCATTGGGGTCTAGAGGTGGGGAGAGGGCAAGTTAGCCAGGGAAACTCCAGAAGCATAGGTGCCTTGGTTATGTAGTACCTCCCAGCCAAGAATGGTCCGGATACTGGACCTCAGATACTCTATCCCTGCTGCCCACTCTGCCACTACTCTCCACGCCCCCCACACCCAATCAGGAGCATCTGTTGCAAAAGCCCAGCTGGGGAGCCCTTGGCCTGGATGCTCACCTTGCCCAACCTTCATGACGATCTTCATGGTGCGTGTGCGGCACACACCTCCCTCCCGGTTCTCCAGTCCCTCCAGACTCCCATTGGATGTAGCTGCAGCAAGAGGCCAGAGCAGTCAGGGGGAGGAGGGGTCTGCCAGCATTACCTAGAAGCCCTAGAGATGCCTGAGTCCATAAGAATAGAACTGGGAACTTGGGAGTTACAAGCAGTCCCACCCACCTGTGAACCTTTCTACTTCTCTCCCACTAGGAAGAGTCCAGGACCGAGCCCCTCCCACAAAGATGCTGCTCTGATATCACGACCAGGCCTTGGCCCTTCTTTCTGAGTTGAAACTATGTGCGTCTCCTCATTGGGTGATGTGGCTCAGAGGCCAAGCAATTAGAACTCGCAAGGTGAGGGAGGCTTCTCTACAGACTGGAAGGAATCCTAGATTGGAGGTCAGGAGAACTAGATAGGAGACCCAATCCTCTCTCTCCCTGTGTGATCTAAAGCAAGAAGCCCCTTTACCTCTTGGGGACTCAGTTTCCCATAAAGAGAAAAGCTGAAGGTCTGCCAATTCTGCCACTCCCAAGATTAGATCTTTGGTGTGCAAAGAAAATAAGAGAGAGAGCACCACGGATTGGAGTCCTCTCCCAACTCTTAAGGGCCAGGGCAAGCTGGCAGCAGACCCCATGATAATCACTGGGGCCAGAATTCCAATACCACGCTAGGAGGAGAGCATGCCAACCCTCAAGGGGACTGGATCAGGCTGGGCCTGAAATGTGTGTAGTCTCCTTGCACTACTCAGAAGCTCCCACCACTACAGGACAAGACAGAACCACATGGTGGGTAGGGACTCACAGGTAATATAGTAATCATGGTGCTTCTTGAACTCCAGGCCCATGTAGTTGGGGCTGAACTCCTGGAACTTGATGGTGAAGCGGATTTCCTGCTCTGGCCTATTGCAAGTGACTAGCACATTGGGGTCAAGCACGGTGCTACAGGCCGCTGCCTGCTCAGGCCGCACCAGGTACAGCTTGTAGTACTCATAGGGCTGGCCAGCTTCTGCTCGGGGGCAGATGATGTCCAGCTTGTCTCCAATCTTTGGGTAAATCACCAGCCCCTTCCCGCTCAGGAACCTGCCCAAAAAGAAAGAGAGATGGTTAGCCTCAGGGCTGGGGGGTCTCCGGCCATTCCCAGAACCAGGAGAGCAGACAATGAGGACCAGGCTAGGCCCACTGGGTGGAGATGGAGAGGACAGACATTCTGTTCCTTCAACCTTATGCTGCGGGTGGGGAAAGAGAACCATACTGCCAGAAGGGCGTGGAAGGGGTGGTCCATGGGCAAGGCTGCCAGGCTTTGACTGTTCGGCAGGGTAGGGCACTACCTAGCTGGGAGAGCCCTTTGTCCTAATGTGGTATTTCCGCAGGGGGCTGACGTGGCAGATGGGTTGGGCACCAAGGTGTCTGGTTTGGGCTGCCTGGAGGTGGTGGCCCTGTCCTCCTCTTACCCCCAACACACTCACATTCCTTCATAGCCACTGCTACACACACACGTGTGTGTATGCACTTCTGTGCACAGAACACAGAAACACACACAGAACAAGCCCACACATGCCCTAGAAACCATCTCCGCAGCTCCCAGTCAACGGCTGGGGGTGCACATCTATCTGAGACCCATGTCTTCTTCCCCATTCGTGCTAATCTTGGGCATGATAAGGAGATAGGAACAGACCTTGCCTAGAGCCAAGGGATAATGGGCACAGTCTCCAGCCAGGTAAAGCTCCACACAGCTCTCTCCACTCCCCACTCCCACTGCCTGGCATCCTACCAGGACTCATCCCACCCCCATAATGCAAGAGCCCAAATCTCCAAATCTGGCCAGTCTCACTGCTAAGAAGAACAGAGAAAGGGGAGAAGAGGCCCAAGCAGGAATAACAGATCATATAGGACAGGGCCCCAAGAACCTTGCTCACCCACTTTTTATTGACCATACACACACACACACACACACACACACACTGCTTCTGCTCCCAATCCTGAGAGAAAATGGATAAATGCCTCCTGAGCCAGGTTCATCTTCTAATCCAGAAGGCCAAGCACTGGTAAATAGCTAGGGGATGGCAGCTGCCTGGGGCCAACGATTCATATCATCCTGTCCTTGCCTAAGCACACAGTAAGTTCTCTCAGCCATTTCTGAGCCTGGGAAATGTAGGAGAAAGAAGACATGCTTTGGAATCAGACAGACAGTGGCCCTTACAAGCTCTGAGACCTTGCATGAGCTGCTTGATCTCCCTAAGCTTCTATGTCCTCACTTATAAACTGGGAGTGGTAAGAGTCCCACCTCTAAGGATGGTGGAGAGGAGACAGGATGGCATGTACAGAGCACACACTTGGCACTCAACCATTTGACTCCTGCTTAGAAATAGTCTGGTCTGCCAAAAAGCAGGAAACCAGACACTAACACCAAGGACCTATGAGCCCAGTCTTGTTTCTTGGGTGGGAAAGAGGAAAAGATGATACAGCTCCATCCACAAGGACTTTAGTGTCTAGTGTGGGTCGGAAAAATAAATGGTTCATGTGGCAACAATGGACAGCACCAGGCTATCTGGAGGCTCTATGCAAGGATAGTGGATCAAAAGGCAAGGGCTAGAAGCAGAGAGAGGAAGGAGACAGCTCATCTGACAGGACAGTCAGAAATGGTCCCACAGATCGCTTCTTGGCCTTTTGGCTAAGATGAAGTGTAGAAATGGTCCCACAGAAAGAGTAGGATGAAAGCAGGTCCCAGGTGAGAAATAAGAAGTCAACACCCAGCAAGAATAGACAGCAGTGGTTGGGACACAAAACCTAGGCCAGGGATTGTCCCAGTGATGGGTAGAGAAGAATAGAAGAGGCGGAAAAGCTCAGCTGGGGTCAGACTGAAAGGCAAGGGTTACAACAATCAGTGTGGATTTTCCAGTGGGGACAGACTCTCCAGCAGGAAGGGCAATGAAGAGCTGAAAGTAGTGCTTCAACGGCATGAAGTTGATAGTGGAAAAACATGGTTCAACTCCCCAAGGACCCATTCCACAGCAGGGATTACGAGGGAGCTCAGTATCCTCACCTGATGGAGGGAAATGATATCCAAGGAGGGAAAAGAACTAGACCAAGCAGATGAAGTAGATGAAGAACAGCAACCCTCTCTCCATGTCCAGGGAGGCTCCACTAAGCTGGAATCTGCCATCCTGCTGTGCAGGACGATAAAAGTCACAAGGTCTCCTCACTTAGTACCTGGCTTTACCAAACTTCAGAGGGCCAGCAAGGAAGCAGGCATGGGATGGAGGCCCACAGAAACATTTGAGAGAAAACACCTCCAACTCCATACACCACAAAAAGACAAGAAGTTTCACCAAAGCCTTCATAATTCCCAAGGCATTTTTCACTTTCTAATCCTCATACTGGTTCCAGCCAGGCAATAAGATTAGACAACTTCTAACAACTGGAAGGAAACTTTGAGAGCCACTGAGTCCAAGCTCCTCATGTGAGGGAATGAGCAACCAGATGAATGTTCCTACTGAGTGGTGCTCAAAGCCAAGCCAGGGAGCCTAAACTCACTCAGGATGTTGTCACCCCAGAGGTCTAAGAGTACCTGAAATATTGGCTGAATCCTTGTACAGCCTCTCCTCCACAAGACCCCACCTGGAGATGACAGTAAGTAGACAGAAAGCATGCAGAGGGGTACAGGCCAGCTCTCTTTTCTAACCACTTGGCCCACCTTACCCATCAGGGAGTTTTGTCAACTCTGAGCAGTCTCCCATTACCACTTGGGTTCTGGAGCCCTGGAACCTACACACAACCAAGGAAACAGATGTCTACATAGTGGGTGGGGGAATGGGAAAGAGAGAGGACTATTGCCCCCAGTACCCCTCAGACTCTCATCAACCTCAGCGAACGGGATTCATAAATATGCATGAGTGTATTTGCATAGCAGCTGGCAGAGGGAAACTCACCTTCCCCTAAAGTGCAGAAGGGAGTGGAGCCTGATGAGACCTGCCTTCCCTGACCCTGGTGCACCATGATGGTGCCTTCTCAGCCTCTTTCTTCCCCACCACTGAGAAAAGTGCATCTGGGCCTGTGAGAAGCCCCAGAAAGTGGCGAGGGACCATGAGGGGTGGGCATGCAGCCTGTGAGAGTGAAGCCTGAGGTCAGGTAATACGCTAGTCATCCTCTGCAGCAGGGACCCTGCAGGTCTCCCTTTATATCCACCAGGAGTAGGGGCTGAAAGGAAGAGGACGAGAGTGCCTAGTTAAACTGTTTACCCCCCAGTTTTCAAAAAGTAGTACTCCCTCCATCATCAAACCAAGCTTTTCTGTCTGGGGCCACCCCCAGACAAAGCCCTTTTCTGGAAAATAAGGGGATTGACATGGCCCAGCAGGAAGCCTGCAGCAGCTCACCATGGTAACCCCTGAGGCCTTCCCTCCTTAGCCTCTGATAGCCCCTGGGACCCCAGGGAGCCACCCCAGGAGTAGAAGGACTTTTGGGAGGTGGCCTGAGCATTCAGGCTCCTATCTGTGGCCTGCCTCTTCCCCTCCACCTTAACCCAAGTCTCTTCCCCAGGCTGCCTACTGAGCTTAAAGAATTCCAGAAGGGGAGAAGCCTGAGGGTCTGGCGCAGTAGTCAGTACTGGTCAGACACCAACTACCCCCCTGCTTCTTTGTCCAGCTAAGCCCCTGTTCACCCAAAAACCGACAATCGACAGCAGGGAGAGTTTGGGATCTGCGGGGGTTGTGTCTAGAAACCTGCCCACATTCCACCAGCTCTACATTTCTGTCCCTCTCACCCTTCCCTCAGGCCCTAAGAACTTGTGGTCAGAGATTCGCCAAAAGGACTGTCCAGTCCTAGGTCACGCCACCACAGGTTTGGTAGAAGACTCTAGCCACAGCTTTGATTCAATGACTTCGGCACCCCCAAGGGTGGCAGGACCAGTGGAGGACAGACCCCAAGCCAAAGCTCAAGTCTACACTCATTCCAGCAAGGGTGGAGAGTCCCCAAATTAAAGGCTCCTCTTTCACTCCCCCAGCTCCACCCAGCCCCCGAGGCAGCAGGAGCAGGCCTGGCGTGTCCCAGCAGTGCCCGCCCAGGCGTGGGTGGGCAGGAACAGCAGCTGAGTCCTGGCACACACACAGTGCTGTCAGAGGCAGGGAAGCCAGGAGAGCCCCAGAGGAAGTCACCCCTCACACACACACCTACACTAAACCATGCCTCCCCTCTGCCCCACCTGGCCAACACTAGGGCCCGCTGGGGTCTCAACAGCCCCTTCCTTGTTGTCTGCTTTCTGTGGGGTCCCTAAAAGGAAGTGAGACTCCTGGCCCAGAGAGGAACCAAGGCTGCTGTTTAGAGCTCAGGAAGAAGTGTGCCAGGCATGGAGCTGGCTGCCTCTAGATCATCCCGAGCAGTCTGCCCTCAGATGGTGGCCTAGGAAAGTCAAATGAGGAAGCTGGAGCACTGCTCATCCCACGTGGGCAGGGCCTGAGTCACAAGGACAGATGCACAGACACCTGTGAATTGAGAGGGGAAGCCGGCGGCTAGAGCCAGCGCCTCTTCCCAAACCCTGTCTCTCCCATATCCCAAGGCAGCAGGATGGTGTGGAAAGAACAGCACAAGGCAGCTCTCCCCGCTAGGAGCTGACTGACTTGAAACAAGTCACTTTCCTTTTCTGGGCAAATGCCTCCTCATCTGCAAAATAGGGGCAATTCTAACTTCCCAGGGTTGATGGGAACATCCAATGAGCTCACATATGAAGATGCTTTGGAAGTAGCAAGGTATTGCCCAACTGTTAGTTAGCACACCAAACACCATTTAGAAGAAGCTGAAGAAGCTTACTATACTCCTGGCTGCCAGTGCCCCTACCCAAAATGACTACCATGAAAATCCACCCAGGAGGGGATGCCACAGTGCCCAGGGCAATTAAACCCCAATATGGCTGGTGAGCATCCCCCTACTTCAGCTCCCCTAATAATCATAGGGTGGATCTTCCCCCTAAACCTACTGTTCTCATGGCAACCAGCAGCCTCCTGGCTGGCCTACCCGCTCCATAATCCCAACACCAAAAAACAGTGATGCGCAGTAGTATCCAGGGCCCACCCATCCCCACCCACCACAGTTGCTGAGGCAGTGGAGAGCTTGAGAGGAGGAAGGGAACCCTAGATTCAGCTCCTGGCCCAGCCTCACCAGGCCCTTCTTGCCCTGGCCTGAATGCCTGGGGTTGGGGGAGGGAAGGAGGGAACAGGGAACTTTACGAGCTGCTGGGTTCCCATCACTTTCAGGCCCCCACCTGTGGCCAATCAGCCACAGAGTAAAAGAGGTCAGGTCCCTAGCCGCCCCGGAAAGGGGCCCCCTGAGCTGGCCTCCCCAGGACTGTGAGCTGGAACAGCTGTGAGGGGGCTGGGACCAACACTTTGGCTTACAGCAGGCAAGCCTGGGTTGGGGTCTGCAGCTGCCCCCACCCATGCTGGATGGAGTCAAGGGTCCTGGATGCCAAGCTGAAACCCCCACCCCCACCCCTTGCAGGGAAGGTGTAATATGATCTCAGGCACATTCCCACTCCCTGGAGGTGGGGGAACCTGAGTGGGGGGCAGGAAAGGGTCAGAACGGGACTGAGAGACTGAACTGCAGCAGCTGGACTTGGCTGAGGACTCAAGTATGAGGCCTGCCGGCTGCCCCAAGCTCTCAGGGGAGGAGGCTGGAGGAGGGGGCTGCCCTGAGACCTTCCATCACAGCCCCCCACCCCCACCGATCCAAGCACGCTCACACACTCTGTTTCCTCCCAACCTCTAGCAGGCCCAGACCCATCTTCTCACACTGCACTCACTGGGCAAATCTGACAAGAGGGGCCACGGAGGCAGATGCTCTTGCCACCAGAGACTATCACCCTGGAAGGTCCCAGCACCAATTGGGGTAAGATGCTGAGAGTCTGGAGTCAGCCCTTCCAGCTCCCTTCTCCCGGTCAGAGCTGGGGCTCCCTGTACCCTGGAACCTGGAAAAATACCCCCAGCCCCACCACTTCTTTATTTTGATTTTTTTTCCCAAGGAGGAAGCAATTAAGCAGGGTTTATAGGCACTGGGAGATTTTTTTGGGGGGGGAGGGGGGTTGCCAGCTCCTGACAGGACTGAGGAGAGAAACGAAAAGCCGGGAGGAAGAGGGGAGGGAAGAGAGAAAATGAGCCTGTGAGGGAGAGCACGGGCATGTGCGAGAAACAAAAGGACTTGAGAAAAAGAGGCAGAGAGTGACTAAGAGTGAGAGGGAGTGTGAGAAAGAGGGAGAGCCGGGCAAGTCGAGCTGGAGTGGGGAGGTGAACGCAGCTCACACAGGGTGTGAGAGGGCGAACCAACAAGGGTCTGAGAGGGAGAAGTCCGGCAGGAGGCAAAGAGGGAGACACGGACAGAAAGAGACTGTTGATTTGAAAGACTGTGGGGGCTCAAGCCTTGGTCCCGGTGGCAGAGGCAGCCCCCAGAGCGCAGAGTGAAGCTGAGGGCAGTGCCTTCCTCTTGTCCTCCTGCACCCCGCCCCCCGCAACCCGTGCCAACACACACAGACAGGCTGCATTCCAGACCCCGGAGTATAGACAGAACATGGATTGGGGGGGTGCATAGGGGCACCAGGATCAGTCCCCCACTGATCCTAGAATCTGCTCAATTACAGGATGGAATTCGTGCAGGTCCTACTGAGGCCGCAGCCACCACCCCCACCACCCCCAGGATGGATCTGGGAGGGGGGCAGATCTCAAAAACCTGTAAACTGGTCCAGAGCACTCAAGGCTCAAAACACAAAAAGGGTGAAGCTCAGGGAGATCTTGTTTCTCCCAGTTCCCACCCCCCGCACTCTGCAGGAGGGCTTCCTTCCAGCTGTGGAGCAGCCTGCTATCTCTGGTTAGAGACTCGAGAGAGCAATTAGGTCACTCCCATGAGCCCCTATGATGGGCTACCCCAGGCGGATTTCAGCTCTCCATACTCAAGAGAGAGCATTTCCAGCCTCCACCTTTACAGGAGAAAACTGGGAGCTTCACAACCTTTCTCCTTGGGCTGAGCAGCCCCAGGCCCCAAGACCATTTTGAGTCCCTGCTGTTAGCAGAGCACTGTGCCCAGTTTGGCTTCGGGAGTAAAGAAGAAATTCTTGTCAATCCCTTTCCTTGTACCCTGACCCTGGTTTAGACATCCCACTAACCGATAAATAGGACCCTACCTTAACTCAAGGAGAAAAGAACTAAAGAAGCTGCCCCCTTCCACTCCAGGGCTGAGAGATGCACCGTCCCTGGAACCTAAGAGGCCAAGGCAGGCAGGAGCTCGGGAAGTTAGCGGGGAGCCCAGGAGAGTGGACAGAAAGAGATTCCAGATATAGGAATAATACAGATAGGGCAGGCCTAGGGCCCCCAGTTTCCCACTAAGTGAGGTGTCCGCACACTGCTGGGCCCTCCAGAAAACAGGAAGGAAGAGCAATTTTGACCCTGGGTTCCAACCTAAGTCCTGGATGCCAAAAGAGAAAAAGGTCCAGAGGTCACTACACAACCCAGCGAATCCCCACTAACAGCCCAGAAACCATTGAGCCACCGCCCTGAAAGGTGTGTGGTTGGGTGGCGGGGTGGGGGGTGGTAGGTTGGGCGAGGATTGTTAAGGGGAAGGAGAATAGAGAAAAGAAAGGATCTTCTCTACATAACTGTCTCCCCAACCCCTTTGGGAAAGCTAAGCACAACTCCACAATCTGAGGGACGGGGAAGATGGGGAGGAGCAATGGGACCAGCCTGGGCAGGAATCTTTCATTTGCCACCCACCTCCCTCACCAGCTCGGCCGCCACACTCCACCCCGGCCAGCCCTGGAAGCTCTGCTGTCGGCTTCATTGGACCCCCGACGGGCGATGGATCGAACCTCCCCCCCCAACAAAACCCCTTTCCCACTCTGCCTCTCTCCACCCGCCGCCTTTGTGAGCCTGGGAGCGGCGCCCGCCCTTCCACGGCCCCAGCAGGGAGAAAGGTGGCGGGGGGGGGGGGCGCGAGGGCTGGAAGAGGCAGCAAAACGAAAAGCCTGGGAGGCGAACTGGGAAGAAAGAAATGAAAATGGGAGAAGCCCGAATCAGGATACAGGCACTACCACCCGCCCCAAGCGCTAAGTCCCGCGCCGCGGTCCCTTCACTGCTAAACAAACGGGGAACCCGTGTTCTGGCCTCTTCCCCTGCCCAGGTCAAGCTCGCCCCCACTCCCCAACCCCCCCAGCGGCTCTCCGAGAAAACCGCCACGTTCCCAGGGGCCCTAAAGGGGGCTGCTTTCTCTCCCCCACCCAGCTCTCCGGTGCGCTCTAGAGCGCTCCGACTCCCAGCTCTGCCCGGCGCGACAATCTCGGCTTGATTTCGGACGTGCGGAGGAGAGAGCTGAGAAGCGGAGGGGTCACAATCCAGCGAAGTGCCCCCACCCAACCCCGCCGCACCCTTCCCCGCCCGTCCGCAGGGAAACACACTCGAAAAAGCCAGAGACAAAATAGGGCGCCGCTCCTCCTCTGAACACCTTCCCACAGGCGCTCGGGGGCGCGCGGCCTCAACCCAAAGGAGTGCCTCCCACCCTCAGGACCAGAAGAGATAAGTTACTCACTTGGGGTTGAGAGAGCTCCAGGACACGGGCTCCAGATTCTTGGCCAGCGGCGTGGCGAGCCGGCATAGCGCCAACACGACCATCGCGACAAGCCACTTGCCGAGCCAACGCTGGCCAGGACGGGCCATCTTCCCGGGGGCAGGCTGCACTTCGGGATCCCCCGGCACCTCCTCAGCAAAGCTAGCCTCGCCTTCCCGTGCCGCGCTGCGCTCCGAACCGCTCAGGCGCCCATCCTCCGCAGCCGCCGGCCTTGAAGTGCTCCCCTCCCGCCGGCTTTGGTGTCGCTTTTCTCCGCCCCGCCGGCCAGGAGGACTCACTGGGCAGCCGCCCGCAACTCCGGCATGAGCTGTAGCCTCCGAGGGCTCGCTCCCCTGGCCTCTCTGCCACACGAAGCGCGGCGGGGGCTCTGCCCCCCACCGGAGGATCCCTTCCGATTCCGCTCGGCTCCCCGAGACTGTTTGGGACTGCGTGCCCTCTCCCCGACGGGGTATCCCCGCTGGGGACTTGGTGACCGCCCCGACGCCTCAACCGTCCTGGAATCGGCACCCCTGGGAAGAAGTGGGAGTCTCCCCACCACACGAGCTCGGTCCGGGGGCTCCCGACCGGGCCGCCCTTGCACGGGCTCCGTTCCTCCAGGCCACACTGGAACTCCGGGCTGGGCGCCCCCCGACAGCTTCGACTTCACCGCGGGCCCGGCTTAGTGTATTTAGAAGAGCGGGGAAACGCTGCCGAGCAAGCCAGTCCCATCAGTTTGCGCCTCTCTGAAGCCTAGGCGTTTGGCCTGGCAGCCCAGTCGCCGAGTCCTAGCTTCCCGGCGACTGTGCCCGAGGGTCTGCGTTCAATGCGAGGATCACACACCTCCCACTGCTGTCCAGCACGCATAGACTCCCTCCGCTGCCTCTGAGCTGTCTACTCCCCTGCTCAGGCGTACGCAAGGCCAACCCTACTCGTTTTAGCCAATAGCAAGCTCCGTCATGGGGTCCTTGCCCCGCACCACGCCCCTAGAAAAGGAAGGGGGCGGGGTTTCGGGAACTCTTAAGGACGCCGCACTCTTGATGGCACCAATCTGAGTGTGCGGCTCGTGCGGTTAGGGATGGGTCCCGCCTAGTCCTGTTCTCAGAGCGCTCTGCCCGTGGGAAGTTGGCGCTCCTCTAGAGCTGTTGGCCTGCTCTGCTCCCTGCGCGCCTGTTCAACACTCCGGTCCACTGCCCTGGGCCAGACAGGTCCTGTCACGAGTATCCCGGGAAAGTACTGCCATTCTTGTTACACACGCGAGCCCTGAAGTTTTTGCTCCATGCCCACCACTGTGGCAAAGATAACTTGTTTACTGCCTGTCCCTTCTCTCGCAGTACTCTGGTAGGCTTTCCTCCTTTCACCTTCGCAGTGCAGTATCCACTTGCACATGGACCCGGAGTCCTGAACAGACAAATGGATATCGGTGGGTGGTGGAATCTCAGAGGGGTCAAGTAGGGGAAAGAGGAGGGTGGGGGAGAATTTCTTCGCTCCTGGGGACTAGGCCTTGGAAATCTCAACTTTGGAGAAGAGCCTTGCGGGACACCAGGGGTCCAGATTTCGAGTCTTGTCCTGTCTGAAGGTATGGGCAAGGCCCCGAGATAGGCCAGAGGGAATGAGAGGGCACCTCGATGAAGAATGACGCAAAGAGGAAAGGTTATAGGGCAGAGGCACCTTTAGAAAATGCAAAAGCAGATGCCCTGGCCCCAGCACACCAGACTCCAGCGCCTCCCGGCCTCGCCATCTGGGTCTTTGTCTCCCAGTCCTGGCCTGTTCTCCCCGCCCCTCCTCGCTTCTTTGCTTATAACTTTGGCTCAATCCCATAGCTCAGACCCTCCAGGTCCGACCCACTCTCCCTTGTCGGACCTTAACAGATGTACCCACATGCTAATGTCTCCCCCTACTGGACTTTTATAACACTGCCGGCGCCTGGGACCGACTGACAGTGCCCACTCCAACAGGAGCGTGGCACACACGAGCCTGGCACACGCGCTCGAGCGCAAGACCCAGGACAGGGGTAGTGGCCTTGGCTAGAACCGCGGTCCCCTATGGGGAGGAAGAGAGAGCACTAGGAGGAAGATCTGAGTTTGGAGTTGGCTTAGGGATTGCCGAGGACTTAAAGTCTCTTTGCTACTGCTTTATGGAGATAATTAGCGACATTCCCGAAGTGCTCTGCCATTTACACAGTTTCCTGTCCTTCTCTCACTTAAAGAGTAGGCTGAGTTACTGACTTTCTCACTGGATCCTCTGATGACTTCTTTGGCTCATAGAGTGGACCTATATTTGGGGGAAACAAAGAGAGGGAAGTGGGTTATTCTCACTTCCAGGAGAAGAAGTGGGTTACTCTCACTTTCAGGAACAGGGCCTAGAGGATGAGAAAGATATGGGTAGAAATAGAAGAGGAGGAGCTGTTTAGGGTTTCTCACCTCCCAGCTGGATTCCTTATTAGGGTGTGAGCAAGGAGAGACAAGAACAAGGTGCAGGGACACACCAATAGACCAAGTTAGAGACTAGGATTGTCAAAAGGGCTTGGAAGGACAGCAAAACCTGAGGATGGAAAACAACCTGCCACTTACTGAGTGCCTACTCTGTTCCAGGAACCATGGTAGAGGCATTTCCCTTCACAACCCTTTGAGATGAGTTCCACGATCCCTATTGTAGGTAAGAGGGAAAACTAAGGCTCAACGGGAAGTGACTCATTTGAGGTCACGGAGCTGACTGATGGTAGAAGCAGGATTTGGCCCCAGACATTTCTGTCTCCTAAACCTGTGCCCAGTTTCCTATAACATACTGAGTCACCACATTTCCAGCCCCTCTTCTTGCTTACTTGCTTACTTACTTCATTCCTGGTTAAAAGCTGGTTCATGCCTGGAAAGCAGCAACCTTCAGGATGGCCAGGACTCCACTCTTCACTCACAGTCCTCTGAGGGATTTCTAGGCCTGGGGAAGTTCATCTATGTCCCTGGCCATATCCCCAAGTTCCCAGCTAAAGTCACCCACCATCAGTCCCAGAACCAGCCTCAGATTCCACTGCTAACATGTCCATTGCCCCTCAGGAGGTGAACCCAGGTAGGAGGCTGATCAGGTGGGGGATGCGGCAGATGAAGCTATGCTGCCAGACTTGGAAAGCCTGGGAAGACAGCAGCAGCTCCTGAGTGTGCCAACATCTCATCCTGGGTGGGGAGGGCACAGAGGAAAGAAGAGAGGACTCTGTGTCTAGGCCTGCTCCACACACTGGTCACCACTGGTCATGGTGCAGCCTTTCTGCCTCAACCTGCCTACTGGAGGCTCTGTAGCAGGGCTGGGCCTATTCCTTGCTGCAGCCAGGGCCAATGACTCCAGGATCCCACCTCCTGCCCCACCCTAGCAGGGCCACTTATGTAGTGATTCATGCCCCCTAAGGTAGGGAAAATTACTCCCCAGGGAAGCTGAAAAGGAAGTCAGGATCTGTGGGGGATGTGGACCCTCTCTTATCCAAGCTCACTATCCTAGTGGCAGTCACACACCTTCCCAAGCCTCCCAGATCAGTGTCACTGAACACACACCCCCCTCAGGGTTAAAGTCCACCAGGGTTTCCTGAGCACTGATCCTGTGATTGCCTCTAAGCTGAGATCCAAAGAGGAATCCCACCAAGCCCTGCCTTCAAGAATCTCCAAGCAGATGGAAATCTGTATGTAGGGGCCTTCTGAACCCAGGGGTGCCAAAAAACATCTGGCAGCTGCAGGAGGCCTCAGGTATCATAACAGCTCCCCCAGAGAGCTACAGAACTCAGCTTCCCACACCCACGGGAGGCATGGAGTTATGAACTTCAGAGCCATAGAGTTCACTGCTTATCAGTTGTATCTCCTTGGTCAAGTCGCTTCCCCTGTGTGCTTCAGTTAACTCTTCTGTAACCTGGAGATCATCTCTCCTTCATGGAACTGTGCTGAGCGGGGAGTGAGATAATGCACAGAAAGGTCTCAACATCACAGCCAGCCCACCATGGTGCTTACTAAATGGAAACTATTATTCCTCCACAGAGCCTCCCACAAAGACACCCTCATTCCCAGTCACACATGTTCTCACCCGTTCACACATGCTTTATGTGCCCCATGCACATTTTTTAGCTCTTCTCATATTCTCACACATGTACATAGTCATATATGAACTCACTGTCTTCCTTGCCTATTGATTCACACAGAACCAGCTAACAGGCCTGGTTCCTACCCCTACGGGACATAGAGTCTAGCCTCCACATTTTCTCATGGGACTGTCCTGTCCATGTGCATGAACACTCACACCCCCTCTCTTATTACCATGGCCCTTGTCCTTGACCTTTCTTTGTCTTCTTTGTACTTTGAGACAAGAGAAGTGAACTTCCTCACCTAAAGCCACACAGCCAGGGAGAAGAAGAGTCAGGATTCAAACCTGGGCCATAGAGCTGCGTAACTTGAGCTTCGACACATGACTCTACTTGGATACTCCAGGGCCCTGGAAAGGAATATGTGTCAAAGTGTGGACCGTGTACAGTGAAGGGTCAGAGGGCAAGAAGCCTGCCCTGAGGCCTGGGGTGATGCCAGCTGGGACTACTTCATGAGGCTAGCAGCCCTCTCTCCTGCCTACAGTCATCTCTGGCCTACCCCAATCCTCCTGTCTGTCCCCTGGAAGACCCACAGCCTCTGCCTGCATCCTCTTCACAGATATACACAACCAATCCCTACAGGGAGAGAGAGAATTGTGTTTCTTGAACCCCATCTGTATGCCAGGCACTGTAGCTGGGCACTGTCACCCTTGGTGCTATGCTGTGTGTGCGTTAGTCACTCAGTCATGTCCAACTCTTTGTGACCCCATGGACTGCAGCCCACCAGGCTACTCTCTGTCCATGAGATTTTCCAGGCAAGGATACTGGAGTGGGTTGCCATTTCCTTCTCCAGGGGATCTTCCCAACCCAGGGAATGAATCCGGGTCTCCTGTCAGATCCTTTACTGACTGAGCTACAAGGGAAGCCCCTATGCTATCTTTGTTTAATTTTCACAACATCCCTGAGATTGATACTGATAGGCCCATTTTAGAGAAGGGAAAACTGAGGCTCCAGGCTCAATCAGGCTGCATCCCCTGCCCCTACCACCCTCAGCCTGCAGAGCCCTATCTTACCCAGCCAACTTCTTGGTCCCACTAGCTGCTTCTCTCCTGGTCTGCCTCTGCCTTCGCTCCCCTCTAGCAGAGACCACCTGGGGTCTGTGTTGAGCTCAGGCTGTCTTCCCTCCCCAGTGAACACTTTGCTTTTCCCAAATCACTCTATCTCTGGGTCAGGCTCAGGGCAAGCCCAGGGTGGGAGCCTTCCTACTCTTCCTCCCACCCCTCTCCTGGCTGCACCACACCCCAGATCAAGCCCCAGGTGGGTAAGCCCTGCTAGTCTAGTTTCACTGTAACCATGGCAATTCCCAGTGGCTGGGGAAAGAGGGTGGTCCCAAAAGCTAAGAGTTCAACCAGATGTCCAATCCCTGGTCCCTGCCCCAGCTTCAAGCCTGGTTTATGGGTGTGTGCGCTGAGATTACCTTGATCTTCCAGGTGTCTGCCTGGCTCCAGATCATGCTGTTGGTAGGATGATACCAGAGATAAGAGACCTTCTCTTCCTGAGATGGGCCTGCCCTCTCCCTCCCTCTCTCTTTGTCCCCTCCTTACCTCATTACCCTACCTTGAACTCCTAGAAATCTGTCCAAAGCCCTTGGGCCCACACAGGCAAATGACCTTCCCCTGTGCCTGAAAAGAGCCTAGAACAGGGGATTTGAGGGCCAGCGCATGGCTACGGGTGGCACAGCAGGTAGCACAGGCTCTGGACTGCAGCTGGAACCCTTGGCTCCTTAGCAGCCTCATCTTTGGATATCCCTGAGCTCCTGTGTGTCACTGATCTGGGTTCAGCTTACTCTAACAGTCTCTCCTGTCCTTGCTTTCTGGCCCCAGGGAGGGCAGCTATGGGGGAAACTCTGCAGCACTCCAGCCTGGCCCACCTGTCACTCCCTCACTCCAGTTACCTGGGGAATGTGCAAAGAGGGGCTGCGCCATTCATCACTGTCAGGGGCTCAGGAATTCAGGGTGGGGAGCAGTCATTGTCCCCATCTGTCACTAACCCCAGCTTAGCTCCTCATCTCAGAGAACTAGTAAGCCCAGAGGAGGACAATGCTGGCTGCAGAAATGGCATTTTTGCCCAATCCTGCTACTGGCTCCTTAGATAACACACTGGACTTGTCAGGCCCCATAAACACAGGGAATAAATTTCCCTTGGAGGAACACCCAAAGCAGAGCAAATATTTGAACAACCTGAGGAACCAAGGAAAGAGGCAGTGCTTCCTCCTCTCTCCAGCCCTCCTAGTTCTTACCCCTCACTAGCCTATGAACTAACTTCCTATCTCCCAACCTACCATAAAGGTTAAAGGGTCAGCAATATGTAATCATAGTTTTTCAGTGAAGTAAAAAAAAAAAAAAGAAAAATGGTTTAAGGGTCAGGTCTGGGCTTTCTCAACTGATAAACCCAAGCCTACTGGTAGAAAGGTCATGAGCCCATGGGCCATCCTGAGGCTAGATAAGGGACTGGACACAACTGGCCAGATAACCAAAGGCAAATATATGGCATTCAGGCCCACCACCCTCCAGCTGCCCCTGAGCCAATCAAGCCAGGATCTCTGACATGGAAACCTCCGCTCCCCACTCTCTACTTAGTCCAGCTTGGTTTAGAGACCTTCTTCTCATCTTTAATCATCAAGACCCCAGTGCCCAGGCTCAATGTACCTCCCATGGAAGGTCCAATTTCTTTCTAAGCCTTTAGTCTCCCAAAAAACCTCCCCCACCCCACACCTGCCATACCTCCACCTCCCAAGTGCTTACCAAGTTGGGGCTGGGTGAGGCCTCAGTTGACAAACCACCCAGAATCTTTCTCACAATGAAGCCACCCCTTCCTCACAGGAACATAAATCTCCCTGGCCTGGCTTGTTTTTCTTTCACAGCTACTCTCCTGGACACAAAGCAGAGACTATGGCAGCCCCAGGCTTTAGGCAGAAGAACTAGAGATGGGGGTGGGGATGTGGAGAGGGAGGGAATTTCCCTCCTTGGGTTGGTGTTCTGGGCAGGGGTGGGGAAGTCAGGAAGCTCTGGGGCTTCTGAACTAAGAGTGTCTCAGGGGGATTAGGGCTCTATAGACAGCGGAGGAAGGAGGGAATTTCAGAGGAGGGTAAATGAGACGTTAGGCAGGTTGTTCAATCACAGAGGTAGTCTCTAAGGAAATCTCCTCTTCCTAGTAGCCTCCCTATTCCTCAATCTCTGTCGACCCCCAGTGGCCAGTCCAGTATTTGCAGTACTGGGCCTGGCCCCCAACAGCCTGAAGGAAGATGGAAGATACTGCCAGCTTCAGGTGCTGGCCTGGGTTGAGCTAAGCCAGGAACCCCTTTATTCCCTTCCCCCTCTTCCTCTAAGTACTAGAGATTCAGTCTATCCAGGCCTACCATAGCACTCGCCTCCTCTGGGCAGCCTTCCTAGAAGCCCTGAGCCCGCAGATCTGTTCTCTCCTTTGATCTCCATATCCTGATTGTGTGCCTCTGATCAGCACTTGGATTTCCAATATTACTGTGTATCTGAGCTCTCCCACTATATTCTAACCTGGGGCAGAAATCACTGACTGCTTTTCCTTTATCTTCTGCATCAAAGCCAAGCATCAGGACTGCCATGCAGTGAGTGCACAGTAAATGCTAATGGTGTTGGCGATGACAAAGGTGGGGATGGTGGTGACAGGTACCATCTACTGAGCACCTACTGCATTCCAGGTACTTTGTATCTATCCTCTCATTCAAAGTCATTTTATATTCCAATGAGAAACCTGGCATTATCAGAAGTTAAGTGACCCAAACAGCATCTTATGTCTAGTATTTGACAGGCCCTGAAGTTTGATGCTGATCTCTCTGGCTCAAACCTACAGGTGCCTCCATCTCCTACATATTAGACACTGCCTTTACTCTTGTAAGTGACACAGGGATGACTATGATGCAGTCCCTGACAACATGGCCTGGTGTGGGCAGAGCAAAGATTGTAACTCTGTGGAGCATGGAGAAACTGGCTTTGCATCTATCCTCCTTGCTCTCTCTCTTGTCTTGGGGCACTTCTCTAGTTTGCTCACTTCTCTAGTTTGCTCATTTGGCAGAAGGACAGACAACTCAGCCAAGATGGGCAGTCTCTCAGCTACTGTCACCTAAGGAGGCTGGAGCCAACTAGGAGACTCCTATAGACAATGGGCACCCAAAAAAGTTAAAAATTCAGGCCTGCAGAAGGAGGGTCCATCAGAGGTTGCTATCTGTAAAATAGACCTCAGGAACAAACATGGGTCAGTCAGTTCATAAACACTGCTAGGTCTCCCCTGGGAGCCTACAAGGTGCTAGAATCTGATAGCAAACCATCCCAGGTCAACATGCACCATTGAGTAGAGGGCCCATCAACCTGAACCTTACTCTTGTCTGTGGCCTCCCTGAGCCATTTTGCCTTTCTCCAGCCTGGTGATGTTGGAAATCAAGGCACTCTATCCTCTTCCCTTCCCCACGTAAGCCACTCACCTGAGACTCTCTTTCAGTCACTTAGTTCTTAGTAGTCCTTGGTGTGAAGAATACCTGCCCAGACTGAAAAGGAAAAGAACCTATTGTGGGAGTCTGAGGTGATTCAACCCCCCTCCCTTACCTGCACTCACCACTAGGGTTCTCCCAAGGCCCTGGCTTGGAGTTGACAACTCTGGAAAGCAGACAGCCTATTCCATTTCTCAGGCACATTCTCCAAGGTGCAGAGCTTGCAAGTGTCTTCCAAGGGCACTTCATGAAGGGATTATGACTAAAGTGGATTGGCAACACCTGCTTTTAAAATGGTCCAGACTGAAATGAATACAGCCAGGCAATAAGGTACAGGCTTCTATGACTCTGATTACCCATTTTCCTCACACTAGAGCAGAATAGAACTGCTTCCTGCAGGAAATCTCAGCCCTACCAGAAAAGCCTCCCAGGGCCCACTTCTGGGCAGAAGCACAGTGGTCTTCCTCTAGAAGCAGACATGCCCTCTCAAGGCAACCCACCCACCCCTTGTCTACTTGGCACCAATATTCATCTCTAAACCATACTTAATCTCCAGATAAAGATAATAACAAGGTCATATTTCTGCCAACATAATACAACTATCCTGCCTACCATCCAAAGCACACTGACCCCTTCTGCAGAGGAGGAAATAAAGTTCTTGAAAGCTATTTACTCTTTTCCTTGATATCCCATAAATTAAATACTATGATAGGAAGTTAACAATACTTAAATACTGATACCCATATTTCCTTTTGCCTCTCTCTTATAAGAATACTTGTCATTGAATTTAGAATGTACCCAGATAATCCAGGATGATCTCCTCATCTCAGGATCATTAAACTTAATCACACCTACAACGATAGATCTTTTTTCCAAATAAGACAATATTCATAGGTTCTAACTATTAGGGCATGGACATGGTGGTGGCCACATTCAGCCCAGTACAGTGAATAAAGGGGTGGAAGGAATGCAGTAAGGAACAAGACAAAGAGAAGGTGCTAGAAGGGGCTCTCAGGCACCATCATAAACATTTTTTTGAGTAATTACCATATACCAAGCTCCATGCTAGGCCCTTTATGTACATTATCTCATTAAAGTGGCCCAACCCTCTGGTTGTTATTATTATTATCCCCATTTGCCAATAAGGAAGCTGTGGTACAGAGAAGTCAAGCAACTTGCCCACACTCACAGAACAAGGAAGTAGTGGTGCCTGCTTACTAGCTGTGTGACTTTAAATACAGTATCCCTAACCACATCCATAAGCTTCTCCCTCAAACAGGCTTGTGAACTGGAATTCATGGTGTTGCAGTTGTTTTAGAAGCATCCTGATATGACTGTCAGGAGCCAGGCTTTGGGTCAGTTAGGCTTGGGTTTCAATTCTGTTTCTGACCCATTACTTTTGTGACTTCCCTAAGCTTCTGTTGGCCCTATGATGAACTGGGGAGAAACCATCAATTCGTTCACAAGTGCCTATCATGTACCGAGAAAATATCACTTACCTATCAGGGTGCTGTGCAGCTTGAACTAGCTGATGAATATAAACCCCTGGCCCATATTACATGCTTTCCAGAAAGTGGCTATTATTATTGTGTAGTTGCAGTTGTTGGGCGTCCTGGGTAGCTCAGCTGGTAAAGAATCTGCCTGCAATGCAGGAGACCCTGGTTTGATTCCTGGGTCGGGAAGATCCACTGGAGAAGGGATAAGCTACCCACTCCAGTATTCTTGGGCTTCTTTGGTGGCGCAGATGGTAAATAATCCACCTGCAATGTGGGAGACCTGGATTGGATCCCTGGGTTGGGAAGAGCCCCTGGAGGAGACCTGGGTTGGATCTCTGGGTTTAGAAGACCCCCAGAGGAGGGCATGGCAACCCACTCCAGTATTCTTGCCTGGAGAATTCCCAGGGACAGAGGAGCCTGGGGTGGCAAAGAGTCGGACACGACTGAGCGACTAAGCACAGCACAGTTACAGTTGTTAGAGAGAGAGAAAGGGGAAAACAACCAGGAGGTGTTCCATTTGGAGTGAGACCAGATGGAGTCCCCAAGACCTAGACTGATTCAAATGCCAGGGAGGCATTGGCATAGGCAGGCCAGAGAAAGGCTAGAATCCTGGGCCAGGTCAGCAAAAGAAGGCTCTGCCAGCAGGGCCTTAGGTTGTAATCTCAGGCTGAATTTATGTAAGGCGAACACACGAGGGCGTGCACCCCTCATAATGGGGTGGTTCAGAGATTCCCAGATCCTGGGCTCCTGCTCCCTGTTTTCACCTCTAGGTCCTTGCTGAGACTGAGAAGGGGGCTGAGAGAGGGAGGAGAAATAGGAGATTAACAGGTTCCTCTCTGAGGCACAAAAGAGCAGATACCGGTGTCGATCCCCTGAAGAAAGTAAAAGGGGAAATAGAACAGACTCAGCAGATTTGAGGATTGGGTTGGGGGGTGGAAGAAGTCACAATATAGGGATCAGAATAACCTCTTAGCCTGGGAACCAGGCAAGTAAAGAGCATTGGTCTGTTACTCTCTGTGTTTGTCTCTGTCTCTCTCTCTCTCACACACACAGGGGTTATGAGGGAGTCCCAGATTTAGAGAAAGGAGCCTAAGTGAGGCATGAGACTGTCCAACCAGGAACATTTGGGGTCAGACATGATCTCAGTCTTCATGTAATGATTACAAAAAATAAAGACAGCAAACCTTGGTGTCTCTAAATTGCCAGTTGATGGAAAATGTTAACTTGTTATCTTTAGTGAGATAGCTCCAATGAAATCAAGCCAACCCCAAAGTTAGGAATCTCAAAGCCTGAACAAGATAGTTTAAACTTCAGAATAATGGGAGAGCAAGAGATAATAGCAAGGTGCACCAGTCTTGGCATTAGGCACATTCACTATGCACTTGCTGGCAGTGTGACCTTGGGCAAGTTACAGAAACTCTCTGAGTTTGCTTCATCTTTCAAATAGGAATAATAATAGTAGTACTACTAGGTAAGAGGTAAGTAAGATACTGGATATGGAAATGTCTGGCACACAAAAGGTGCCTAGAAAATGTTGGTTCTATAGCTATTCATAAGGGTGTCTGAAGAACCAACTGAAGTGGGAAACTTTGGGGACCTTGAGGCAGGTTGCCCTACCTGGGAGCAGCAGCTTACTATCAGGAGATGAAACCTATGTAAGATTGGACCTGGACTAGAGAACCTTTAGGAAACTTCCACTCCTGACACTCCATGGTCTGTCAGTCAGCAAATGCAATATATAGGGCATTGTGGGAAATACAGAAAGATTCAAGTCAAATCTCAGCTCAATTGTCACTTCCTCAGAGAAATTTCTCCAACCATTCAGTTGAAATTAGTGCCATTCCCCCAACCCTTTTCATCATCTTATCTTGTCATCACCTTACCTTTTTAAATTTTCTTCATAAGTTGTCAGTCTAAAATGACTACTTTTCTCATGTGTTGATTTTATGGCATGCACACACAAATAAGCTCAGTAAAATGTGTTGCTGTGATATATAAGAAATGAACCCTGACATCAAAGAGCTTATGAGACCAGTATGGGAGTAGTTGAGGGCTCATGTGGCAAGGGCTCATTTCTAGCCAAGAGATATGAGTTTCAGTAGTTGCTGGGTCTTGACTGGGGCTTTGAAGGATGAACATTAGAAAAAGTGGAGATAAGTGAGGAGAGAGGAGTCAATGAATGATAACAGAAAGCACAGTTCTCACATTCTGAGCACCACACATTTCCAGACCTGGTTCCCAGTCCAGCAACAGACCACTGAGCAAGCCAGAGGAGGTTCTGCTACTGGAACAGTGCTCACATCCCAGTGGAAGAACACAAGACATGTTCAGATAGTAATCAATACTATTGAGAAGATAACGCAGGGTAATGGGATGGAACAAGATGGAGATAGAGGTGAGAGCGGCTCCTTCAGAAGTGGGCATCACAATATCATGGGGCTTTTGAGGAGGCCATGTCTGAGCTGAGATCAGAATGATTAAAAAATCCAGGCACCCAGAATCTAGTCCATCCTTCTACACATGGTAATTCCCTCTACGTTCAGCCCTTGACACATCTTCTCTTTCTCTATTCTTCTCTGATCTTTCCCCAGAGTCTTCTTTGCTTTCTCTGGTCACTCTCTACTCTACTATATATCAGTCCTAACTTTCAAAGTCTCTTTCAATTTTCCTTTAGCCATTACTACCAGTTCAACACACCAAAGGCCCCAAATGAAGCCAGAAAACCCAAGAAGTTTTTTAGAAATGGGGAGAGAATGAGGAAAGACCGTGAATCTTTAAGTCTCATTTTTCCCCATCACCCTGGTGAAGTTGAAAAAAGAAATAGCAACCTGACAGGAATACTGTGGGGGTTATCCTACCTAGTATATAACATGTGCTCAGAACATGTTAATTCTCTTCTTCCTTGCTGTTTTAAAGCATGAAGTGTCTGATCTTAATTACATGTTCATTGTAGAATGTATAGAAAACACTGTAAAGTAGAAGAAAGAAAAATAATAACAATCACCTTCACAAAACCCTACAACTCAAAGTTAACAGCTTGTTGACTTTTTGGTGTATTTCTTTCCAGGATCTTTTCTAGATTTCTTTTTCAAAACAACTCTTTTGAGATATCACTTAAACCATAAAGTTCACCCTTTTAAAGTTCACAATATAATGTTTTTTAGCATCCCAAAGTTGTGTGATCATCACTATCTAATTTTAGAACATTTAATCACTCATAAAAGAAACTTTGTACCCATTAGCAGTCACTCCCATTCACCTTCAACTCACCTCCAGGCCCAAGCAGCCATTAATATACTTTCTGTCTCTATAGATTTGCCTACTCTGAGCATTTCATAAAAATGAAGTCATATAATTTGTGACCTTTTGTGTTGGTTTCACTTAGCATGATTTCAGTGTTCATTCAAGTTGTAGTATGTATCAGTACTTCATTCTTTTTTATGGCCAGATAATATTCTTTCTATGGATATGCCACATCTTGTTTATCCAATCTTCAGTCGGTAAGTGCTTATGTTATTTTCATTTTTGGCTATTATGAATAATGTTGCTATGAACATTCATATACCAGTTTTTGTGTGAATATATATTTTCATTTCTCTTGGATATATTCCTATGAGTGAATCTGCTAGGTCATATGGTAACTCTAATATTTCGAAGAACTACCATACCATCAACATTTCTTTCTTCATAGTTATGGTGATGCTGTAACACAATCACCTGTACTAGCTTTCTGAGACTTAATTTGATTTTCCCTAGTTTCTTGGAAAAGTATTTTTTCAAATGCCCTTTAAAAACACATTCAATTCAATAAAGCATGGGATAAACCCTGGGACTATAAACATGAAGCAAAGCTGGTCACTGCAGTCAAGCTTCCCACAATCCAGTGGGAGAAGCAGACTCATCAAGTTAAATCCCATGTGATCTGTGCTATAGTAGGGCAATGTACTAAATGCTAAGACAGCACAGGGGAAAGAGGACAAAACTCTTACTGTGGGGTGGTAGGGAAGGCCTCCTAGGGAAGATGACATTTTTGGACTCTAGGAAGATGAGTGTGGGTTCATTGGGGAGATGAAGAGCAGGTAGAGAGGGAAGAGAAGAAGGAGGGGAAAGTCAAGCAGAAGCAACAAAGTGTGCAAAAGCATGGAAGCATGAAAGATATGGCGCCCAAGATGCTGCAAAAAGATTGCTATGACTAGAGTCTCAGTGACTTTAAGGAAAAGAGCAGTAAAGATGCTGGTAATGTAGGTTGGGGCCAGATCTTAAAGGGTTTTGAATGATATGTAAAGAATTTATAATGTAACATGTATCACTAGGGGGATCTGAGGCCAGGAGTGGACAGGATTAGAATTGCAGAGTTTAAAAAGTACTTTTGAAATCAAAATATTACACATGTATATGGTTAAAAATCAAAGGCCGGAAGTGTCAATATAACAACCAACCATCTCTTGCCCCATCCTTTCTCATGCCAGACCTTCTTCTCCTTTAATGGTTGCTCCTGGTAATTAGTTCCTGCATTTATTCCTATTTATATAGTAAGCTGCTATTTCCTTTTTTCTTCCAGTTTTATTGAGATATAACTGACATACAGTATTGTATAAGTAGGTGGCCTTTACACTTTGTGGATAGTTTCCTTCATCATGCAAAAGCTTTTTAGTTTGATGTAGTTTCATTGGTCTATTTTTGCTTTCATTTTCCTTGCTTGGGAAGACATCCAAAAAAATATTGCTAAGACCAATGTCAAAGAGTGTACTGCCTATGTTTTCTTCTAGGAATTTCATGGTGCTGAGCATTAAATTTATCCTTTGACTCCACTGTGAGTTAATTTATGTATATGATGTGAAAGAGTAGTCCAGTTTGATTCTTTTGCATGTAGTTGTCCAGTTTTCCCAGCACCATTCATTAAAGAGGGTGTCTTTCCCCATTGTATATTCTTGCCTCTTTTGTCATAGATTGATTGTAAATGTGGGTTCATATTCTATTCTATTCCATTTATCTATGTAACTATTTCTGTGCCAGTATCATATTGGTTTTGATTACTATAGCTTTGTAGCAGAGTCTGAAGTCAGGGAGCATGATGCTTCCAGCTCTGTTCTTTCCCAGGATTGTTTTGCCTATTTGAGGTTTTATGTGATTCCATGCAAATTTTAGAATTATTTCTTCTAGCTCTCTGAAAAATGCCATTGATATGTTTTTATAGATATGCCATAATTTATTGTTTTGTGTTTTTTTGGACATTTGTTTTTTTTTAATTAATTAATTTCTTCATTTTACTTTACAATATTGTATTGGTTTTGCCATACATTGACTTGAATCTGCCACAGTTGTACATGTGTTCCCCATCCTGAAACCCCCTTCTACCTCTCTCCCCATCCCATCCCTCTGGGTCATCCCAGTGCACCAGCCCAGAGCACCCTGTATTATGCATCAAACCTGGACTGGCGATTCATTTCACATATGATATTTTACATGTTTCAATGCCATTCTCCCATATCGTCCTGCCCTCGCCCTCTCCCACAAAGTCCAAAAGACTGTTCTATACATCTCTGTCACTTTTGCTGTCTTCTTAATGGCTGAGTAATATTCCATTGCATATATGTACCACGGTTTTCTTATCCATTCGCCTGCTGATGGACATCTAGGTTGCTTCCATGTCCTGGCTATTATAAACAGTGCTGCAATGAACATTGGGGTACACGCGTCTCTTTCAATTCTGGTTTCCTCAGTGTGTATGCCCAGCAGGGATTGCTGGGTCAAATGGCACTTTTATTTCCAGTTTTTTAAGGACTCTCCACACTGTTCTCCATAGTGGCTGTACTAGTTTGCATTCCCACCAACAGTGTAAGAGTGTTCCCTTTTCTCCACACCCTCTCCAGCATTTATTGCATGTAGACATTTGGATAGCAGCCATTCTGACTGGTGTGAAATGGTACCTCATTGTGGTTTTGATTTGCATTTCTCTGATTATGAGGGATGTTGAGCATCTTTTCATGTGTTTGTTAGCCATCTGTATGCCTTCTTTGGAGAAATGTCTGTTTAGTTCTTTGGCCCATTTTTTGATTGGGTCATTTATTTTTCTGGAATTGAGCTGCAGGAGTCACTTGTATATTTTTGAGATTAAGTCTTTGTCCGTTGCTTCATTTGCTATTATATTCTCCCATGCTGAAGGCTGTCTTTTCACTTTGCTTATAGTTTCCTTTGTTGTGCAGAAACTTTTAATTTTAATTAGGTTCCATTTGTTTATGTTTGCTTTTATTTCCATGGGTCATGGAGGATCCTGCTGTGATTTATGTCGGAGAGTGTTTTGCCTATGTTCTCCTCTAGGAGTTTAATAGTTTCTGGTCTTACATTTAGATCTTTAATCTATTTTGAGTTTATTTTCGTGTATGATGTTAGAAAGTGTTCTAGTTTCACTCTTACAAGTGGTTGACCAGTTTTCCCAGCACCACTTGTTAAAGAGATTATCTTTTCTCCATTGTATATTCTTGCCTCCTTTGTCAAAGATAAGGTGTCCATAGGTGCGTGGATTTATCTCGGCTTTCTATTTTGTTCCATGGATCTATATTTCTGTCTTTGTGCCAGTACCATACTGTCCTGATGACTGTAGCTTTGTAGTATAGCCTGAAGTCAGGCAGGTTGATTCCTCCAGTTCCATTCTTCTTTCTCAAGATTGCTTTGACTATTCGAGGTTTTTTGTATTTTCATGCAAATTGTGAAATTATTTGTTGTTGTTCTCTGAAAAAATACCGTTGGTAACTTGATAGGGATTGCCTTGAATCTATAGATTGCTTTGGGTGGTATACTCATTTTCACTATATTGATTCTTCTGATCCATAAACATGGTATATTTCTCCATCTATTTGTGTCTTCTTTGATTTGCTTCATCAGTGTTTTATAGTTTTCTATATATAGGTCTTTTGTGTTTTTAGGTAGATTTATTCCTAAGTATTTTATTCTTTTCATTGCAATGGTGAATGGAATTGTTTCCTTAAATTCTCTTTCTGTTTTCTCATTGTTAGTGTATAGGAATGCAAGGGATTTCTGTGCGTTAATTTTGTATCCTGCAACTTTGCTATATTCATTGATTAGCTCTAGTAATTTTCTGGTGTAGTCTTTAGGGTTTTCTATGTAGAGGATCATGTCATCTAAAAACAGTGAGAATTTTAATTCTTCTTTTCCAATCTGGATTCCTTTAATTTATTTTTCTTCTCTTTTTGCTGAGGCTAAAACTTCCAAAACTATGTTGAATAGTAGTGGTGAGAGTGGGCACCCTTGTCTTATTCCTGACTTTAGGGAAAATGCTTTCAATTTTTCACCATTGAGGACAATGTTTGCTGTGGGTTTATCATATATGGCTTTTACTATTCTATGCCTGCTTTCTAGAGGGTTTTGATCATAAATGGATGTTGAATTTTTTCAAAGGCTTTCTCTGCATCTAACTCAGGTAATCATATGGTTTTTATATTTCAATTTGTTAATGTGTGTATCATATTGATTGATTTGTGAATATTGACGAATCCTTGGATTCCTGGGATAAAGCCCACTTGGTCATGATGTATGATCTTTTTAATATGCTGTCAAATTCTTTTTGCTAGAATTTTGTTGAGGATTTTTGCATCTATGTTCATCAGTGATATTGGCCTGTTTTTTTCTTTTTGTGGCATCTTTGTCTGGTTTTGGCATCAGGGTGATGGTGGCCTCATAGAATGAGTTTGGCAGTTTACCTTCCTCTGTAATTTTCTGGACGAGTTTGAGTAGGATAGGTGTTAGCTCTTCTCTAAATTTTTGGTAGAACTCACCCGTGAAGCCATCCGGCCCTGGGCTTTTGTTTGTTGGAAATTTTTGATTACAGTGTTGATTTCCATGCTTGTGATGTGTCTGTTAAGACTTTCTATTTCTTCCTGGTTCACTTTTGGAAGGTTATACTTTTCTAAGAATTTGTCCATTTTATTGTCATATAGTTGCTGATAGTAGTCTTTTATGATCCTTTGTATTTCTGTGTTATCTGTAGTGATTTCTCCATTTTCATTTCTAATTTTGTTGATTTGATTCTTCTCCCTTTTTTTCTTGATGAGTCTGGCTAATAGTTTGTCTATTTTATTTATCTTCTCAAAGAACCAGCTTTTAGTTTTGTTGATTTTTGCTATCGTCTCCTTTGTTTCTTTTTCATCTATTTCTTCCCTACTTTTTATGGTTTCATTCCTTTTACTAACCCTGGGGTTCTTAATTTCTTCTTTTCCAGTTGGTTTAGATGTAAAGTTGGGCTATTTATTTGATTTTTCTCTTGTTTCTTGAGGTAAGCTTGTATTGCTCTGAACCTTCACCTTAGCACTGCTTTCACTGAATCCCATAGGCTTTGGGGTGTCATGTTTTCATTTTCATTTGTTTCTACGCACATTTTGATTTCTTTATTTTCTTTAAGTATAAAGTTAGGTTGTTGATTTGTGATTTCTCTTGATTACTGGCGTAGGCTTGTATTGCTAAAAACTTTTCTCTTAGAACCACTTTTGCTGTGTCCCATAGATTTTTTAATTGTTGTATTTTTGTTTTCCTTTGTCTCCAGGTATTTTTTAATTCCTTTTTTGATATCTTCAGTGATTAATTGATTGTTTAACATTGTACTTTTTAGTCTCTCCATGTTTTTATGTTCTATACACTTTTTCCTTGTAATTGAATTCTAGCCTTATAGTCTTCTGGTCAGAATAGATTCTTAACATGATTTTAATGTTCCTTAATTTACTGAGACTTGTTTTGTTGCTTAACATGTGACAAAATCTTGAAGAATATTCTGTGTGAACTTGCAATGATGTGTAGTTGCTGATTTTGAATGGAATATTCTATATATACCTGATATATAGATATTCTGAATATGTATGTTATAGGTTTTTTTTTTTATCATGAAAGGATGCTGGATTTTGTCAAATTCTTTCTCAGCATCAATTGAGATAACCATGTGGATTTTTTCCTTTGTTACATTAATATAATTTATCATGTCGATTGCTTTTTATATGGTGAAACATCCTTGCACATTTGGCATAAATCACTTGACCTTGATGTATAATACTTCTAATATACTGCTGATTTCAGTTTGCTGGTACTGTATTGAGAAATTTGGGATGTATATCCATAAATAATATTGATCTATGGTTTTCTTTTAATGTGATATATTGCTCTACCTTTAGTATCAGGACAATGGTGACCTCACAGAATGACTTACAAAGTGTTCTCTCATCTTTGGGAAGACTTTTGAGAATTGGTGTTAACTTATTTTGAGATGTTTTTCAGAATTGGTCCTGACATTTTCTTGCCTGGAAATTTTTTGATTACAGATACAATCTCATTACTTGTTATTGCTCTAATCACATTTTCAATAAGATATAACAATTATGAACACATGCACCCAACCACAGATTCCCACAGATATGAAGCAAGAATTAACATAATCAAAGGGAGGAATAAACAATTCTATACTAATAGTTGGAGATTTCAATATCTTACTTTTAATAATGGAGAGAAAAATTGGATAGAAGATCATTAAGAAGATAGAGAATTTAAATAACACTATAAACCAACCAGACTTAACAGACATACACAGAATTCTCCATAGAATTCAACAACAGCAGAATGCGTATTTTTCTTCCAATTGCATATAGGACATTGTCCATAATAGAACATATGTTAGGCCACAAATCAGGTCTTAATAAGTAGAAAAAAAAATTGAAACCATACAAAAGATATGCTCTGACCACAAAGAAATGAAACTAGAAATCAATAACATTAGAAGAACTTGAAAAGTCCAAATATGTGGAAATAAAGCCATACATTAAATAGCCAATGAGTGAAAGAGAAAAAGTCAGAAATGAAATAAAAAAGTACTCTGATACAAACTAAAATGAAAATACAATATACCAAAACTTATAAGATGAAATGAAAGCCATGCTTGGAATTTCATAGCTGTAAATAAACAACTTATTGTCATACCTTAAGGAAGTAAAAAAAGAAAAGCAAATTAAACAAAAACTATCAGAAAGGAATAAATAACAAAGATTAGAACTGAGGAAAATAAAACAGACAATAAAAACATAATGGAGACAGTCAATGAAACCAAAAGCTGTTTCTTTTTAAAGATCATTAAAACTGACTAACATTTATCTATACTTACCAAAGAAAGAGAGGGCGAGAGAAAGAAGAAAGGAGGACATAGATTTCTAAAATCATAAGTGAGAGTGAGGACATTGCTGTTATACTTTACAGAAAAAAAAACTTACAGGAAAATACTATGAAACATTATATGCCAACAAATTAGATAAATTAGATGAAATAGATGAATTTTTAGATACACACAAACTACCAAAACTGACTAAAGAATAAATAAATTAACATCCTAAGTTTGTACCAACTAGTTTGAAGTAATACCAGCTTAGCTCTATTAGTGTACAAAAACATTGCTGTTATGCAGCTCCAGCCCATCTTCCTTATAATGTTATTTTCACAAATGACATGTTTATACATTGTATACCTGTTAACATAGATTTGTAATTATTGTTTTATGTGTTTTTCTTTTTTAAATTGTATATGAAACAAAAAAGGACTTATGAAGCAGAAATCAGTAACACTGGCTTGGCTGGACAACCGACCACATGCAGAAGTGTGGCCGAGAAGAGCTACCCCAAGCCCGAGATCAGGGGCGGCGGCCTAGAGGAGCTACCCAAACCCGAGGTCAGGGCCGGTGGCCAAGAGGAGCTACCTCACGTCCAAGAGGCGGTGGCTGCGCGGGCGCAGGAAGGCCGAGAGGAGCTAGTCCACATTCATGGTCAGGAGAGGCAGCCTTGAGGAGATACCCCTTGTCCAAAGTAAGGTGCAGCGGCTGTGCTTTGCTGGAGCAGCTGTGAAGAGATATCCCACAACCAAGGTAAGAGAAACCCAAATAAGACGGTAGGTATTGCGAGGGGGCATCAGAGGGCAGACACACTGAAATCATAATCACAGAAAACTAGTCGATTTGATCACATGGACCACAGCCCTGTCTAATGCAATGAAACTAAGCCATGCCGTGTGGGGCCACCCAAGACAGTTGGGTCATGGTGGAGAGGTCTGACAGAATGTGGTCCACTGGAGAAGGAAATGGCAAACCACTTCAGTATACTTGCCTTGAGAACCCCATGAACAATATCAAAAGGCAAAATGATAGGAAAATGAATGAGGAATTCCCCAGGTCGATAGGTGCCCAGTATGCTACTGGATGTCAGTGTAGAAATAACTTCAGAAAGAATGACGGGATGGAGCCAAAGTAAAACCAATAACCAGTTGTGGATGTGACTGGTGACAGAAGCGAGGTCTGATGCTCTAAAGAGCAATATTGCATAGGAACCTGGAATGTTAGGTCCATGAATGAAGGCAAATTGGAAGTGGTCAAACAGGAGATGGCAAGAGTGAACGTAGACATTCTAGGAATCAGTGAACTAAAATGGACTGGAATGGGTGACTTTAACTCAGATGACCATTATATCTACTACTGTGGGCAGAAATCCCTTAGAAGAAATGGAGTAGCCATCATGGTCAACGAAAGAGTCCGAAATGCAGTACTTGGATACAATCTTAAAAATGACAGAATGATTCCTGTTCATTTCCAAGGCAAACCATTCAATATTACAGTAATCCAAGCCGATGCCCCAACCAGTAACACTGAAGTTGAACGGTTCTATGAAGACCTACAAGACCTTTTAGAACTAAAACCGAAAAAAGATGTCCTTTTCATTATAGGGGACTGGAATGCAAAAGTAGGAAGTCAAGAAACACCTGGAGTAACAGGCAAATTTGGCCTTGGAGCACGGAATGAAGCAGGGCAAAGGTTAATAGAGTTTTGGCAAGAGAACGTACTGGTCATAGCAAACATCCTCAAACAAAAACACAAGAGAAGACTCTACACATGGCCATCACCAGGTGGTCAACACCGAAATAAGATTGATTATATTCTTTGCAGCCAAAGATGGAGAAGCTCTATATAGTTAGCAAAAACAAGACCAGGAGCTGACTGTGGCTCAGATCATGAACTCCTTATTGCCAAATTCAGACTTAAACTGAAGAAAGTAGGGAAAACCACTAGACCATTCAGATATGACCTAAATCAAATCCCTTATGATTATACAGTGGAAGTGAGAAATAGATATTAGAGACTAGATCTGATAGATAGAGTGCCTGATGAACTATGGATGGAGGTTCATGACATTGTACAGGAGACAGGGACCAAAAACATCCCCATGGAAAGTTAGTTCAGTTAGTTAGTTCAGTCGCTCAGTCGGGTCTGACTCTCCGCGACCCCATGAATCACAGCACGCCAGGCCTCCCTGTCCATCACCAACTCCCAGAGTTCACTCAAACTCATGTCCACAGAGTCGGTGATGCCATCCAGCCATCTCATTCTCGGTTGTCCCCTTCTCCTCCCACCCCCAACCTTTCCCAGCATCAGAGTCTTTTCCAGTGAGTCAACTCGTCGCATGAGGTGGCAAAAGTATTGTAGTTTCAGCTTTAGCATCAGTCCTTCCAATGAACACCCAGGATCGATCTCCCTCAGAATGGACTGGTTGGATATCCTTGCGGCACAAGGGACTCTCAAGAGTTTTCTCCAACACCACAGTTCAAAAGCATCAATTCTTTGGCGATCAGCATTCTTCACAGTCCAACTCTCACATCCATACATGACCACGGGAAAAACCATAGCCTTGACTAGACGGACCTTTGTTGGCAAAGTAATGTCTCTGCTTTTTAATATATTATCAAGGTTGGTCATAACTTTCCTTCCAAGGAGTAAACGTCTTTTAATTTCATGGCTGCAATCAACATCTGCAGTGACTTTGGAGCCCAAAAAAATAAAGTCTGACACTGTTTCCACTGTTTTTCCATCTATTTCCCATGAAGTGATGGGTCCAGATGCCATGATCTTAGTTTTCTGAATGTTGAGCTTCAAGCCAACCTTCTCACTCTCCTCTTTCACTTTCATCAAGAGGCTTTTTAGTTCCTCTTCACTTTCTGCCATAAGGGTAGTGTCATCAGCATATCTGAGATTATTGATATTTCTCCCAGCAATCTTGATTCCAGCTTGCGCTTCTTCCAGCCCAGAGTACCTCATGATGTACTCTGCATATAAGTTAAATAAGCAAGGTGACAATATACAGCCTTGACGTACTCCTTTTCCTATTTGGAACCAGTCTCTTCTTCCATGTACAGTTCTGACTGTTGCTTCCTGATTGCATACAGGTTTCTCAAGAGGCAGGTCAGGTGGTCTGGTATTCCCATCTCTTTCAGAATGTTCCACAGTTTATTGTGATCCACACAGTGAAAGGCTTTGGCATAGTCAATGAAGCAGAAATAGATGCTCTTCTGGAACTCTCTTGCTTTCTCCATGATCCAGCGGATGTTGGCAATTTGATCTCTGGTGCCTCTGCCTTTTCTAAAACCTGCTTGAACATCTGAGAGTTCATGATTCACATATTGCTGAAGCCTGGCTTGGAGAATTTTGAGCATGACTTTACTAGCATGTGAGATGAGTGCAACTGTGCGGTAGTTTGAGCATTCTTTGGCATTCCCTTTCTTTGGGATTGGAATGAAGACTGACCTTTTCCAGTCCTGTGGCCACTGCTGAGTTTTCCAAATTTGCTGGCCGATTGAGTGCAGCACTTTCACAGCATCATCTTTCAAGATTTGAAATAGCTCAACTGGAATTCCATCACCTCCACTAGCTTTGTTCGTAGTGATGCTTTCTAAGGCCCACTTGACTTCACATTCCAAGATGTCTGGCTCTAGGTCAGTGATCACGTTATTGTGACTATCTTGGTCGTGAAGATCTTTTTTGTACAGTTCTTCTGTGTATTCTTGCCACCTCTTCTTAATATCTTCTGCTTCTGTTAGGTCCATACCATTTCTGTCCTTTATCGAGCCCATCTTTGCACGAAATGTTCCTTTGGAATCTCTAATTTTCTTGAAAAGATCTCTTGTTTTTCCTATTCTGTTGTTTTCCATATGATCCAGCAATTGCACTCCTGGGCATACACACCGAGGAAACCAGAATTGAAAGAAACACATGTACTCCAATGTTCATTGCAGCACTGTTTATAATAGCGAGGACATGGAAGCAATCTAGATGTCCATCAGCAGACGAATGGATAAGAAAGCTTTGGTACATATACACAATGGAGTATTTTTCAGCCATCAAAAAGAATGCATTTGAATCAGTTCTAATGAGTTGGATGAAATTGGAGCCTATTATACAGAGTGAAGTAAGCCAGAAAGAAAAACACCAATACAGTATACTAACGCATATATATGGAATTTAGAAAGATGGTAACCTTAACCCTGTATACGAGACAGCGAAAGAGACATAGGTGTATAGAACAGTCTTTGGGACTCTATGGGAGAGAGTGAAGGTGGGATCATTTGGGAGAATGGCATTGAAGCATGTGTATTATCATATGTGAAACGAATCACCAGTCCAGGTTCGACGCATGATACAGGATGCTTGGGGCTGGTGCACGGGGATGACCTGGAGGGAGGATATGGGGAGGAGGGAGGTGGGAAGGGGGTTCAAGAAGGGGAACACATGTACACCCGGGGCGGATTCATGTCAATATATGGCAAAACCAACCAATATATTATTGTAAAGTAATTAGCCTCCAATAAAAAAAAAGAAAAAAAGAGAATATACTATCTAAGCTATTTCTCCCGGCAATCTTGATTCCAGCTTGTGCTTCTTCCAGCCCAGCGTTCCTCATGATGTAGTCTGCATATAAGTTAAATAAGCAGGGTGACAATATACAACCTTGATGGACTCCTTTTCCTATTTGGAACCAGTCTGTTGTTCCATGTCCAGTTCTAACTGTTGCTTCCTGACCTGCATACAGGTTTCTCAAGAGGCAGGTCAGGTGGTCTGGTATTCCTGTCTCTTTCAGAATTTTCCACAGGTAATAGGATCATACATATTGATAATTACCTTAAATGTAAATGGATTAAGTGCACCAACCAGATGACTTAGACTGGCTGGGCAGATAAAAAAACATGTTCATGTACACACTTCCACTTACAACGCTCTACTTAACCCCCAAATTTTATGAAATTATTTTATATTGTTTGGTCGATCATGTTTCCATTATGGCTTGCGATTGTAATTATCTTTTATTTTTTGTCTGGCTATTGATTGTGAAAACTGATAAACATCTTTTACTATTCTGATTATGTAACTGCTGCTGCTGCTGCTAAGTCACTTCAGTCGTGTCCGACTCTGTGTGACCCCATAGACGGCTCCCCCATCCCTGGGATTCTCCAGGCAAGAACACTGGAGTGGGTTGCCATTTCCTTCTCCAATGTGTGAAAGTGAAAAGTGAAAGTGAAGTCGCTCTAACTATTACTCACTTAATACCATTGTATTATGATTGGTCAACAGAAAATAATAGAATTCTATATCACTAAATGGAGAAGGCAATGGCACCCCACTCCAGTACTCTTGCCTGGAAAATCCCATGGATGGAAGAGTCTGGTGGCTGTAGTCCATGGGGTCGCTAACAGTCGGACAGGACTGAGCGACTTCACTTTCACTTTTCACTTTCGTGCATTGGAGAAGGAAATGGCAACCCACTCCAGTGTTCTTGCCTGGAGAATCCCAGGGACGGGGGAGCCTGGTGGGCTGCCGTCTATGGGGTCGCACAGAGTCAGACATGACTGAAGAGACTTAGCAGCAGCATATCACTAAAACTACCATTTAATAGAAAAACCTGTAATCACTTTTAACAATCCAGATATGTATCAAAATTATCTTAGACTTTTGAAAAATACAAATACCCAGATATTGCTTTTTTCTCTCCATAGTACCAAATGTGTCTCTAATGAGCATCCATGTTTAAAAACAACTGGAGTATATGATGATTTTTTTTCCTTTTATCTAGTTTGTTACAATTTTCGTATTTCATATTCAGTGTTCCCATTTAATTTATGTTTTCCAATTTCTTTGTCTCTTTATTGTTATTATTTCTCAAGGCTTTATCAAGCGTAGTAGAAAAGCCTTTGTACACACACATATATAAATAGTATGCATAATATAACATATATGTTAGAAAACTTATGGATTTTTGCCTAGCTAAAAAAAATTATGACATTTTGATGCCACTTGTTTGACTTAGTATGAATAGAATGCTAGATTTCAAATTTATATTCACTCAAAACTTTGATATAGTTCCATGTAATTTGGCATCTAATATTACTACTAAAAGACTAGAAAGTTTATTATCTTAGTGATTAAAAAACTTTTTAATGAGGCTTGAAACTTCTAATTTGATTCTGAGAATATAAAGAAATACTATGTTGTAAAAAAAAAACAAGAAATTAACATTCAATACAGTGTTATTAACTAAAGTACAGATTACAGATTTTGTTCAAATTTCACAAAATTTTATGCTAGTGTTCATTATTTGTTTTCATATCTTATACAAGATTCCACAATGTGCTCAGTTGCATTGAGCAGCCTCAACTGCATGCAATAAATTATGGTAAATTCCCTTTTGATTTTTATTCTGTTATAAATATTTTGATTTTCCTTGTTATGGCTTCTTAGATACATCCATCATTTAAAAGTGGATATTTAATTTCCAAATACATGAGTCCATGGTTGGATCTCCTTGCAGTATAAGGGACTCTCAAGAGTCTTCTCCAACACCACAGTTCAAAAGCATCGATTCTTCGGCGATCAGCCTTCTTCACAGTCCAACTCTCACATCCATACATGACCACTGGAAAAACCATTGCCTTGACTAGACGGACCTTGGTTGGCAAAGTAATGTCTCTGCTTTTTAATATACTATCATTATAGGGGACTCGAATGCAAAAGTAGGAAGTCAAGAAACACCTGGATTAACAGGCATATTTGGCCTTGGAGCACGGAATGAAGCATGGCAGAGGCTAATAGAGTTTTGCCAAGAGAATGCACTGGTCATAGCAAACACCCTCTTCCAATAACACAAGAGAAGACTCTACACATGGACATCACCAGATGGTCAACACCAAAATCAGATTGATTATATTCTTTGCAGCCAAAGATGGAGAAGCTCTATATAGTTAGCAAAAAAAGACCAGGAGCTGACTGTGGCTCGGATCATGAACTCCTTATTGCCAAATTCAGACTTAAATTGAAGAAAGTAGGGAAAACCACTAGACCATTCAGATATGACATAAATCAAATCCCTTATGATTATACAGTGGAAGTGAGAAATAGATTTAAGGGACTAGATCTGATTGATAGAGTGCCTGATGAACTATGGACGGAGGTTCGTGACATTGTACAGGAGACAGGGATCAAGACCATCCCCACGGAAAAGAAATGCAAAATAGCAAAATGGCTGTCTGAGGAGGCCTTACAAATAGCTGTGAAAAGAAGAGAAGCGAAAAGCAAAGGAGAAAAGGAAAGATATAAGCATCTGAATGCAGAGTTCCAAAGAATAGCAAGGAGAGATAAGAAAGCCTTCCTCAGCGATCAGTGCAAAGAAATAGAGGAAAACAACAGAATAGGAAAGACTAGAGATCTCTTCAAGAAAATTAGAGATACCAAGGGAACATTTCATGCAAAGATGGGCTCGATAAAGGACAGAAATGGTATGGACCTAACAGAAGCAAAAGATATTAAGACGAGGTGGCAAGAATACACAGAAGAACTGTACCAAAAATATCTTCACAACCAAGATAATCATGATGGTGTGATCACTCACCTAGAGCCAGACATCTTGGAATGTGAAGAATCTCTATATCTCCCCTTATTAAATTGTGACTCCTTGAGGTAGAAACCAGACCTTGTTTATCGTTTTATTTCTCCCCACTACCGCCAAAAAAAGACACACACACACACACACACACACACACAAATTCACACACATACAATGTGCTCAGTGCTGTGTCAGATGTGATGATTGATTCTTAAGTTTCATGGGTCTACCTAAGAAGGCATATTTCTATTTCCTCACTGAGGATGGTAGGAGAAAGATCTGGCCCACCACCGTCCACATTCCAGCCCTGTGTCCACAAACTATGTCCCCAGTCTACCGTGAACCTGAGCACTGTTACCAACTGATTGGGAAGTATCCTTTCCCTCCTTGTGTTGGATCACCAGCAGCTCTGCCTGACCCATCTGATTAACAGTTAAGTGAAACCACTCAGAGGTTTATCCAAAGGCCAGACACCTGGATGGTTAGTAGAGCTAGGTTGTTTCCATTTCTACAGAAAGACTACACTAGACTGGCATCTACCAAGGGTATGATACCCTGTGGTAAGCTTTGCATGTCATTTTTATCTGGGATACTTAAGCCTCAGCAAGACGGTAGGCGCTGGAGCAGTGGCTGCATGGTGCTGGAGCGACTTTGAGGAGATATCCCACATCCAAAGGCAAAGAAGAAGCCCCAGCAAGATGGTAGGAGGGGTGAAATAATGTTTAGAATCAAACCCCATACCCGCCAGAGACACTCAGAGGGCTCAAACATACCTTGTGTGGAGCAGGCCCCAGAGATCCCACAGAGACTGAGACAGAACTGTGTTTGGGTGTCTCCTGAGGAGGTGTTAGTCAGCAGTGGACTGCCACAGAGGCAGGGGCTCTGGGTGCAGTAGACCTGGGTATGGCATAAGCCCTCTTGGAGGAGGTCACTGTTAACCCACCATAGAGCTACCAGAACTTACACAGGACTGGGGAAACAGACTCATGGAGGGCACAAACAGAATCTTGTGCACACCAGGACCCAGGAGAAAGAAGCAGTGACCCCACAAAAGACTGACTCCGACATGCCCGTGAGTGTCCAGGAGTCTGGCAGAGGCGTGGGTCGGCAGTGACCTGCTGCAGGGTTGAGGGCACTGCGTGTATCAGTGCCTGCATGGGACCTTCTGAAGAAGGTCGCCATTATCTTCATTACCTCCACCATAGTTTGGCCTCAGGTCAAATAACAAGGAGGGAACACAGCCCTGCCCTTCAACAGAAAATCGGATTAAAGATTTACTGAGCATGGTCCCGCCCAACAGAATAAGACCCAGTTACCCCTCATCTGGTCCCATCACTTCATGGGAAATAGATGGGGAAACAGTGGAAACAGTGTCAGACTTTATTTTGGGGGGCTCCAAAATCACTGCGGATGCTGATTGCAGCCATAAAATTAAAAGACACTTACTCCTTGGAAGGAAAGTTATGACCAACCTACATAGTATATTAAAAAGCAGAGACATTACTTTGCCAACAAAGGTTCGTCTAGTCAAGGCTATGGTTTTTCCAGTGGTCATGTATGGATGTGAGAGTAGGACTGTGAAGAAAGCTGATCGCCGAAGAATTGATGCTTTTGAACTGTGGTGCTAGAGAAGACTCTTGAGAGTCCCTTGGACTACAAGGAGATCCAACCAGTCCATTCCAAAGGAGATCAATCCTGGGTGTTCATTGGAAGGACTGATGCTAAAGCTGAAACTCCAATACTTTGGCCACCTCATGCGATGAATTGACTCACTGGAAAAGACTCTGATGCTGGGGGGGATTGGGGGCATGAGGAGAAGGGGACGACAGAGAATGAGATGGCTGAATGGCATCACCGACTCGATGGACATGAGTTTGAGTGAACTCCGGGAGTTGGTGATGGACAGGGAGGCCTGGCGTGCTGTGATTCATGGGGTCACGGAGAGTCGGACACGACTGAGCGACTGAACTGAACTGACCCCTCAGTCAGTCTCTCCCATCAGGAAGCTTCCATAAGCCTCTTATTCTCCATCAGAGGCCAGACAGACTGAAAACCACAATCACAGGAAACTAACCAATCTGATCACATGGACAACAGTCTTGTTTAACTCACTAAAACTATGAGCCATGCTGTGTAGGGCCACCCAAGATGGACGGGTCATGGTGGAGAGTTCTGACAAAATGTGGTCCACTGGAGAAGGGAATGACAAACCATTTCAGTATTCTCGCCTTGAGAACCCATAAACAGTATGAAAAGGCAAAAGAGATGACACTGAAAGATGAACTCCCCAGGTCAGTAGGTGCCCAATATGCTACTGGAGGTCAGTGGAGAAATAACTCCAGAAAGAATAAAGAGAAGAAACCAAAGAAAAACAGCACCCAGCTGTGGACGTGACTGATGATGGAAGTAAAGTCCGATGCTGTAAGAGCAATATTGCATAGGAACCTGGAATGTTAGGTACATGAATCAAGGCAAATTGGAAGTGGTCACACAGGTGATGGCAAGAGTGAACATCGACATTTTAGGAATCAGCGAACAACAATGGACTGGAAAGGGTGCATTTAACTCAGATGACCATTAAATCTACTACTGTGGGCAAGAATCCCTTAGAAGAAATGGAGTAGCCATCATAGTCAACAAGAGTCTGAAATGCAGTACTTGGATGCAGTCTCAAAAGCAACACAATGATCTCTGTTCATTTCCAAGGCAAACCATTCAATATCAGAGAAATCCAAGTCTATGCCCCGACAAGTAACGCTGAAGAAGCTGAAGTTGAAAGGTTCAATGAAGACCTACAAGACCTTCTAGAACTAACATTCAAAAATGTTGTCCTTTTCATTATAAGGGACTTGAATGCAAAAGTAGGAAATCAAGAAATACCTGGAGTAACAGGCAAATTTGGCCTTGGAGTACAGAATGAAGTAGGGCAAAGGCTAGTAAGAGTTTTTCCAGGAGAACACACTGGACATAGAAAACACCCTCTTCCAACAACACAAGAGAAGACTCTGCACATGGACATCACCAGATGGTCAACACCGAAATCAGATTGACTATATTCTTTGCAGCCAAAAATGGATAAACTCTATACAGTCAGCAAAAACAAGACCAGGAGCTTAATGTGGCTCAGATCATGCACTCCTTATTGCCAGGTTCAGACTTAAGCTGAAGAAAGTAGGGGAAACCATTACATAATTCAGGTACGACCTAAATCTAATCCCTTATGATTTTACAGTGAAAGTAAGAAATAGATTCAAGGGATTAGATCTGATAGACAGAATACGTGAAGAACTATGGACTGAAGTTTGTGACATTGTTCAGGAAGCAGTGATCAAGACCTCCCCAAGAAAAAGAAAGGCAAAATGCAAAATAATTGTCTGAGGAGGCCTTACAAATAGCCGTGAAAAGAAGAGAAGTGAAAGGTAAAGAAGAAAAGGAAAGATATACCCATTTGAATGCAGAGTTAAAAAGAATATCAAGGAGAGATAAGAAAGCCTTCCTCAGTGATCAATGCAAAGAAATAGAGGAAAACAATAGAATGGGAAAGACTAGCGATCTCTTCAAGAAAATTAGAGATACCAAGGAAACGTTCCATGTAAAGATGGGCACAATGAAGGACAGAAATGGTATGGACCTAACAGAAGCAGAAGATAATAATAAGAGGTGGCAAGAATACACAGAAGAACTATAAAAAAGATCTTCACGGCTCTTGTCCCACTCCACTGCGCTGGAGGAGGCATGAGCCCTAGCTCGAGCTAGAAATAAACCCCATTCTTGCTTTCGCATTGCTGCGAGTGTCTTATTCTACCAGTATGGGGGGACCGGACTCAGGGCATAACATTTGGGGGCTCGTCCGGGATCCCTCTGACTGGGGAGAATAACGCTCTCCTGGCAGAAAGGGTTCATCAGCCCGGAGGAGGGCTGATTATAGCACCGGTGCAAGGTCTGTTCAGGGGTGATCGCCGTAGCCAGCGTAAGGCCGAGGCCCAGCATTCGCGCTGGAAGGCAGCTGGATCTGCAAGGTCAGGGGCGAATTGATCGCCATAGCCGGCATAAGGCCAAGGCCCAGCATTCGCGCTGGAAGGCAGCTGGCTCTGCGGGAGAGAGGAGGTCTCTCCCGATCCGGAATCTGGTGGGCAGTGGACGCCCTTCAGTAAGGTTACTTTAAACTGCAGGAAGCCTCAGAGGTCTCAGGGACCTAGTAGTGTGTTTCGGCCGACGTTTGTCTGTCCTCCGTTTGTCATGCTATCGTGTGTGCCGGCATTGTCTCTGTCTCTCTCCTGTGTCTGTTCTCTGCCGTAATCTGTTCTGTGGTCATGGGTCAAGGAAGCTCTACCCCGCTCTCCCTCATAATGGATCATTTCTCTGACTTTAAATCTAGGGCACGAGACTTGTCTCTGCTAGTGAAGAGGAACAAGCTGGTGACGCTCTGCTCCTCGGAGTGGCCCATTTTTAATGTCGGGTGGCTGAGAGAGGGAACCTTCAGCCTGCCCACCATTCAGGCTGTTGGGGGAAGGTTCTCACGCCCGGCCCTTCCGGCCACCCGGACCAGATGCCCTATATCCTGGTCTGGCAAGATCTGGTGGAAAACCCACCAGCATGGATAAAGCCTTTTGTTTCTATCCTTTTCACCCATAATCCCACCTGGGATGACTGTGAGTAGGTGTTACAGGTGCTCTTCACCACAGAAGAACGGGAGCGGATTCTATCGGAAGCTCGGAAACATGTCCCGGGTGTGGACGGGAGGCCCACAATGCAGCCGGACCTAATTGATGAGGGATTTCCATTGACCCGGCCCCAGTGGGACTTTGAGCGCGCAGAAGGTAGGGAGCATCTCCGAGTGTACCGCCAGACTCTTATGGCAGGCCTCCGAGTAGCTGCCTGGAGACCAACGAATTTGGCTAAGATAAAGTTGTTCAGGGATTGGTTTTGGCTATGGAGATTAAATGAAAATTTCGCTGCGAATACAATCCCCAGAGCGCGGGTCAAGTAAAAAGGATGAATCGGACCCTAAAGGAAACATTGGCAAAACTGGCAATAGAGACTGGCAGGGACTGGGTGACTCTCCTTCCTTATGCCCTTTTATTGTTTATGGGGTCCCTCCGCCGACCCCCTATAGAATCGGTCCAACTGTTTTATAAACTAGTAAATTTTATATTGTAATGTCTAATTCATGACTGAAGACTCACACTGTGTCTGTCTTAATATGTCTTTGTCTCTGAGTAATATTTTTGATGTTAATTTGTAAATGAGCTCTATTTAATTGGCTTAAAGGGTAAGTGCTTACAAATCTGATAATTCTAAATTAATAAATTCCAGGTTCAAGTAAAGTGGAAAATATTCAGTATTAAATACCTGATATTAATGTTTGTTGATCTATCTAATATAGACATGTCTTAGAGTAATTAACATTAAGTAGAATATTTTCATTGTACCTAGGTTCAATATAAATTAAATATATCTGTTACAAGTTTGTCGACAAAGAAATTACCTTGAGTGAAAAAAAAAATACTTCTAAGAAATGTAAATGAGACATGAGCTTTTAGATAAACTCTATTAAGATTAAAAATATCTGTCTAAAACAGTTTCTCTAGATTTTGGTAACCTGAATTTCTAAGGTTGAGCTAAATTAAGTAACAAAAGTTTATTGAATAGCTAGGTCATTTCCAAATAAAATAAGGTTCTGAAACATTCACTACTGAATACTAACTTACAGAAAAACTAAAGATTTTAGACTATTAACAAATAATGTTTGATGCCATCCTGAGATGTTTGCTCAATAATTGTAATAATGTGACTCTGGGTATGAGAAAAAGCAACAAGAGGGAATATTTTCCTGGACCAGGAGGCTAGTAAGACAGTGGTCCAGAGACTTTTGCTACTTGCAAGGCCTGGTCCAATTTTAGCACATTGAGTGGCCCATCACTTCCCTAGACCTGGGAATGAGCCTTCCCAGCAACGCGGGACACAATGGCCATGAAATGGTGTCACATGGTCAGATATGTGGCTATGAAGGGACCCTGCTGACTGGAAGTTGGTACTTGCCAGCTGCCTCTACAAAGATTATGTCATGACCATTGCAAGCTGCTGAACTTCAACACCCCCTGAAAGAAGTTCAGGGTGAAAATCAGGAATGAGGCACTCTGTGCTCTGAAAAAACTGGCAGAACAGGCCTTCAGATAGTCAGATCTTTTCAGAAAAAGGTTTTATGAGTTCCAATTCTTGCATCTTCTCATACCTAGAAAAACACTGACGTCATTAATGGTGACATCTGCTTTGGCTATTAAAAAAATTTTACTATTAAAAGTCAAAATAGAGTAGCTATGGTTCAGACATCCTGGGAAATAACTATTTCCCAGATATCCTGAAAAATGATATTATGGGAGTGATTTCAGATTAGACGCTGTAACCTAATGTAGAACTTAATGTTCCTGTAATGCATTTTTGCTTCTGTACTTTGCTTGCTGCTCATAGAACTAAAGTTACTCCATTTTAGATAAGGTTGTTTTTAAGTAAAGATTCCTAAAATTGTTTTTGAGTAAGGCTGTATAAAGATCCCTGGATCAAACTCTACCCACGGAGGAAGATTCCTCCGTTTGAACAACAGAAAAGGGGGGAGATGTTAGGAGCCCTAACATCTGAGTAGCCAGGATAGGCCTGAGACCTTGCTTAGGCCTAAGTTTTGATTTCCTGGAGAGAGGGTGGAGGCTAAGTCCACAGAAACTCCTCCCTAAGAAGATCCCGCCGGCGCCAAAATTAAGAAACTCCTCCCTAGAAAAGTCCCGCCGGCGCCAAAAGTCGAGCCAATCAGAGTAAAAAGGGAAATCCCCCAGAAAAACCCCGCGCGCGTATAAACTGGCCAATGAGCTTCTGCCAGCTTGATCTTTTGAACAGAAATAGGTGCTTGTGTAACCTGAGATTATAAAAACCGCTGTGACCTGGGCTCGGGGCTCTTGTCCCACTCCACTGCGCTGGAGGAGGCATGAGCCCTAGCTCGAGCTAGAAATAAACCCCATTCTTACTTTTGCAAAAAAAAAAAAGATCTTCACGACTCAGATAATAATGATGGTGTGATCACCAGCCTAGAGTCAGACATCCTGGAATGTGAAGTCAAGTGGGCCCTAGGAAGCATCAATATGAACACACTAGTGGAGGTGATGGAATTCCAATTCAGCTATTTCAAATCCTGAAAGATGATGCTGTGAAAGTGCTGCACTCAATATGAAAGCAAATTTGGAAAACTCAACAGTGGCCACAGGACTGGAAAACGTCAGTTTTCATTCCAATCCCAAAGAAAGGCAATGCCAAAGAATGCTCAAACTACCGCACAATTGCACTCATCTCACACGCTGGCAAAGTAATGCTCAAAATTCTACAAGCCAGGTTTCAACAGTACATGACTGTGAACTTCCAGATGTTCAAGCTGGATTTAGAAAAGGCAGAGGAACCAGAGATCAAATTGCCAGCATCCACTGGATCATCAAAAAAACAAGAGAGTTCTAGAAAAACATCTACTTCTGCTTTATTGACTATGCCAAAGACTTTGACTGTGTGGATCACAACAAACTGTGGAAAATTCTTCAAGGTATGGGAATACCATACCACCTGACCTGCCTCCTGAGAAATCTGTATGCAGGTCAAGAAGCAATAGTTAGAACTGGACATGGAACAACAGAGTGGTTCCAAATAGGGAAAGGAGTACGTGAAGGTTGTATATTGTCACCCTGCTTATTTAACTTATATGCAGATTACATCATGAGAAACGCTGGGTTGGATGAAGCACAAGTTGGAATCAAGATTGCCAGGAGAAATATCAATAACCTCAGATATGCAGATGACTCCACTCTTGTGGTAGAAAGTGAAGAGGAACTAAAAAGCCTCTTGATGAAAGTGAAAGAGGAGAGTGAAAAAGTTGGCTTGAAGCTCAACATTCAGAAAACTAAGATCATGGCATCTGATCCCATCCCTTCATGGCAAACAGATGGGGAAACAGTGGAAACAGTGGCAGACTTTATTTTTTGGGGGGCTCCAAAATCACTGCAGATGGTGATTGCAGCCATGAAATTAAAAGACGCTTGCTCCTTGGAAGAAAAGTTATGACCGACCTAGACAGCATATTAAAAAGCAGAGACATTCCTTTGTCCACAAATTTCTGTCTAGTCAAAGCTATGGTTTTTCAGTAGTTATGTATGGATGTGAGATTTGGAGTATAAACAAAGCTGAGTGCCAGTGAATTGATGCTTTTGAACTGTGGTGTTGGAGAAGACTCTTGAGAGTCCCTTGAACTGCAAGGAGGTCCAACCTGTCCATCCTAAAGGAAGTCAGTCCTGAATATTCATTGGAAGGACTGATGCTGAAGCTGAAACTCCAATATTTTGGCCACCTGATGTGAAGAGCTGACTCATTTGAAAAGACCCTGATGCTGGGAGAGAGTGAAGGCAGGAGGAGAAGGGGATGACACAGGAAGAGATGGTTGGATGGCATCACCGACTCAGTGGACATGAGTTTGAGTAAACACTGGGAGCTGGTGATGGACAGGGAGGCCTGGTGTGCTGCAGTCCATGGAGTTGCAAAGAGTCGGACACGGCTGAGCAAATGAACTGAACTGAACTGAACTGATACCCATAAGGGGAGTAGGGCAGAGGCTTCATATTTCAAGAGGGGCTCAGAGAGGGAAATGTCCAGAGTCAGCAAAGCTGCCCATGGAATCCCAACTGCAACACACACACGCACACTAGTTTTCTCATGTGTTGACTTTATGGCATGCAAACACAAATAAGCTCAGTAAAATGTGTTGCTGTGATGTATAAGAAATGGACCCTCATGTCAAAGAGCTTATGAGACCAGTATGGGTGTAGTTGAGTCAAGGGCTCACTTCTGTGCAAGAGATATGAGTTCCAGTAGTTGCTGGGTCTTGACTAGGACTTTGAAGGATGAGCAACACTAAAAAAAGCAGAGCTTACTTGTGAGTGCATTAGCAGCAATTTCACTCACACACGTTCCTGCCATCCTAATAACTGCAAGGATCTGAAATATCAAACATAATCTGCATTAGTTAATCAGACTTGTTAGTCAGACCACTGAAGGGCACTAGTCTCAGCTGAAAGGAAGTAAGGTGAAGCATGATACATAACCCACCAAGAAGCAGCTCTGGGACTGTGGCAGTAGATGTGCCATTTCTGTGTGTGTATGTGGTGAGGGTGGGGGCTCAGTGGGACATGGGAAGAGATGGGACTGCAGGCACCATGAAATTCCAGGATCAACCCAACTCTAGGTTGCACGTTTGGTCACTTGCTTCTTATCATAGCCTCCCTCCACTTGCAAGCCTGGTTGGGAGCTTATCAATACCCACACCGCCAGTCCCCTCTACAATGTTCCCTCCCCACAGAAAAGGCTTCTAACCTCCTGGAGTCCTGTGACTCCCCTGTTTATAATTAGCGCATACATCCCTTAGAGCAACTTCTTAATTCCCTTCCCTCCTTGGTTTTTCTCAATAGATTTGTCACCATCTTGCATTCTATAAATTTTATTTGTTTCCCTTTGGTCTGTCTCCCTTCACTATAATGTGAGTTCCACGAAGGAAAGAGGTTTTTGTTTGTTTGTTTTTACAATTGAAGTATAGTTGGTTTACAATGTTGTACTAGATTCTGGTGTGTGTATATATATATATACACAATTTTTCAGATCCTCTTTTAGATTATTATAAGATATTGAATATAGTTCCCTGTGCTATACACTAAATTCTTGTTTCTCTATATTATGTATAGTAAACTCCAATACATTGGCCACCTCATGCGAAGAGTTGACTCAGTGGAAAAGACTCTGATGCTGGGAGGGATTGGGGGCAGGAGGAGAAGGGGACGACAGAGAATGAGATGGCTGGATGGCATCACCGACTCAATGGACACGAGTTTGAGTGAACTCCGGGAGCTGGTGATGATCAGGGAGACCTGGCGTGCTGTGATTCATGGGGTCGCAAAGAGTTGGACACCACTGAGCGACTGAACTGAACTGAACTGAATTTTATATCTGTTAATTCCAAGCTCCTAATCTATCTCTCCCCTCCTCTTTCCCCTTTGTAGCCATAAATCTGTTTTCTATGTCTGTCAGTCTGTTTCCATTTTGTAAATAAATTCATTTGTAATATTTTTAAGAGTCCACATATGATATATATTTGCCTTTCTCTGTTTGAATTTCTTAGGACGATCTATGTTATGTTGCTGCAAATAACATTATTTCACTCTTTTTTGGCTGAGTAATATTCCATTATGTATATTTGTGTGTGTGTGTGTGTGTGTGTATGGTATACATATATATATATACCATATATACTATATATACTTTGTATTCTTTGTCCATTCATCTGTCAATGGACATTTTTGTTGCTTCCATGTCTTCAGTTCAGTCACTCAGTTGTGTCTGACTCTTTGCGACCCCATGAATCACAGCACGCCAGGCCTCCTTGTCCATCACCAACTCCCGGAGTTCACTCAAACTCATGTCCATCGAGTCGGTGATGCCATCCAGCCATCTCATTCTCTGTCATCCCCTTCTCCTCCTGCCCCCAAACCCTCCCAGCATCAGAGTCTTTTCCAGTGAGTCAACTCGTCGCACGAGGTGGCCAAAGTATTGGAGTTTCAGCTTTAGCATCAGTCCTTCCAATGAACACCCAGGATTGATCTCCTTTAGCATGGACTGGTTGGATCTCCTTGCCATCCAAGGGACTCTCAAGAGTCTTCTCCAGCACCACAGTTCAAAAGCATCAATTCTTCGGCGATTAGCTTCCTTCACAGTCCAACTCTCACATCCATACATGACCACTGGGAAAACCATAGCCTTGACTAGAAGGACTTTTGTTGGCAAAATAATGTCTCTGCCTTTTAATATACTATCTAGGTTGGTCATAACTTTCCTTCCAAGGAGTAAGCGTCTTTTAATTTCATGGCTGCAATTAGCATCTGCAGTGATTTTGGAGCCCAAAAAAATAAAGTCTGACACTGTTTCCACTGTTTTTCCATCTATTTCCCATGAAGTGATGGGACCAGATGCCATGATCTTTGTTTTCTGAATGTTGAGCTTCAAGCCAACCTTCTCACTCTCCTCTTTCACTTTCATCAAGAGGCTTTTTAGTTCTTCTTCACTTTCTGCCATAAGGGTGGTGTCATCTGCATATCTGAGGTTATTGATATTTCTCCTGGCAATCTTGATTCCAGCTTGTGCTTCTTCCAGCCCAGCGTACCTCATGATGTACTCTGCATATAAGTTAAATAAGCAGGGTGACAATATACAACCTTGACATACTCCTTTTCCTATTTGGAACCAGTCTGTTGTTCCATGTCCAGTTCTAACTGTTGCTTCCTGACCTGCATACAGGTTTCTCAAGAGGCAGGTAAGGTGGTCTGGGATTCCCATCTCTTTCAGAATGTTCCACAGTTTATTGTGATCCACACAGTCAAAGGCTTTGGCATAGTCAATGAAGCAGAAATAGATGTTCTTCTGGAACTCTCTTGCTTTCTCCATGATCCAGCGTATGTTGGCAATTTGATCTCTGGTGCCTCTGCCTTTTCTAAAAGCTGCTTGAACATCTGGGAGTTCACGGTTCACATATTGCTGAAGCCTGGCTTGGAGAATTCTGAGCATGACTTTACTAGCATGTGAGATGAGTGCAATTGTGCAGTAGTTTGAGCATTCTTTGGCATTCCCTTTCTTTGGGATTGGAATGAAGACTGACCTTTTCCAGTCCTCTGGTCACTGCTGAGTTTTCCAAATTTGCTTTCATATTGAGTGCAGCACTTTCACAGCATCATCTTTCAGGATTTGAAATAGCTCAACTGGAATTCCATCACCTCCACTAGCTTTGTTCGTAGTGATGCTTTCTAAGGCCCACTTGACTTCACATTCCAAGATGTCTGACTCTAGGTGAGTGATCACGCCATCGTGATTATCTTCCATGTCTTAGCTATTGTAAATAGTGCTACTATGAACATTGGGGTGCATGTATCTTTTTTAATTACAGTTTTTCTCTTTTCTGTATATATACCCTGAAGTGGGATTGTTGGATCATATGGTAAGTTTATTTTTAGTTTTCTAAGAAACTTCCATACTGTTTTCCATAGTGACTACACCAGTTTACCCACCAACATTATAGGAGGGTTCATGAGGGAAGGAATTTTTGTATGTGTTTGCCTCTTATATTCACCGCTGAGTTCCTCAGTCTCTGTAATAGTTCTTGGCACAGCATGGGTGCTCAACTAATATTTGTGAAATGAATGAGGTCTCACATAATCCTCTGCCAACCATCAAGCTTGCGAAACCTCCCAGTACACACAAGCACACACCCAGCCCACAGAGTGGTAACTGAGCAGTGTTGTTACAGAGAACCGCCTAGTTTGCTTGAACAGCTAAATCTGGTGTCCTTCCTCCAGTCTCTGTGTCACATGTGCCCTATATCCACTCACACTTGTGACTTGGGCCAGCTTCCCCTTCTCTCAACTCACATAATCCTTCCTCAAAGGGACTTTTAAATTCCAGTTGAAACTCTGTTCAACTACCTCAAACTTTTCCCTAGTCCCATCCAATTTCATTGACATCCCCATCTACTGCTTTTTTCCTGGGTGGCAATTCATGCCAATAAACTTTGGCTTACTATAGCACAAGGTACAAAGCTGTTTCGATATTTATTCAACACACAGTTATTAAGCACCCATATATAAGATGCTATACAAGGACCAAAAAAACATAATTCTTGTCCTTAAGGAGCTCCCAGTCTAGTGTGGGAGTCTGGAATGTAACCAGATAAATACTAGTTCAGTGAGAAAGAAACACCCAAGAGTTGTGGGAGCCCAGAAGAAGACCCTCAACCCAGGCTGGCTCCCAGAAAGACAGGTTGTATGGGATGAGGTTTGAAGGATGGGAAGGAGTTTGCCAAGTGATGAAGTAAGAAGAAAAAAAATGTTTTAGGCAGAGGAGGCAACATGTGCCAAAATCTGGAGAAGGGCAAAAATTGTTTTGTAAGGTAGGAGTGTTCCCATCGACATGGGGAGTGGAAGAGATGAGGCTGAAGAAGAAGGCAGACCCCAGACCACACAGGGCCTTGCAGACCATGGAGAAGAGTTTGGATTTTATCCAGGGGGCACTAGAAAGTTCCCTGAAGGGTGTTTCCGGGGGTGTGGAGCATGGGCTGGAGGAGTTAAGTCTGAATTCAGGGAAACAGGAGTCACCGTGTTATTCCACGTGAGGGGGTGGGGTAAGATGAATTAGGACTTTGAGGTCAACATATACACACTTCAGTTCAGTTCAGTTCAGTTCAGTCGCTCAGTCGTGTCCAACTCTCCGCGACCCCATGAATCACAGCACGCCAGGCCTCCCTGTCCATCACCAACTCCCGGAGTTCACTCAAACTCATGTCCACAGAGTCGGTGATGCCATCCAGCCATCTCATTCTCTGTCGTCCCCTTCTCCTCCCGCCCCCAAACTTTCCTAGCATCAGAGTCTTTTCCAGTGTGTCAACTCATCGCATGAGGTGGCCAAAGTATTGCAGTTTCAGCTTTAGCATCAGTCCTTCCAATGAACACCCAGGATTGATCTCTACAATACATAAAATACGGAAATAAGGATATACTTATAGCAGAAGAAACTATATTTAATATCTTGCAACAACTTATAATGAAAAAGAATATGAAAATGAATATATATATATATGAATCACTTTGCTATACGCCTGAAATTAGCACAACATTATGAATTAATTATACCTCATTAAAAAATATGGACAAGTGAGTGGTGGAAGATGATGATGGTAGCAGTGTGGGTATGGAGTTGGGGGAGACTCAAACTTGAATGGTAAGGAAGAGAGAAAAATTCCTGGACTTGGGGACTGGTTGGCCAGAGGGGAGGGGAGAGGATGTTTCAGGAAGGGAGAGATGCTGAGCTGGGGTAGAACCATGGTGGCTTTGAGGTGCTTGTGGGATATCCAAGGGGAGATATCCAGCAGACAATGAGACTCATGAGTGCCAGCGTTTCCCTCTAGTGGCTCTGTCCTGTCCATCTTCAGATTCTCCCTCTCATTTTCACCCCTAAGCCCTGTCATTTCTACCAGATCTCTTTGTTCATACCTCTCTTCCCTCTTCTTTGTGAGGCCATCAACTTGTATGCCCACCTCCTTCCTATTACCTTATTCTCTGTTCCACCCCAACTAAATATCCCTAAATATGTCTGAGTAAAATTGTGTATTTCTAATTAATACATACTCTTTTTCCTATCAGTTTCTTTCTCATAGTGAATTTTTAACTGCAGGTATGCACATTAACTGTTGACATAGAATCATCTGATCAGAGAATTCTGAGGTACCAGAGAAGGCAATGGCACCCCACTCCAGTACTCTTGCCTGGAAAATCCCATGGACAGAAGAGCCTGGTGGGCTGCAGTCCATGGGGTCTCACAGAGTAGGATACGACTGAAACAACTTAGCAGCAGCAGCATTAATAAATAGAAAGGTCCTTAGATTGTAAAGCCGGGAGAGGGGAAGCAAATTGTCAAGGTCACACACAGTGAGCTCATAGCTGAGACAGAGTAGAACCTGGTACTTCTGTATCACAGGCTAGTGCTTGAGTGCATAGAGTGGATTCTTTCTAGCATAAAAAGGGTGCTGGGATACTGAGCAAACAACGAGGGTGGTCACTTGCCATGAAGACATAAAGAGGAGTTAGGAAATCTTCTCTTCCAAACTCCTCCAGCAGAGAGTTGCTCTTCAGTTGACTCTAGCTTTCCTGCTTCAAAATATGGGTTGTACTAGGCTGACCTCTGTCCCCCATGTGTTCTCACTGGGGTGAATGCCACCTGGCAAGTATTAGGTGAGCTACTAGGACCAGCCCATTGGAGGAGAATGGAGACAGGCATCTTCTTCTTCAACAGTATCTCCTTCAAGCAGAGACATGGGTGCTTTATTGGCCAGTCCAGAGATCACCTAGAGATTGACATCGTTGTTCAAACAGTAGTTTCTGAGAGCCAGGAGCCCTATGAAGAGCAATGAAGATTAATCACCCACAAGGCCAGGGTCCATCTCTTTCAGACTATCCCTAGGGAGAGGGAAGGCATCACAATGGGAGTGGGGGAACCCCTCGGGCCTCCAACCCACTTGGTGGCCTCTCTGAGACATAGAATCTGTTCCAGAGTTCATCCAATTCACACAGAATTGCCAGTAATTATCACCCAGGGCAGGACACTTGGATTCAAATTTCTTCTACACAACTTAGTAGCTGTGTGATCTTGGACAACTTATCTAACCTCTCTGAACCCCAATTGCCAACTCTGTAAAATAGAAGCAATTTGTATCCACCTTACATTGTTGTGAGATGCTTAAAAAAGAGTACGGATGTGAAAGAGCTCTATAAACTCAGATATGCAGATTACACCACCTTTATGGCAGAAAGTGAAGAGGAACTAAACAGCCTCTTGATGAAAGTGAAAGAGGAGAGTGAAAAGGTTGGCTTGAAGCTCAACATTCAGAAAACTAAAATCATGGCACCTGGCCCCATCACTTCATGGAAAATAGATGGGGAAACAGTGGAAACAGTGTCAGACTTTATTTTTTTGGGCTCCAAAATCACTGCAGATGGTGATTGCAGCCATGAAATTAAAAGATGCTTACTCCTTGGAAGGAAAGTTATGACCAACCTAGATAGCATATTAAAAAGCAGAGACATTACTTTGCCAACAAAGGTCCGTCTAGTCAAGGCTATAAACTATAAACCTCTTCAAAAATGAGACGAAATTTTATTGTCAGGAATTCTTCCTACTGTCTGACCTCTAGCATTGACTCCTCTTGCTGTAGTTTTAGTTCATAGTCTCTTACTAGTCCTTCTTCTTCAAAGTGGAATGAGGTGTCCTCCAAACAGTACCACTGCCTTCCTGAATCTTGTGAAGCTCCCATATTCCTTTTACTTAAAAATCGAGACTCAACTGGACATAGTCTCTGACTTCAGACCTTGAAGGTATGGTCACAAGCAGAGGTTGTATATGGGATCTGGGTGGCCTCCAGAGTGGGAGATAAAGGATGCGTGTTAAAAATTTGCTTCTTCCCCCAGCTGCCCTTCTTCCAACAGCAGAAAACCAGTCCCACAAGAGACCTTAGAAATTTACATTTTGAACATGTACCCCATATAAGTCCAGTGAAGAGTACCTCAGAACTGGACTTCAAGGACAGCTGTCCAGATTTTTCAACATGGCTGGAGCCAAGAAGTAGCTAGCCCTCCTGTGTTCTTTGCAACTTAACACAGGGCAATATGCTTAGTCGCTCAGTCATGTCTGACTCTTTGCGACCCCATGGACTATAGCCCACCAGGCTCCTCTGTCCATGGGTATTCTCCAGGCAAGAAAAATGGAGTGGGTTGCCATGCCCTCCTCCAGGCTATCTTCCCAACCCAGGGAGCCAATCCAGGTCTCTCGCATTGCAGGCAGATTCTTTACCATCTAAGCCACCATGGAAGCCCAAGAATACTGGAGTGGGTTGCCATGCCCCTCTACAGTGGATCTTCCTGACCCAGGGATCGGACCTATGTCTCTTATGTCTCCTGCATTGGCAGGCAGGTTCTTTACCACTAGCGCCACCTGTGAGAGAACAGGCACTGGGGCCATATCTGTGTGAGGCCTAGATTTCAGGCTACCTAAAGTTGTAGTAAAGTCATGCTCAAAATTCTTCAAGCCAGGCTTCAGCAATATGTGAACTGTGAACTCCCAGATGTTCAAGCAGGTTTTAGAAAAGGCAGAGGCACCAGAGATCAAATTGCCAACATCCGCTGGATCATGGAGAAAGCAAGAGAGTTCCAGAAGAGCATCTATTTCTGCTTCATTGACTATGCCAAAGCCTTTGACTGTGTGGATCACAATAAACTGTGGAAAATTCTGAAAGAGATGGGAATACCAGACCACCTGACCTGCCTCGTGAGAAACCTGTATGCAGGTCAGGAAGCAACAGTCAGAACTGTACATGGAACAACAGACTTGTTCCAAATAGGAAAAGGAGTTCGTCAAGGCTGTATATTGTCACCTTGCTTATTTAACTTATATGCAGAGTACAACATGAGGAACGCTGGGCTGGAAGAAGCACAAGCTGGAATCAAGATTGCCAGGAGAAATATCAATAATCTCAGATATGCAGATGACACTACCCTTATGGCAGAAAGTGAAGAGGAACTCAAAAGCCTCTTGATGAAAGTGAAAGAGGAGAGTGAAAAGGTTGGCTTGAAGCTCAACATTCAGAAAACAAAGATCATGGCATCTGGTCCCATCACTTCATGGGAAATAGATGGAAAAACAGTGGAAACAGTGTCTGACTTTATTTTTTTGGGCTCCAAAATCACTGCAGATACTGATTGCAGCCATGAAATTGAAAGACGCTTACTCCTTGGAAGGAAAGTTATGACCAACCTTGATAGCATATGAAAAGTGAGACATTACTTTGCCAACCAAGGTCCGTCTAGTCAAGGCTATGGTTTTTCCCGTGGTTATGTATGGATGTGAGAGTTGGACTGTGAAGAAAGCTGATCGCCGAAGAATTGATGCTTTTGAACTGTGGTGCTGGAGAAGACTCTTGAGAGTCCCTTGGACTGCAAGGAGATCCAACCAGTCCATTCTCAAGGAGATCAATCCTGGGTGTTCATTGGAAGGACTGATGCTAAAGCTGAAACTGCAATACTTTGGCCACCTCATGCGACGAGTTGACTCACTGGAAAAGACTCTGATGCTAGGAAAGGTTGGGGGCGGGAGGAGAAGGGGACGACAGAGAATGAGATGGCTGGATGGCATCACCGACTCTGTGGACATGGGTTTGAGTGAACTGCGGGAGTTGGTGATGGACAGGGAGGCCTGGCGTGCTGTGATTCATGGGGTCGCGGAGAGTCGGACACGACTGAGCGACTGAACTGAATGGACAGAACTGAACGCTGTCTGAGGGTGACCTTCAGCAGCTCAAGCTCCCTCTCCCAAACCTCTATTTTTCCATCTTCAGTCTACTTAGCCTAGAGATTGCGAAGAAAGCATAATGGAAAGGAAAGAGGGGTAGAGGAGGAAAAGACGGAAAAAGAAAGGGTTTGCTGAACTGTACGCTCAGAAAGAAGGGAAATTTGGGAATAGATATATTAGAAAAGTATTGTTGCCTTGAAGAATAGCATATTTCTGGGAGAAACTTCCCAGAGTGTGGGGTGAGAGGGAATTAGCAAAAATGACATTATCAGGCTCTCTCGCCCCAATAAAGTGTGTCTGCTGCTATGGCTGCTGCATCAGTCAGGAGAGAGGCTGTGTTACGGCTGCTGGCCAGCCAGGAGAGAATAAATGTGTCTGCAGTTCCTATGGCTCCTTGAGTCTCCTTCCAGCCTCTTAGCTTGCACCTTCTCTACCATGGATTCAGCAAACTGCACACAATGAGACACAGCGAGACAATTGATGCTGTGAGCAGGGTCAGCAATACACAGAGAAATGCTGCTCTTCAAGGCTGGACTAGAGAGTAAAATAAGGTGAGACTCTCAAGAGGGAGGGTATATATATATATATATATAGCTGATACACTTTGTTGTACAGCAGAAACTAACACAATATTGTAAAGCAATTATACTCCAAAAAAATAAATTAAATTTTAAAAAATAAGGTGTGACTGAGAAAAAAAGAATCAAACTTAACTCCAAAGGGTCCCAGTCTGAACTTCATAATGGCTCAGGGCACTTGGTGTTGCCTCTATTACAATGTGCCAGAGTCAGAAGCCTTGGGCATCTGTGGGCAAATAAGTCCATCTACAGACAGATAAATTGAACTTCATCAAAGTTAAACACCTTTGCACTTCAAAGCACATTAACAGTTAAATGAACAGATATCTTACAGAATGGGAGAGATAGTTGCAAATCATATGATGTCTGATAACAGTTTCATACTCAGAATGCTTACAGTTCAAAGACAAAAAGCCAAATAACCCAATTCAAAAATGGACAAAAGACTCGAACAGATATATCCCCAAAGAAGATACACAAAAGGCAAACAAGCACAGGAAAAGACATTCAATACCACTGATCACTAAAGAAATGTAAATCACTATGGAAATACAAATCCACAGTAGTATCCAAATTCCCACCCACTAGGATGACTGTAAATTTTTTTAAAGAGGAAAACAGCACATGTGACAAGCATGTAAAGATATAGGAATCCCTGTACACACCATTGGTGGAAATGTAAAATGGTGCAGCCTGTATTGAAAACACCTTGCTGCTTCCTCAAAAAGTTAAACATAGAGTTAACATATGACTCAGCAATTCCACTCCTAGATATATATCCAGAAGAGTTAAAACCGGTTTTCAAATACTTTTTCACAAATGTCCATGGCAGCACTATTCATAACAGGCAAAAGGTTGAAACAACTAGAGTGTTTATTAATAGATAAAAGAATAAACAGGTTGTGGTCTATCCATACAATGATAATTCAGAGATAAAAATGGAATGAAGCACTGAGCTATCTATCTATCTAGGAAACTTGGATGAACTTTGAAAGCATAAGCTGAGTGAAAGAAGCCAGACTAAAAGTCACATAATTTATGGTTCCTTTTATATGAAACATCCAGAATAGGCAAATCCATAGAGACAGAAAAGAGATTACTGGTTTTCAGGGAACATAGGGAGGGGTGAATGAGGAGTGAATATTTAATGGATATGGGGTGTTCTTCTGGGATGATAAAATTTTGAAATGACAGAGAGGTAGTGGTTGCACAACACTATGAATGCATAAAAGGATACTGAATTTTACATTTAAAGTGGTTAATTGTATATTATGTGAATTTCACATCAATAAAAAAATCATGATAGATCACAGCTGCCCTCTGTGAATAGGAGATATGCCATCTGAGCAGTAATTTCCTTAGATCTAGTATTGCGTGGCCTTCTGAAGTCTGAGCAAAACATTTTCTACACACTCCAAACTTAGCTTGATAAGCAATAGCAGCTACATATGCACATAGTGTTCCATAGTTAATCTATCTGGTTATATACAATTCAAAGTATGAAAACTAGGGCCATCCATACCTTTCTCTTTCTTATTGGAACCTTGATTTTGTTCACAGTACCCATATTCCTCTGCATAACCATGTGCTTCAAGAGATGGGTCTGATTGGTCTAAAGCTATCACACAGGTATGAACCCATGGTCTATGATTGGATTAGCCATGGGCATGTGACATAGTTCAGACTAGTGAGATGCTTCGGGGAGCCTATGGAGGGCCCTTCTGGGATCTTCTTGCTTTATAACAGAGCTACATGGGAAGAGATGATCTCTCTTGTCTTCTGTGGGATGTTGTTCTACTGAAAAGGATATCCAAAGCAGTGGCAGCCATCTTGCAACAAGACTCAGGATGAAGCCACCATATGGATCAGAGAAGAGCCATAGAGAACCAAGAAACCACAGGGAGGTAAGTCCTGAAAACATCTTGATACATATCCTCATTCTCTGTTGTTCAGTCACTAAGTCGTGTCTGACTCTTTGCCACCCCATGGACTGCAGCATGCCAGCCTCCTCTGTCCTTCACTATCTCCCAGAGTTTGCTCAAATTCATGTCCATTGAATCAATGATGATATCTAATCTTTTTTTGCCTTCAATCTTTCCCAGCATCAGGGTCTTTTCCAGTGAGTCAGTTCTTCGCATCAGGTGGCCAAAGTATTGGAGATTCAGCATCAGTCCTTCCAATGAAGGACTGGATTCTAGGTTGATTTCCTTGAGGATTGACTGGTTTGATCTACGTGCAATCAAAGAGACTCTCAAGAGTCTCCTATAGCAAGACAATTCAAAAGCATCAATTTTGGGGCACTCAACTTTCTTTATGGTCCAACTTTCACATTCATACACGACAACTGGAAAAATCATAGCTTTGACTATGTGGACTTTGTCAGCAAAGTGATGACTCTGCTTTATAATATGCTGTCTAGGTTTGTCATAGCTTTCCTTCCAAGAAGCAAGCATCTTTTAATTTCATGGCTGCAGTTACTGTCCGCAGTGATTTTGGAGCCCAAGGAAATAAAATCTGTCACTGTTTCCAATTTTTCCCCATCTGTTTGCCATGAAGTGATGGGACTGGATGCCATGATCTTAGTTTTCTGAATGTTGAGTTTTAAGCCAGCTTTTTAATTTTCCTTATTCACCCTCATAAGGAGGTCTTTAGTTTCTCTTCCTTTTCTGCCATTAGAGTGGTGCCATCTGCATATCTGAGGTTGTTGATATTTCTCCTGGCAATCATGATTCTAGATTGTGAGTCATCCAGCCAGGCATTTCGCATGAAGTACTCTTCATGTAAGTTAAATAAACAGGGTGACAATTACAGCCTTGTTGCACTCCTTTCCCAATTTTGAACCAGTCCGTTTTTCCATGTACGGTTCTAACTGTTGCTTCTTGACCCAACATACAATCTGATTTCGATATTGACCATCTGGTGATGTCCATGTGTAGAGTCTTCTCTTGTGTTGTTGGAAGAGGGTCTTTGCTATGACCAGTGCGTTCTCTTGGCAAAACTCTATCAGCCTTTGCCCTGCTTCATTCCGTACTCCAAGGAAAAATTTGCCATTACTCCAGGTGTTTCTTGACTTCCTACTTTTGCATTCCAGTCCCCTATAATGAAAAGGACATCTTTTTGGGTGTTAGTTCTAAAAGGTCTTATAGGTCTTCATAGAATCATTCACCTTCTTCAGTGTTACTGGTTGAGGCATAGGCTTGGATTACTGTGATATTGAATGGTTTGCCTTGGAAACGAACAGAGATCATTCTGCTGTTTTTGAGATTGCATCCAAGTACTGCATTTCGGACTCTTTTGTTCACCATGATGGCTACTCCATTTCTTCTAAGGGTTTCCTGCCCAGAGTAGTAGATATAATGGTCATCTGAGTTAAATTCACCCATTCCAGTCCATTTTAGTTTGCTGATTCCTAGAATGTTGACTTTCACTCTTGCCATCTTCTGTTAGACCACTTCCAATTTGCCTTGATTCATGGACCTAACATTCCAGATTCCTAGGCAATATTGCTGTTTACAGACCTTGCTTCTGTCACCAGTCATATCCACAACTGGATATCCTTTTTGCTTTGGCTCCGTCCCTTCATTCTTTCTGGAGTTATTTCACCACTGATCTCCATCTCCAGTAGCATATTGGGCACTTACCGATCTGGGGAGTTCCTCTTTCAATATCCTATCATTTTGCCTTTTCATACTGTTCATGGGGTTCTCAAGGCAAGAATACTGAAGTGGTTTGCCATTTCCTTCTCCAGTGGGCCACATTTTGTCAGAATTTTTCAAATTGAGTTTTCCAAATTTGCTGGCATATTGAGTGCAGCACTTTAACAGCATCATCTTTTAGGATTTTAAATAGCTCAGCTGGAATTCCGTCACTTCCACTAGCTTTGTTCATAGTAATGCTTCCAAAGGCTCACTTGACTTCATACTCCAGGATATCTGGCTCTAGGTGAGTGACCACACCATCGGGGTTATCTGGGTCATTAAGACCTTTTTTTGCATAATTCTTCCATGTACTTTTGCCACCTCTTCTTAATCTCTTCTGCTTCTGTTAGGTCCTTAATGTTTCTGTCCTTTACTGTATACATCCTTGCATGAAATATTCTCTTGATATCTCCAATTTTTTTGAAGAGATCTCTGGTCTTTCCAATTCTATTCTTTTCCTTTATTTCTTTGCATTGTTCATATAAGATGGTCTTATCTCTTCTTGCTATTCTTTGGAACTCTGCATTCAGTTGGGTATATCTTTTTCTTTTGTCCCTTGCCTTTCACTTCTCTTCTTTCCTTAGTTATTTGTAAAGCCTCCTCAGACAACCACTTTACCTTCTTGCATTTCTTTTTCTTTGGGATCGTTTTGGTCACTGTCTCCTATAACAGATGTATGAACCTCCATCCATAGTTCTTCAGGCACTTTGTGTACAGGATCTTATCCCTTGAATCTATTCGTCACCTTCCCTATATAATCAAAAGGGATTTGATTTAGGTCATACCTGAATGGCCTAGTGTTTTTCCCTACTTTATTCAATTTCATCCTTTGTAGAAGATTCAATAATGGCCACCCACAGCTATCCAGTCCTAATCCCTAGAAAAAAAGAGCTTTGCAGATTAATTAAGTAAAGGATCTTGAGATGAGGTGATTACCCTGGATTACCCAGGTAGGCTGTAGATACAATAATATGTATCTTTATAAGAGAAAGGCATAAGCAGTTTTGAGAGATACACAGAGGAGAAAACAATGTGGAAGCAGAGGCAGAGATTGGACTGATGAGGCTACAAGCCAAGGAATGGCAACACTTGCCTACAAGTCACCAGAAGCTAGGAGAGAGACATGGAACAATTCACCCCTGGAATTTCAGAAGGGAATGAGGCAATGCCAACAGTTTAAGACTTCTATCTTAGAATAAATTTCTGTTGGTTTAAGCAACTCCGCTTGTGGTAATTTATTATAGCAGCCCTAAGATCATGGCATCTGGTCCCATCACTTCATAGGAAATAGATGGGGAAACAGTGGAAACAGTATCAGACTTTATTTTTGGGGGCTCCAAAATCACTGCAGATGCTGATTGCAGCCATGAAATTAAAAGAAGCTTACTCCTTGGAAGGAAAGTTATGACCAACCTAGATAGTATATTAAAAAGCAGAGACATTGCTTTGCCAACAAAGGTCCATCTAGTCAAGGCTATGGTTTTTCCAGTGGTCATGTATGGATGTGAGAGTTGGACTGTGAAGAAGGCTGATCGCCGAAGAATTGATGCTTTTGAATTGTGGTGCTGGAGAAGACTCTTGAGAGTCCCTTGGACTGCAAGGAGATCCAACCAGTCCATCCTAAAGGAGATCAATCCTGGGTGTTCATTGGAAGGACTGATGCTAAAGTTGAAACTCCAATACTTAGGCCACCTCATGCGACGAGTTGACTCACTGGAAAAGGCTCTGATGCTGGGAGGGGTTGGGGGCAGGAGGAGACGGGGACGACAGAGAATGAGATGGCTGGATGGCATCACCAACTTGATGGACATGAGTTTGAGTGAACTCCGGGAGTTGGTGATGGACAGGGAGGCCTGGCGTGCTGTGATTCATGGGGTCGCAAAGAGTCGGACATGACTGAGTGACTGAACTGAACTGAAGAAACTAGCAGACACCCCTTTACCCACTCCATGGGCTTCCCAAGTGGCACTAGTGGTAAAGAAGCCACCTGCCATTTCAAGAGAAGCAAGAGATGTGCATTCAGTCCCTGGGTCAGGAAGATCCCCTAGAGGCGGTCATGACAACTCACTCTAGTATTCTTGCCTGGAGGATCCCATGGACAGAGAAGCCTGGCAGGTTATATTCCATAGGGTCAGAAAGAGTCAGACCTGACTGAAGAAACTTAATATGCATGCATGCAACCACTCCATACACTTTTTACTTCCCTTGGGCTGATTCTCTATTGACTCATCCCAGCCTCAGTAGAGGTAGCACTCCCATCAATCAGTTTCCCTGTGGTTGCCTCCCCCAGCTCCTGCAGTACATGTTGAGCTGGATTGTGTGTATCAGGGCTGATGAGAATTTTGGTGAATTCTTCCTGCCCATTCTGCCATGTTTAGCCAACCCATCCAACCCAGGAGTCCCTAGTGGCCCCATCATTTTATGTATGTACACATACTCATAAAGGCCTGGTCTTCCATGGCCTCCCATTAACCTCCTGGCACCTGACCCATGGAATATCTCCTTATTCATTCCAAAAGGCCTGTTCCTCTGTTCTCTCCCTCTCCTCATCTTTTACCTCCCCAGAAACACACTTTACCAAATCCCACGCAATGAGTAACTTCCAACAGGGAGGGAGCCATAGGCTCAGCTTCATGCTCTCCATGTGAGTAATAGTTTATCTTGCGTGTCAGCTTCACTGGGCCACAGGTTGCCTAGCTATGTGGTCAAACATTATTGTTGTGTGTCTGTGAGGGTGTGTTTGGATGAGATTAACATTTGAATCTGTAGACTGAGTAAAGCAGATTGCCTCCCGAATGTGGGTGGGTATCATCCAATCAGTTGAAGGCCTGAATAGACCAAAAAAGGGTGCCATGCCCCCTCCCCTTGCTATGAATAAGAGAGAACTCCTGCTCAAATGCTTGAGCTGGGACATCAGTCTGTTCTGGCCTTCAGACGTGAACTGTAACACTGGCTCTTCTTGAGTCAAAAGCCTCCCAGCTTTCAGAGTGGCATTTACATCATCAGTCATCCTGGTTCTCAGGCCTTTGGACTTAAACATTAGCTCTCTTGGGTCTCCACCTTGCTGATGGCAGGTCTTGGGACTTTTCAGCCTTCATAATTGTGTGACCTAATTCCTTATGATAAATCTATCTATCTGTCTGTCTATCTATCTATGCTATTGGCTTTGTCTCTTCAGTGACCCCTTACTAATATATCAAGTCACCCATTTCCTCCTAGACATTGAGGTCCTTCTACCTTAGACGTCCTAGGATTTAAAATCAGGAGACCTGAGTTCAGATTCTGAGTCTACCACTGCTCTGCTATGGTCACTTGGACATTTGTCCATTGATGGCCTCTGTACATTGGTCTGTAAAGATGGGAATAATAATATATGCCCTGCCGCCTTGGTGGGCTACTGATGCAGTCATCCATAAGACAATGGTGGATCCATAATTATCGGTTCCATGGAACCATCTCCCAGGGACTTGGGGCCAGATATATTCAAGTTCCAGCTACAAGGACATGATTCTGCTCTGGGTTTGGCAAGCAGGCAGTTCTGACCATTCTCTCCAAATCAATTCACACCTTCCCCGCCCCGCCCCACACCACCCTCTCTCCCTCCATCTTTCCCTTCATCCCTCCCTCCTTCAACCTCTTCAGAGATTTACTCAAGTCTGTAACTCAGAGTGGGCCAGATCATCCAGCCTCCTGACTCACAAACCTGTGAATGGAGAGCATTTCCAGTCAGCCTATTTGCATAAGCTTTTTTGTAACGTTGTTATTTGCTTCTGATTGCCAAGACTTCTTCCTGACTGTTTCTTATTAAAGAGACATTATTTAACATTCAAAGGGATCTGGGTCCTAGGAGCCCTGCAAATGTTTCTAAGACTTTGTTCCTCTCATCTTTCCATCTCTCTTTCCCTTTTCTCATTTTCCTGGGCCCTCTTTTCTGTTTCTTATAAAAACTACCCTTGGCATCTGCTAAAAAAGAATAAGAAAGCCCAGATGGCCCAGGGTTGGCAGAGGAGGGAGACTCACCTTGGGGACCTCTCATTTATTACTGCTATATCTAGTCTCCCCGGACTTCATACTCATACTGGCAGGACCCAGTTAATGCTTTGGCCTGTGGGGGGACCTAGAACATTTTCCTTCATTCTCTGTCCTCAATGTAGAATGTATAGTTAAGACTTTCCTACAGGTACATGAATAATAGGATAGAAATGACATAAAATTGCTTTATCTGGCTTACAAAAGAAGATATTCCTGAGGCCCATGCCAGTCCCATTCCAGCTCCTGGCCTACCTGCCTCCACAATGCAGGCGCCACCCATGGTGTCCATGGATCTGATAGGGCTACAGAGGTTATATCTTACCAAAGGGCTATCTCTAGCAGTTTGAGTTTCTGTATCCAGAACTGCCACTTCCCCAGATCAGTAACCCCAGAAGTGTCTTCTTTCTAGGAGAGAACATACCCAAAGATGGAGTGTCTGAATGCAACATAGTAACCCACCATTCATATATTTGGCACACATTTGGTAGATGGAGATGCTCTTCTTACATTTCTTTCCTTTTTCTTTCTTTCATCCCTCTCCTCATTGCCATCCTCCTCAGTATTGACCTCGTTTCTTGCATCTCACCCACAAGAACAGAATCATTCCTGCTTCTGCCTTCTGATGGCCCAGTGTTGGGGTGACAAAGCCTTTCCAAATGTCTCCTCTTGCCTTCAATGGGTGACTCAGTTCAGATGGTTGACTTGTACCCCTTTCTCTAGAGTCACAGCTCTTCCCTGTTCAGCTAATATCACCAGTCATTTGCTCAAAAGCATGGCCTGAGCTCCCATAAGATCAGGCCCAGGCTAAGTGCTGGGGACTTGAGGAACTGAGTCTCTGCCTTTTAACAATCCATAGTTGAGAAGACAGGCACACAAACAGGCTAGCATCATGTGAAGGAAGCACGAGGCACGTACCCCAGAGTAGGGTTGGGAGGAAGACCAAAGAAGTATTACAGGAGGAAATGAATTCTGACTTGAGATCTGAGTAAGGAATAAGAGTTAACCAGGGAAAAGGGAAGAGAAAGGGCTTTCCAGGCAGAAGGACCTGCATGATCAGAGCCTAGGAAATAAATGAAAGCATGACATATTCCAGGAACTGCAAGAGGTCAAGCATGGCCAGAGCAAAGAATATAAGAGAGGGTGAGGCACATGTGCAGGGGCCAGTTTTGGGATAGTTGGTATGCCACGTCAGAAATCTAAGATTTTATCCTGAAGACTTGAGGGAACCACTGAAAGGCCAACCTCATTAATCCTTGGTTTTGATCCCAATGCAGAGAAGGTGAGTGTCCCAGAGTTGCACACCTAGCTCACATGGCACAATAGCCTAGAGATGAAACACTAAGGCTCTGGAAAAAGACTGCCTGGATTGTAAACACTGTTCTGCCCCTTAATACATAAATGATCTTGGACAGATTCTTAAATCTCTACAGACCTCAATTTTTTCATCTTTAAAATGGGGATAATTATAGTACCAACCTCAGAGTTCAGTTGTGAGGATGAAATGAAATAATACATGTAAAGTACCAAATACCTGTGAAGTACTCGATGCATAGTAGCTATTTTTATTAACACACATAAACAGACTCTCGCTATATGCCAGGCACTGTTCTAATTATTTACTAAATATTACCTCAGTTAACCCTCACAACAACTCTATGACAGTTGACTAAAAGGAGCTACAAAAGCCTCTGGGAAAATAAAACTGACAAGGTCAGAAGTTGGCCTGAAATTGAACAAAGTTCCCATAAGGATGGAAAGTCAGGAGCACTGGACAGTCCCCTCAGAATAGAAGGTTCTGGCTGGACTGACATGATGCCTGTGTGTGTGTGTGTGTGTGTGTGTGTGTGTGTGTGTGTGTGTTTGGGAATGGGAGTGTGGTGAGAGACAGTGCCATGTACCAGGCCAATCCCCTTCAGCTGCAGAGCCAGCTTGGCCTGTAAGTAACAGAACAGCTGTGAAGACTTTTAAGCTCTGGAAAGTAGAGGCCCCGTCCCTCTGTAATCCTGCTGGGCCTCACCCAAGTGAGAGGTAAAAGCATATCACTAGCCCTGTCCCCTGTCAATGTGGTCTGTTTAGAAGGCCTGATCTGGGACCTGTCCAGTCCAATACCTCATTCAGCCTGAAGAGTACTGCCCTCCTGTCTCCTTCTACATAGTCCTCAGCTGGCCAGAGGCCCAGGCCCCCTCCCTTCCCTTTCCCAGATAGGCTGCCTCCTTCCCTGACAGGCAAGTAGTTGAAGACAAGGACATTCCCTGGGCCCTGCAAGGGGCATGCAAAGCACCATCCAACATAAGCCTTGTCACCTCTGTTAGCAGGACTGACCACGTATGTGATTTACTGCTGGGTGAGGGCTACAGGGTGCTCCGTGTCTGGGCCTAGGTCCAGGTCTCCAGCCCTCCTTCAGCCCCACTGGCTCCCAGACAAGCAGTTCATCCATTATCCACATTCTGAAGGGGTATAAGAGCTGGCCTGCCTCTGCTATTGCCCTGCAACTGATGTGCCCACCATACAGTCTAATGCCAGCAGAGGCACAACAGGACACACCACAACCAAGGGTTGTATAACCCAGTACATGAGAAAGGAAAGGATGCGTTTCAGAGTCTCATGTGCCTTTGTGCAGGGGTATGTGTCTCTCTGTGTGTGCGCCTGTGTATCTTTGTGTCTGGAGTTGTTTTCTGTGCCACTGTGTGAACACGTGCTTGTGTTGCCCTGCAACTCCATGCATGACCATAATCAGCGTATCTTTTTTTTTTTCTTAAGTATAGTTGATTCACAATGTTGTGCTAGTTTCAGGTGTACAGAAAAGTGACTCACATACACACACACACGCATATATATATGAATTATATATTCCTTTTTAGATTCTTTTCCATCATAGGTTATTACAAGATATTGAGTATAGTTCCCTTTGCTATACCAAGTAGGGCCTTGTTTTTATCTATTTTAAATATAGTAGTATGTATCTCTAATCCCAAACTCCTAATGCATCCCTTCTCCCTTTCCCTGTTGGTAACCATAACATTATTTTCTATCTGCGTGAGTCTGTTTCTGTATTGTAAATAAGTCCATTTGTATCATTTTTTTAGATTCCACAAATAAGGGATATATGATATTAATTTTTCTCTTTTTGACTTACTTCACTCTGTATGCGAATGTCTAGGTCCATCCATGTTGCTGCAAATGGCATTATTTTGTTCTATTTATGGCTGCGTAGTATTCCATTCTGTATGTATACCTCATCTGTTACATCCATTCATCTGTCAATGGATATTTAGGTTGCTTCCATGTCTTGACTATCAAAAATGGTGATGCTATGAATATTGAGATGCATGTATCTTTTTTCGTTCTTTGTTAACTTATGAAAGTATGATAACACATTTACAGGAGATTGAAAAATATAGAACAAAGTTACATATAAATCCACTATATATTGTAATTATTTTTAAGTAGTCAAATTCATATTTTTAGTTAGAGTTTCAATATCAAACTCAAAAATTAATAGAATGAGTAGACAGAAAAGTAGAAGGATACAGTAGACCTGAAAAGCACTATGAACCAACTCAACGTAATTAAGACTTACATAAATTTCACATAGCAGTAGGATACAAATTCTATTCAAGTTCCCATAGACTATAAACCAGGAGACACTGAATCATATCCGGGGACATAACACAAGGTGCAAAAATTTCATAATCTAAAGGTATTGAAATAGTAAGTCTGTTCTCTTATCACTGGGGAATGATGTTAGAAATCAATATCAAAAGATATTTGAAAACAACCCACATAATTTCAAGTGCATGTGACATTTATCAAGAGAGACCTTTGACTTAGCTATTGAAAGCCTCAATAAAGTTAAAAGAATGAAAAAACACAGAGGGTGATTTCAGAGAAAAAAGCATTTAAATCAGAAATCAATATCAAAATGAGAGATTAATATCAAAGATACTTATAAAATCTAAATAAGGATGCATGTATCTTTTTGAACTAAAGTTTTCATCTTTTCCAGCTTCATATAGCTGGAAAGTTATATGAGAGCAAGGAGTGGGCTTGCTAGTTCATATAGTAACTACTTTTAGTTTTTTAGCACATTTTAACACACATTTTGAGGAACATTCTGCTGGAGCCATTGAACACATTATGCCCAGACAGTTTCTGGTTTACGACAACAAAGCACTGTTTTTATCATCAGGCAATGGACTCTTCTGACATCCCTGATCCTCCCTTCACTCCTGAATTCCTTCATCAATCTCCATCACAGCTAGGGTCACCAATAAAGTGAGGTGAAGTGGGTAAGTTCGGGGATGACCTTTTTTATTTTTTCTAGTAAAGCATTAATGTGCATTTATTGCTATTTCTATAGTGCAGGGCCAAAACTTTTACATCTTTTTTGGTGTGCATAAAATACATCCATAATGCATATTTTATGATTTCCAGTTTTGTTTCAGTTTTATTGAGAAATAATTGACATACATCACTTTACAAGTTTAAGGTATACAGCTCACGGTGTCATTTAATTATATTGTGAGCTAACATCCATTATCTCATATATGTTGTTGTTCAGTTGCACAGTCATGTCTGATTCTTTGTGACCCCATGGACTGCAACACATCAGACTTCCCTATCCTTCACCATCTCCCAGAGCTTGTTCAAAGTCATGTCCGTTGAGTTGATGATGCCATCCAACCATCTCATTCTCTGTCACCCTGTTCTCCTCCTGCCTTCAGTTTTCTCCAACATCAGGGTCTTTTCCAATGAGTAGGCTCTTCACACCAGGTGGCCAAAATATTGAAGCTTCAGGTTCAGCATCAGTCCTTCCAATGAATATTAGGGGTTGATTTCCTTTAAGATGGACTGGTTTGATCTCCTTGCAGTCCAAGGGACCCTCAAGAGTCTTCTCCAGCACCATAGTTCGAAAGCATCAATTCTTCAGTGCTCAGCCCTCTTTATGGTCCAATTCTCACATCCATCTATGACTACTGGAAACACCATAGCTTTGACTATATGGACCTTTGTTAGCAAAGTAATGTCTCTGCTTTTTAACATGCTGTCTAGGTTTGTCATAGCTTTTCTTCCAAGGAGCAAGCATCTTAATTTCATGGCTACAGTCACTGTCTGCAGTGATTTTGGAGCCCAAGAAAATAAAATCTGTCACTGTCTCCATTTTTCCCCCATCTATTTGCTATGAAGTGAGGGGACCAGATGCCATGATCTTAGTTTTTTCAAATGTTGAGTATTAAACCAGCTTTTCACTCTCTTCTTTCACCTTCATCTAGTGGCTCTTTAGTTCCTCTTCACTATCTGCCACTAGGTTGGTGTCATCTGCATATCTGAAGTTATTGATATTTCTCCCAGCAATCTTGATTCTAGCTTGAGCTTCATCCAGCCTGGCATTTTGCATGATGTACTCTGCATCATGCATCAGTTAAAAAAGCAGAGTGACAATATGCAACCTTAACGTATTCTTTTCCCAATTTTGAATCAGTTCATTGTTCCATGTCCAGTTCTGATTGTTGCTTTTGACCTGCATACAGGTTTCTTAGGAGGCAGGTAAGGTAGTCTGGTATTCCAATCTGCTTAAGAATTGTCCATAGTTTGTTGTGATCCACACAGTCAAAGGCTTTAAGCGTAGTCAATGAAGCAAAAATAGACAAGATGGATGGGTCATGGTGGAGAGTTATGATGAAACATGTTCCACTGGAGGAGGGAATGGCAAATCACTTCAATATTCTTGCCTTAAGAACCCCATGAACAGTATGAAAAAGCAAAAAGATATGACACTGGAAGATGAACCCTCCAGGTCAGTAGGTGACCAATATGCTACTAGAGAAGAGCAGAGAAACAGCTGCAGAAAGAATGAAGAGACCAACCAAAGCAGAAACAATGCCCAGCTGTGGATGTATCTGGTGGTGAAAGTAAAGTCTGATGCTGTAAAGAACAATATTGCACAGGAAACTGGAATGTTAGGTCCATGAATCAAGGTAAATTGAAAGTGGTCAAACAGGAGATGGCAAGAGTAAACATTGACATTTTAGAAATCAATGAACAAAACTGGAAGGGAATGGATGAATTTAATTCAGATGACCATTATATTTACTAGTGTGGGCAAGAATCCCTTTGAAGAAATTGAGTATCCCTCAGAGTCAACAAAAGTTCCCAAAATGCACTGCTGCTGCTGCTGCTAAGTCGTTTCAGTCATGTCCAACTCTGTACGCCCCTATGGACAGCAGCCCACCAGGCTCCTCTGTCCATGGGATTCTCTAGGCAAGAATACTGGAGTGGGTGGCCATTTCCTTCTCCATCCCAAAATGCACTACTTGGGTGCAATCTCAAAAACTACTGAATGATCTCAGTTCATTTCCAAAGCAAACCATTCACTATCACAGTAATCCAAGTCTATACCCCAACCACTAATGCCGAAAAAGCTGAAATTTTATACCAGTACTATACTATTTTGATGATTATAGCTTTATAGCACAACCTGAAACCAGGAAGTATGATGACTCTAACTGTGTTTTTTCTCAGGATTTCTTCAGCTATTTAAGGTTGTTGTGGTTCCATATAAATTTTACGAGTGTTTTTTTTCTACTTCTATAAATAGTGTCATTGGAATCTTGATAAATAAGCTTTGAATCTATAGTTTTTTGGCAGTTAGGTAATATTAACATTTGTTTTTTTTGTAGTATTGACATTTTAATAATATTGGTTCTTCCAATCCATGAACCCGGGATACTCTCCCACTTATCTGTGTCTTCTTCAGTTTCTTTCATCAATGTCCTACAGCTTCCAGAGTAGTGATCTTTCACTTTCCTGGTTAAATTTATTCCTACGTATTTTATTGTTTTGAATGTTATTGTAAATGAAATCAACTCCTTTTTCAGAAAATGTGTTGTGTATAGAAATGCTACTGATTTTATATGTTAATTTTTTATCCTGTAGCATTATTGAATCCATCGATTCGATCTGATGGGTTTTTTTTTTGGGGTGAGTATTTAGGATTTTCTAAATATAAAATTATGTCATCTGCAAATAGACACAATTTTGCTTCTTCTTACACAATTCTAATAACTTTTATTTCTTTTTTGCCTAATTACTCTAGCTAGGATTTCTTGCATTATGTTGAATACATGTTGAATTGAGTGGTGAGAATGAACACACTTATCCTGTTCTTTTTTTTTTTTCTTGTTCTTGATCCTAGAGGAAAAGCTCTCAACCTTTTACCATTTAGTAGAATGATAGCTATGGGCTTTTCATATGTGCATGCATGCTGAGTCACTTCAGTCATATCCAACTCTTTGTGACCCTATGAACTATAGCCCTCCAGGCTCTTTTGTCTATGGGATTCTCCAGGCAAGGGTACTGGAGTTGGTTTCCATGCCCTTCTTCAGGGGATCTTCCTGACCCAGGGATCAAACCTGTGTCTTTTACATCTCTTGCATTAGCAGGTGGGATCTTTACCACTAGTGCTACCTGGGAAGCTTTGTGAGCTTTTCATGCACAGCCTTTATTATGTTGAGATATGCTCCTTCTATGCCTGCTTTTTTAAAGATTTTTATTAGGAATAGATGTTGAATTTTGTCAAATGCTTTTTCTGCATCTATTGAGATGATTATATGATTATTTCATTCTATTAACATGATGCATCACATTTATTGATTTGTGTATTTTGAGCCATTCTCACATCCCAGGGATAAATCCCACTTGATCATGGTGCATGATCCTTTGATGTGTTGCTGAATTTGGTTTGCTAGTATTTTATTGAGAAGTTTTGCATCTATATTCATCAGGGATATTGGCCTATAGTTTTCTTTTCTAGTAGTATCCTTTTCTGGTTTTGGTATCAGGATAATGCTGGCCTTCTAAAAGCAGTTTGGGAATATTTCTTCCTTTTTTGGTTTTTTGGGAGAATTTGAAAAGGGTTAGGGTTAGAGTTAAGGACTGACTGACTGAAAAGGGTTGGTATTAATTCTTCTTTAATTGTTTGGTAAAATTCACCAATGTAGCCATTTGATCCTGGGCTTTTCTTCATTGGGAGATTTTTGATTACAGATTTAATCCCCTTACTAGTAACTAGTCTATTGAAATTTTCTAGTTCATTCTTATTCAATCTTGGTAAGTTATATATTTCTAATTTTTTTTCCATTTCTTTTTGGTTGACCAGTTTATTGGCATATTGCTGTTCATAGCAGCCTCCTATGATCCTTTGTATTTCTGTAGTATGAGTTGTAATGTCTCCTTTTTATTTATAATTTTGTTGATTTGGGTCCTATCCCCTTTTTCCTTGGTTAGTTTAGCTAACGGCTTGTCAACTTTGTTTATCTTTTCAAAGAATCAACTCTTAATTTGGTTGATCTTTTCTGTTCCGTCTTTTGTTTATTTCTTCTCTCATATATATAAGTTCCTTTCTTCTAACTTTTGGCTCAGTTTTCTTTTTTTCTAGTTCCTTAAGGTGTAGTGTTATGTTGTTTATGGAATCCTTCTTGTTTTTTAATGTAGATGTTTAATGTTATGAACATCCATTTCAGATGTTTTTACTGCATCCCATAAATTCAGGTCTGTTGTGGTGCAATTTCCATACATCTCAATAGAGTCTTTCATTTCCCTTGAATTTCTTCTTTTTATACCTTTGTTGTTCAGGAGGCTGTTGTTTAATTTCCATGTATTCATGAATTTTGCAGTTTTCCTCTTATTAATTTCTAGTTTAATTCCATGTGGTCAAAGAAGATAGTTGGTATGATTTCAATTTTCTTGAACTTGCTAAGAGTGGTTTTGTGGCCTAATATATGGTTTTTCTTCGAAAATTTTCTGTGAGCATTGAGAAAAATGCATTCTGATGTGCCTGGATAGAATTTTCTATATATGTATCACTACGAACAAAGCTAGTGGTGGTGATGGAATTCCAGTTGAGCTATTTCAAACCTTGAAAGATGATGGTGTGAAAGTGCTGCACTCAATATGCCAGCAAATTTGGAAAGTTCAGCAGTGGCCACAGGACTGGAAAAGTCAGTCTTCATTGCAATCCCAAAGAAAGGGAATGCCAAAGAATGCTCAAAATACCACACAATTGCACTCATCTCACACGCTAGTAAAGTCATGCTCAAAATTCTCCAAGCCAGGCTTCAGCAATATGTGAACCGTGAACTCCCAGATGTTCAAGCAGGTTTTAGAAAAGGCAGAGGCACCAGAGATCAAATTGCCAACATCCGCTGGATCATGGAGAAAGCAAGAGAGTTCCAGAAGAGCATCTATTTCTGCTTCATTGACTATGCCAAAGCCTTTGACTGTGTGGATCACAATAAACTGTGGAACATTCTGAAAGAGATGGGAATCCCAGACCACCTTACCTGCCTCTTGAGAAACCTGTATGCAGGTCAGGAAGCAACAGTCAGAACTGTACATGGAACAACAGACTGGTTCCAAATAGGAAAAGGAGTTCGTCAAGGTTGTATATTGTCACCTTGCTTATTTAACTTATAAGCAGAGTACATCATGAGGAACGCTGGGCTGAAAGAAGCACAAACTGGAATCAAGATTGCTGGGAGAAATATCAATAATCTCAGATATGCTGATGACACTACCCTTATGGCAGAAAGTGAAGAGGAACTCAAAAGCCTCTTGATGAAAGTGAAAGAGGAGAGTGAAAAGGTTGGCTTGAAACTCAACATTCAGAAAAGAAAGATCATGGCATCTGGTCCCATCACTTCATGGGAAATAGATGGAAAAACAGTGGAAACAGTGTCAGACTTTATTTTTTGGGGCTCCAAAATCACTGCAGATGCTGATTGCAGCCATGAAATTGAAAGACGCTTACTCCTTGGAAGGAAAGTTATGACCAACCTTGATAATAGATTAAAAAGCAGAGACATTACTTTGCCAACAAAGGTCCATCTAGTCAAGGCTATGGTTTTTCCCGTGGTCATGTATGGATGTGAGAGTTGGACTGTGAAGAAAGCTGATCGCCAAAGAATTGATGCTTTAGAACTGTGGTGTTGGAGAAGACTCTTGGGAGTCCCTTGTACCACAAGGAGATCCTACCAGTCCATTCTAAGGGAGATCGATCCTGGGTGTTCATTGGAAGGAGTGATGCTAAAGCTGAAACTGCAATACTTTGGCCACCTCATGTGACGAGTTGACTCACTGGAAAAGACTCTGATGCTGGGAAAGGTTGGGGGCGGGAGGAGACGGGGACGACAGAGAATGAGATGGCTGGATGGCATCACCAACTCTGTGGACATGAGTTTGAGTGAACTCCGGGAGTTGGTGATGGACAGGGAGGCCTGGCGTGCTGTGATTCATGGGGTCGTGGAGAGTTGGACACGACTGAGCGACTGAACTGAACTGAACTGAACTGTATGTTAGATAAATTTTGTCTATCAATTCAGTTCAGTTCAGTCGCTCAGTCGTGTCCGACTCTTTGCGACCCCATGAATCACAGCACGCCAGGCCTCCCTGTCCATCACCAACTCCCAGAGTTGACTCAAACTCATGTCCATCGAGTCGGTGATGCCATCCAGCCATCTCATTCTCTGTCGTCCCCTTCTCCTCCCGCCCCCAATCCTTCCCAGCATCACAGTCTTTTCCAGTGAGTCAACTCGTCACATGAGGTGGCCAAAGTATTGCAGTTTCAGCTTTAGCATCAGTCTTTCCAATGAACACCCAGGATCGATCTCCTCTAGAATGGACTGGTTGGATCTCCTTGCAGTCCAAGGGACTCTCAAGAGTCTTCTCCAGCACCACAGTTCAAAAGCATCAATTCTTTGGCGATCAGCTTTCCTCACAGTCCAACTCTCACATCCATACTTGACCACGGGAAAAACCATAGCCTTGACTAGACGGACCTTGGTTGGCAAAGTAATGTCTCTGCTTTTTAATATGCTATCCAAGTTGGTCATAACTTTCCTTGCAAGGAGTAAGCGTCTTTTAATTTCATGGCTGCAATCAGCATCTGCCGTGATTTTAGAGCCCAAGAAAATAAAGTCTGACACTGTTTCCACTGTTTTTCCATCTAATTTTTTCTATAATGCTGCTCAAATCTGCTTTTTACTTATCGATTGTCTATCTGGATGAACTATCCATTGTTGAGAGCAGGGTATTAAAGTCCCCAGTCATTGTTATATTGCTGTTTACTTCTCCTTTTAGGTCTGTTAGTTTTTGTTTTATATATTTAGGTGCTTTCATATGAGGCACATAAATATTTATAATTGTTACATCTTGATGAATTTGACCCCTTTATCATTTTGTCATGACTTTATTTGTCTCTTTTTACTATCTTTAGTTTAAAACCTATTTTGTCTGGTATAATAATAGATATCTTGATTTTTTTAAACTACTATTTATTTGAAGTGACTTTTCCATCCATTCACTATGTCTATTTGCATCTTTAAGGCTAAAACAAATTTCTTGTAGGCAGCATATCATTGGATCTTCTTTTTTTTAATCTATTTAGCCATTCTATGTCCTTTGATTGGAGAATTTAATCCATTTATATTTAAAGTAATTATTGAACGGTAAAGACTCACCGTTATAATTTTTTTAAGAACTTACTGTTGTCATTTTATTCATAATTTCTGGTTGTTTTGAAGATATGCTGTTCCTTATTTCTTGTTCTGCTATCTCTTTTTCATGTTTTGATATATTTTGGTATCAGTATGCTTTGATTTCTTTTTTTTTTATTTATTTATTTATTTTTTTATTTCTAAAAAAGAATTTTATTAAAAAAGCACAAATGCAAAGAAATGAACAGAGGAAAATTTATGCGTCGAACCTGGACTGGTCACTTATGATAATATACATGCTACAATTCCATTCTCTCCAATCATTCCACCTTCACCCTCTCCATTTATTTCTTTATCATGTGATTCTGTTAAATGTTCTTTTTATGTAAAAATCTGCAGAGGTTTTCTTCTTACAGTTACCATGAGGCATACATAAACTATCTTAAAATTGTAACAGCTTATTTTAAGCTAACAATAACTTATGGATAACAACTAGCTATAATTATACTTACTACATTGATTTTTTTAACTTTTAAACTAGAGTTGTAAGAGAATTATCCACTACCATTACCAAATTACAGGATCTAACTTGGGATGTCCTATTCAAATAGAACTTGATAATAATAATCATTTTTAAGGTGAAAAATTAATGCTTTAATTTTAGGCCTTATAAAAATATCTGTTAAATCTACCCCATTAAAGCAGTCAGAAGAAAATATTCCTGGTGTCCAAATGAATTCATATAAACAATCAGGTCAAGATGTTATGTGTGTGTGTGTGTCTGAATTTCTGAATGAGCATGTGAGTGTCACTGGCTACATGCTCTTTTTGTGAACATTTGGGCTAGTCAGGCACCTGTAAGCTGGGGGCCTTTTCCAGTGTATGCAGTGTGTGTCCACATGGAGAAAGGTGCCCATTGCTATTGCCTACAGCAATAGCCCATTAGAGTGTTTCCACACTTTACCAGGGAGTGGTACTGAGGCTAATCCATGGGAAGATGAGCTATTATTTGTACCTCCACCCTCACTGTTCAGCTGCTGCTGCTGCTAAGTCACTTCAGTCGTGTCCGACTCTGTGCGACCCCATATCAGCTAGCCTTCCCAAAATAATCCCTCTAGTGGGAGATCATAAAATGTTTCATAAAAGAGAAGGAAGCCTGGGGCCAGTCATATTCATACTACAAATTCCATTAGGGAGAAATGGATTTGAGGAGTGTGGGTGTTGTGGGAACCCAGTCTTTAAAGATTTTAAGATAGAGAGAAGCCAGAAACCCAACCTCCTCAACTGTCAGCACACTGGCATCCTGGGCAGTCTGGAGGAACTGAGGCTAGAAAGGTGGAGTAGGACTGGTCAGGGAGAGTACAGGCAGACTTGAAGTGGGACTGGGCTGACCATGAGTGCTCAGTCCTGGGTTGTGGGCAAGCTTCAGGGCACATGGACTGGGCCCAATTCAAAGACGAGGCTGGCTCTGATGTCATGAACCATCCCTGCTGTACCTTTGCTATGAGTGGAACTCTTAATTCTCCTGCCTTCATGATTACAGTTATCTCCTCTGATCTCCCTGCAGCTCTTCTTGCCCTCTCATGTCCACAACCCACACAAGCATCCAGAGTGAGCCTTCCAAAAAATAGGCCCGATCTTGTCATTCACAACCTAAAACCCTATGCTTGTTCCCTTGAGTCTATGGCTGCTAAGTCACTTCAGTCGTGTCCGACTCTGTGCAACCCCAGAGACGGCAGCCCACCAGGCTCCCCCATCCCTGGGATTCTCCAGGCGAGAACACTGGAGTGGGTTGCCATTTCCTTAAGCAGTCCCCAAATTATGTGGCCTGGGATGATCACTGGGATCTGGAGACAAAAAGGATTCCAAGGGCAAATACGTTAGGAAAATGCTTCATTCAAAAAAGTAAAACAGATGTCTTTATTGTAGAGCAGATCAGCATTTGTACTATGCTAATATGTATGTCATCTATCCCATATTTCTCATAGGACATAGCACTTAGCAGAACCCAGTTTTAGAAACACTGGCTCTGAATGCCATTTACAATCTGGTGCTTGCATACACCTCCAGCTCCGTTGTCTTTACTCATGCTGTCCCCTCAACTGGAATGCCTTCCTTGGCCTTCCCATTGTTGCCTAATTCATACTCATCTTTGAAGACATTTAGACTGTGCTTCCTCTATGAAACCTACTCTGGCTTTCCTCACCCAGTCTTCATCCTTTACTCTCCAGGCTGTGCCTATGTCTGACTTGTGAGTTATTGCCATGTATTGAACCATTTCCATATTTTCCTCCTGCATGGGATTTTGAACTCCTTGTAGGCAGTCTGGGCTTTATTCAACTCTGGGCCCAGAGCTCAGTCTTGATGAATGCTTGATGGAGAGATGGGAAAGAAAGAGCAATAGAGAAAGGAGAAAGAGAGCTTGAGAGGAGTAGAGAGAGGGAATGAGAGAGCAAAAGCAAGTATATGAAAGCTTTGGTCAGGAAGCCCTTTAGTGCCCCAGTTTCTATGTGCCAATAGAAGAACAGAATATTATATAAGATGCTCTATGCAGCTTTTCTGGAAATGGTCGATGGCTCTTGGCTTATTGGCATCCAATAAGGCTGCAGCCCACACACTTTTCCACTCAAGCCAGCCCTCATGTGCCCTCCAGCACACCCCCTGCCCACGTAAGCCCTAAACCCAGACCTGCTCTTGCCCCTGGTCTGCTCTGGCTTTGGGGGCCTCTTTGGCACCCCTTCCCTGTTTTTTTCAGGACTTTTCCCTACTGGTTATGAGTAGGTTTCTGTCCTTCTGGGGATGGGAGCAAGATGGAGGGGAGATGAAAAAAGGCTCAGTGAATGTTGGGAAAGGCAGTCTCCTGCAGCTGTCCATCGCCTACCCGTACTGGGTCTTGGGCCTGGAATGCTGTGCTGGGCTTATGGCCTTGTGAGAGACTCTCTTTCTGTTCCAGGCTTTATGTACTTTCCTTTGTTCTGCTTAATCCCCCACATCAGTGACCCTCAAGTATGCTCCCAACTTTCTGTATTTCAGCCCCTGGAGGCAGGGAGGGGAAGAATGGGGTTCTTCTGCTGCAGCATAAAGTGTAGCACTTGTAGTCATGCTTCAGAACAGATCCTCCAGCCCTGGGGGACCCACACTCTGAAAGGGACTGAATCTTGAGAACCCTTTCTCCTCTCTTGCTCTAAGTAAAACCTGGTGTGCCTGTCCTCTGTTGTCAGCAACCTGGAATCATGCACTGGTCTCTTACCCTGGTGGCACTTATTTGCTTTTTAACCTTGGCTGCACAGCCTGAGCACCCCCATAAACAATGACACAGAGAGACCTCTCCACACATTGGTTGCTGGTTTTCATCCCCTGTTTGTAGGCAAACCAGGATAGCACAAGGTTGAGGTCCTGGCAAGAACCTCACTCGAAAAGAGACATCATCTCAGATGTTTACAAACTTCTCAGCCATGTTGTCAGGGCAACTCTGTGACACTTTCCTGGAGGCTGTCTAGGAGGAGGGATGAAATCCAAGAAAGGCTGACTGGAGGCCATGCTTCTGACTGCACTCCACCTGAGAGCTGGGCTTCCTGCCTCAGCAACAGCCACCTGCTGTACCCCCTTGCTGAGATTCACTTCCTTGCAGAAGTCTTGATAGCAGTAAGCTCACCCAGCTGCTTCTGAAACCATCCTGGGGCTAAGATCCTTGCTTTCTGTAAGTTCTTGATCCTATCCATTCTTCTCCTCACATTTGCTTGAGCCAGGGAACAAAGAGTCTGGACTGTGTGTATGACTTTGTGTGTGCACACATGTGTATATGTGTGCAACACACATGTCCATGGGCACATGTGTATATGCATAGGCCTACCCATACCCAGGAGAGGGCCACAGGCTTCTTCTCAGGGAACAGGAGCCCAGAAGCCCCCACACCTACCCTCTGATGGAGAGTGTGGAGGACATACCCTGGTTCAGCCTCCTAGATCCTATGGGCTTAGAAAAAGAGCTGGTTGTGGAGGTCTTGCTCAGGGTCACATACTTGAGAAGCAAAAGAGTTGAGTCGAGACCCCCCCACCACAACCTCACGGCTCCTGACTCATGGAGTAGGGTTTTTTCTACTACCCCAGAGCAGACAAAAGCACCTTCATCCTGCCTATCCCTGAAGCACTGATGAGAATCACAGAAGCCAGTGGACAGAGCAATGCAGAGTTGGATGTAAAGGATTGTGTGACTGTGAGAGATGACTCTTAGGTACTGTCCCTCCCTGGGTGTCTGGTGGAGTGTTGAGCTCCCAGAGGGCACTCAATCTCGTCTATTTGCTTGCCACTGCCAAGGCACCAACTTGACAATTCTCTCCTTACATCCTGTCACTTCTCTCTGCACCCAGCTGCCCAAGCTGCAGTGGCTGTGAAGGCTGCTCCTTCAGAGCTCCAAGAGCAGGGCTATGTGGTACAGTCAGTTCCCTATAGCCCTTCTTTTCTTCTCCCTTTACCTTCTCACTCTTGATCTCCAGACTTTGGTCTTGGCCAGTTAACCCCAATCACAGCCGGAAGGCTTTGGGTTCAACCAGGGGTTCTCAGCCCTGGCACTATAGATGTTTGGGGGTGGGGAAATTCTTTGTTATAGAGCCTGTCCTGTGTTCTAAGCAGCAGTATCCCTGGCCTCTCTGCCATTCCGTATGGCACTAGCACACATCTCCCCCCCCGCCCCATGCGCCCTAGTTGTGACAATCAAAAACATTTCCAGATATTGTCAAATGTCCCCTGGGAGGCAAGATTGCCTTCCATTGAGAAGCACTGAGTTAGACTGAAGGCAGCTACTATGGTTCTGCTTCCCTTTCCTGGAAAGGCTGTCATGTGGTGGGCTAGTCCAGTTCCAAAGCTCCCAGTACCTCTCTGATGGCTTTTCTCTGCCACATTCCTTTCCTGTTTCCACTAAAACCCGTAACTCCAGGGCTAACACTTGGTGGCTAGGCCTGGACACTCCCATCCACACAAGACCTCAGGACTCAGGTGGTCTGGGGTGAAAGCTGGTGGGAAGGAAGGGGACAGAGGCTGGCGGAGGACACTGGGACTCACCAGGATATCGGTAGTAAAACTGTAGATTTTCAATGCCAAGTCCTAGGCCAATGCATCACTTACATTTTGTAGCCCAGCTGGATCTTTTTAAGACTTTGCCTGTCCTGCTAGGTGCTCACACCATGGCTGAGCCCCAGGCTCCTGGCTTTCTCCTCTTGAAATTCCTAAGGAATTAAATGAAAAGTCTTCCTCTGGGCATGTAGGGGCAAGCCTCTGCTCCAGACTCATCCCCACATGCGTGCTAAGTCGCTTCAGTCAGGTCTGACTTTGTGCAACCCTATAGACTACAATCTGCCAGGCCCCTCTGTCCATGGGATTATCTAGGCAAGAATAGTGGAGTGGGTTGCCATGCCCTCCTCTGGGGGATCTTCCCAACCCAGGGATCAAACCCAGGTCTCCCTCATTGCAGGCAGATTCTCTACCGTCTGAGCCACCAGAGGTTTTGTGAGCATCTAATGAGAAAACAGATAGGTAAACTGTATCAACTACACTGAAGAGGGGCTGGGTTTCATTTCTATGACTCCCCCTGCTTGCTCTGGGCCCTGGGCCCTTTCTCCCTTCTAAGCACCCTGCCCCTTCACCCCTCATCTTTGTCTCCCCTCAACTCTGCTTCCCCTCCTCATAAAGCTGTCACAGGCCAGGACATGGCCATTTCCTCTGACTACACAATCAGTGCTTGTTTATGCTGATGTTTTTGTGTGACCTGGACAACATGTCCCACTCCAGGGACAAGCTGGAGCCATTGGTTCAGCTGACTCCACCCCCCTGGGGGAGCTTGTTGGAAGGAGGACAGTCTTAGGCCAGGCTCAGTTCCTCCCCGGCCCCTCAGAGGAGAAGCTGGGAGCTGGGGGCTCTGCCTCCCAGTCAGGAGCTTGGGGCCATAAATCACTGTCATCTGACAGCAAGGAGTTTGTCTAAGGTCATAGAAGCCACTTAGAGGCCCTGACAGGAACTTGCTTGCCTCTCTGGACTAGGAAGTATAGCTGGGAAATGATAAGGGGTGTCCACATTCTTGTTCAATGCGCCCAAAGAGAAATGCAGAGATGGACACCCAGTTGTGCAGGCCTCAGGACCTCTCTCCCTGAGCAGAGGTGTTTTTACTCATTTATAGCTTCTGTGTTGCCCTCTGCCAGGTCCAGCTTATTATTAGTCTTGTAGGCCCAGCATCTAGGGCCCACAAAAATGTTTTAACTTTATTATCAGAAGAGAAAAATGAATATAATGCCAATGAATATATTTATAATGATTACTCCAGCCCAGACAAAATTTGTCTTTATATCAATGCCATTTTAAAATATTGTTTAGGAAGGAAGGGCCTATGAAGACAAAAGTAGGCAAGGCCTTGAAAGTCCATATGCTGCCCCAGTCTCTGCTCAATCCCAGGCCTTTTCCATTAGCTTGAGATAACATCCACCTGTCTAGAGGCTGCAGCAGTCCAAGGCCACCCTATGGCCCTTCTCGGGCAGGGCAAGAATTCTAGGGGCAGGCAGATCAACCCCCAGCAGCCTGTGGGGTTGGCCTGGGGCAGAGGAAAGTAACTTCCATGACTAGTGTGCATCCCTGCAGCCCTGTCCCTCTGCCCTCCATTCCGGTTTCAGCTTTCCTCAAATGCTTTTCCCCTCTTGTTCAATAGCTCTCATGCTTACCACTCCCGGTTCCCTCTCCACCATTCTAGCATACACACTGACACTACCAGCAAGAGGTGGGAGCATCCTCTCACTTCGCTCTCATGTGGGAGTGGGAAGAAGACAACCTTGGGAGTCTGGGCGGAAGTCCCAGCTGAGCCACATGCTTGCTGTGCACCCCAGGGTAAGTCTCCTTGCCTCTCAGACTCTTAGATCTCCATCCAGGAAAAGGGGATGATAACAATGAACAGGGGACTTTTGAAGTTAAAGGATATCCTGTGTGGGCCTGGTATAGAGTCAGCAATCAGTATCCATGTGCTCCCTCCTGGGTGGTGGAAGTTTGTTGCCGTCCTTACTCAACGTTCCCCAGGTTCCTTTGAGCTCCAGGGCCCCTTCCCGAATCCCACAACCCCAATTTCATGTTTTCATGTCTCCCTGCTCCTACACACAAACATTCAATTGCATTCAGTACACACTCCCTGAGCTTCCTCACGTTGGCTCTTCTAGACCAGACCTGGTGCTGGCCACTGGAACTACAGAGATGCCTCTCACTTGGCCCCTATCCTGGATGTCATAGCCTAGACGAAGAGATGAGCTTGTACATTTGAGGTCAGTTTTATGTGATAAAATTCCACTCAAAAAATACTTCATGAGCTCAGAGGCAGGCTGGGTGGGGGAGGCTAGCTGAGCCTGGAAGGGTGTAAACAGAGGGGATAGAAGAGGGCAAACCAAGTTGTGGGGGGTGGGACTTGGACAGCAAGGACTTGGAGTAAAGCAGCCTACACAGTAAACACAGGGAAGTGGTCCCTTTCTGCCTAGGACTATACTGGGCACTGTACTGGATATGTGGGTTCCTTGCAACACCCTAGAGAGGTAGGCATTCCTGAACCCATTTTACAGATGAGGCTCAGAGAGTCAAGTTCACACTTCTAACAAGTGGCAGAACCAGGACTTGATCCCACTTCTGTGTCTCCAGATGCCTTCCCTGGACCTCCCAGTCTCCTCAAGCTGGGCACTATGAAGGACTCAGAGATGAATCTCACCGGGATCTGGGTCCCAGGTGCTACCAAACTAATGGGGATACTGGCAATGCGACTGGTGTCCAAAGAACCCTAAGATGAGGCATCAGCAAGATGGAGGTCTTAGATGCAAAGGGCAATGACAACTCAGAGGACGGACAGAACAAACCTTGCTGGAAGTTCTGGGAATGACTTTATTGTAGAGACATATTGGGCCTGAGTGTTGCCAGACTGGTGAGGCTGGAGGGTGAGAGTACCTTGCAATAATCACCCTACCTTGCTAAGTAATTCACACATCTCTCTGAACCTCATTTTAGTTATGTATAGAGAAACTGGGGCCCCGAAAGATTTAATAATTTGTCCACAGCCCCACAGCTAAGAACTGGCAGAGATGAGACTTGAACCTGGGTCTACTGAGTCCAAGATAGTCCTACGTAAAGGAACTAAAGGAGCATGCCCAGGACATGACTGGAGAATATAAGTGAAGGGGGAAGAAACTTGGTGGACAGATTAGGGTTGCATTGTGGGGTCCTGAATGCCATAGTTTAGTAGTCAACTGGAGGGGGAGGGAAAGTGGAGGCATTGACAGTTTTTGAGTCAGAAAGGCACTCGACTTTAGAAAGATGAACCTGGTACTGGGTATAGGTGGAAAAGGGTGCAAGAGGAGAGACAGGAGGTAAGGACCTCTGCTGAATATCCAGGTAGAAAGAAATGCACAGTGAACTGGGTTGTTGCAGACACTGGGGCAGGGGCTGGAAGGGGGAACGCCATGCAGCAAGACTCAACCAGATGTGGCTACTTCCTCATTAGACCCACGTGATCTGGCCCTATGTCTTTGACCCCACCTTCTCCCACTTTCCCCTACTCCCTGCACCCCAGCCACCCTGACCTGGAAATGTCAACTCTGTCTCCACCTTAAGGTCATGGTACTTGCTCAGTATTTCTTCTGCCCATAACTCTTTACCCTAAATCTTTGCATGGCCCATTCCTTCTCCTCAGGTCTTGGCTTCCATGTCACCTGCTCAAAGAGGCCCTCTGTGACCACCCTATTGGAGTACGTGCTCAGTCACTACTACCTCAGCAGGCTTTAATGCCTTCATCACCATTATCATAGCTGAAGTTAGCTTGTCCACCTCCCTCCACCCATCCATCTACTAGAATGGGCACTAAAGGCACGTGAGAATCTTATCAGTCTTGTTAACTGATGTATTCTCTGTGCTTCAGCAGAGTATGGCAAAAAACTGACATTCCACAACTACATGTCGAATGGCAGAGTGGATGAGAATTTGAATGAATGGATGGATGGATGCATTGGTTGAGAAAGAAGGAGGGATCATGGCTGATGTGGGGATCTGAGCTGGGCAGCCAGGAAAAGACAGTACCACAAGTTGAGACAGAGCAGGAAGCAGGGAGCAGACTGTGTGTGGGAAGATGGTGAGTTTGACTTGAGCCTGTTAAGTTTCATATGCAGGTGGGGCCTCCAGGTGGAAAGGTCCATTTATACAGCGGGAAATATTGGCCAGAGCCAAAAGAAGTGATGGAACTCTCAGTCATGATGGTAGGGGCATCTACACAGAGGTGTAAACTGAAACAATGGATGTCAGTGAAGTCCCTAATGAACAAGGTGAGACAGAGAGGACAGGATAAGAAAGGAGGGCATGGAAGGATAAGCAGGAAGATCAGCCCATGGGGCCAAATTCTTCGGGAGGAAGTAGGGTAAAAACCAATCAGTGGTTAGGATACAAAGAGATCACCAGGTTATTTAGAGCCTGGTGAAGAGGTAGGTGTGTCCAGAATGGTGAAAGCCGAGGTTGTGGGGGTCTGAGAGTCAAAAGGGTAGGTGGGGTATTGGTGCAAGTCAGGAAATGATATGCATATGTAGCCCACCCTCACCCAGCTACACACCCAGGCCCAAGCCCTCCACAGAGGCTGACTGGCAGGGAGGAGGCAGGGCATGGGAGACTATGATTTATTCATGTCTGCCATGTCCTAGGCACTGTGTAACCATATTCACAATCATTGGTTTGTTTAATTATGACAACAACCTTACAAGACACAAACAATCATCAGGCTTGTCTTCTGTGAGGAAAACCAAATCAGAAAGGTTTCATGTGCCACTTAAAGTCACAGAACCTGGTGATGATAGATCTTGTCTGGGTTTGTCTACCATCTACCCTCAGCCACTCTGGCAACAGGGCACTGGAGACTATAGAAAATAACAAATTGATGCTCACAGATAGATTGTCCAGTTCCCATGTGGGATTCACCCACAGTCTGGTTTCATGGAAGTAGTGGGTCTGGGGAAGCATATGGGTTGGGAATTTGAAGATGAAAATTCTCTGGCAACAGCGAAAGGCCAACTCAAGTTGGATCAAGATACAAGACTGAGGGTCACAAGTGGCTATGGCTGGTGCCTGCTATGTGTGGGAGCGGCCTGGGTGACCCTCATCATCATGACATCTACTCCAATGTCTATAAGCTATGGCAGTCCATTCACAGACTGCATGGTGGGCCAGGCAGAGACGCAGGGATGGAGGAATGGAAGCCTTTGCTTTACGCAGGTGAATAACACTAAGGCCCAGAGAAGCTCTCCTGCTTGGTACTACCTCTCTCAGAAAGATAAACATGGAGGAACTACACCAGGCAACTGGTCCAGGGCCTCAGAGTCCAGAGCTGAAAGAAAGACTAGGAGAATTCTCTGACCCTTCTAAGAGCCTCCTCTGTAACTCTCTTCTGTCTCCTAGTGGCCATCACCTGGGAGGTCAATTTCATGCCACCCATGAACAGCATGCTCAACCTCATTCTCTGTTACCATCACCATGGCCTCCTTCCATGGCCAAATCGGGCAGCACTGTGCCAGAAGGTCCCCTAGCTGCCTGCCTGGAAAGGTACTGGCTTGGGCTTCACACCAGTGTTGCCTAACACCAGAGCTGCTTGAGTGATCTCCTATCTTACCATCATACGTGGGTTGCCTTCATTGTTTTCCCAAAGTCAAGGGGCTAACAGGCCCTCTGCTCCACTCTCTTCCAGATCTAGCCAAGACCCCCAGGTAGCAGCAGTGAGGAAAGGCCAATGACATATATGTATGGCTGAACCCAGAAGAGATTGGAAGAAGGTGACAGAGAAAGGGACTTGACAAGTAACCTGATCTGGGCAGGTGGGGTAGAGGTACAGACTGGGATGGGCCATGTTGAACATTTACCAAGTCAGACTTGTGACGAGGTGATCACTGGCCTGTTTGGCCCAAGAGGAAGCCGAGGTTCCGAGAGACAGAGAGAGAGAGCAGGACTTGTTTTCTCCAGTCTACTCAACATACTCAAAGGGTACAAATAGACTGGTTGGAAAGCCTATACTCTCTCCAACTGCCCCTCAGAGCTTGGGAATTTTATGGCTACAGCAATGTGACCAAAAAAGTGCTTCCTATAGGAAGTCAATATGAGGAGGCCTCTCTTTGCTGGCCACTGGAGATAAATTAGGGACTTCCCTGAGGCACTGAGACATGTCTTGTGGGCAGAACAGGGTCCCCAAGCTTCCTGAGATTGGGTCATAACTCTTTATCCATCAGCTTGAGCTGTGTGCAACAGAGGAAGAAAGGACAGCATAGCCAAAGGCATCCCTCCATAGGGCTATCATTAGTGTGCATGAGGTCATGCTTGGGAGCTGCTCAGATAGGGAACCTGGTCAAGTCAGGGAATAGGGTTCGTGGCTTCTACTGAAGCCCTGGCTTCTTGGAATCCTACCTCCCTCCAGCCCCAATCAACTCCCAAAGAGAAAGACTGAGGCCTTTCCCCATTTCTCCTGTGGCCTCCCTTGGTGTCCTCTGCTAATGTTCACAACATCTGAACCTGAGGTTGAACTGAACCTGCATCGTAACTTGTCCCTTGTCCCTGGCCAATTATTTCCACAAAGACAACCACACAGATAGAGTGCATCTCTAGGAATGCTTTATTGTTGCACTGGGGGGTATCACATGGACTGTGCTCTCCACCTCCCCTGTCTCATCTTAAGTGCCCTGCCCCCTGAGGCTTTCGAGACCTCTGCCCCCACCCACAAATTATGGTATACTCATGATAGAATATGTGTGTGTGTATATATAGATAGATGTGTCTGTATAATATATATATATATTTATCTATATGTACATAAACACATTTTTAATATTGATAAAATACTGACTGTACAGTATTTATAGGTACAAATAAAATAGATAGGTTTAAACATTACAACTGGTTGGCTGGAACCCATCCCACTCCAGTTTATTCAGCCAAAAATAACAAAGCACCAGTTGGCGTTTGGCATTTGACTTTGCATGTGAACCAACATGACTGGTAGGTGGGATTGGTCAGGTTTGGATCAAGTCCCAGTGGGCTGAGATAATACTAAGCCCTTCCATCTGATGGGCTGGCTGCTTGAACCAGGGGCCAGATCTCTGCTGGGGGAAGGGGCTGTCATATCAGCCTGCTACCACAGGCAAGAAGAGCAGAAAAAGTGATGCAAACACAGATAGTGTCTCCTCACCACCATCTGCATTTATTCAGCCTGTGCGGTGTCTGTTTACTCACTAGATATGGCAGTGCATGGCCAATGGCTACATGGGACCCTAGGGAGTGGCAGATAAAGTATGGGGCCCAAGTCAGGGGAGACTGGTTCATTGGTCTCTTGAGATCTGAGAAAGAAAGGTTCTCCCCACTCTTAAATCCCAAGCTATCCCAAATTGTCATGTCACCTACTGGGACCCATCGGTGCCCCCTCCTTAAGTCAGCTGCATAAAAATCAGCATCTTATTTACACAAATCAAACAGCTCATGGTGGTTGGGGCTGTGCTGTGCTCTGCCCCTGTGCCTGTCCACTCCAGTTCAATTTCTCTGCAAAAGCCAGTTTAGGATCAATGCTGGGCCCAAAGGCAAGACCAGAACCTCCTATCCAACCTCGATGGGACCCTAGCAGCAAACAGGAATAGCACACACTGCTCTCTGCCTCCTCAACCCATAGGCAGGAGAGCTGGGAAGACTTTAGACTGACTGGTCACTCCATGGACCCAGAGGGCAGTAGCTGTCTTCCTGCTCTGAAAGACTCCTTTCTCTCAGAAGGGCAGAACACAGGCTCAGGGGTGGAGGTGGAATGGAGACTGGACACTGAAATTTTCTTTTCCTCCCGTGTATATATGGAGGAACTTCAGGAAGTAAGGCAGATTGCATGGCCTGGCCTCTACCCTTAGGAGCAGCATCCATCTGGGGGCTCTCTGCTCTCATCCACCACTCACTGGGCCTTTGTGCCAGGGCGCCTGGGAAGTGGCACTCTGGGATCAGGCTGAGGCTCACAACTTTGTCTCAGGGCCAGCTGCCTGCAGAGTCGGGAAGGAATCCCGGATCTTTGCCACCTCCATGGCGCACAGGTGTCCGAAGACTTTGTTGTACCAGTCAGGAGAACGGCCCCTAAGGAGGTAGAAGCAGGAAGGCATGAGTTGTGGGTTCTTCCCTTGAGCCCCTGCCAGGGACAAGGAAGATAGGACTTGCCTCTCTAGGATCAGGGGTGGGGCGGGGTGGGGGTTGACACCAGGGCTGAAGGGGCTTTGTACCTGAGGTCAGCACGGCAGATGTGAGTGAGCCGGGAGCGGCCCAGGCCACAGGGTTCCATGAGGTACTGGGACGTGAGCATCAGAGCCCGCACCCCTGACTCCGGCACAGGCTGCTCAGGATCCAGGGACTGAGACACAAGGAGGCAGCCCCCACGGGGCAGGTCAGAGCGCCACATCCTGTGGGGAAGGGATGTACACATTCAGCTTCCTGGCATCGGTTTCCTCCCCACCTCCCCAATCCCCCAAGCACAGAAGGGTGACAGCTCAAGCCCCTCACCGGAGCACCACAAAGTCGCGGCAGGGATGGGGTGCCATGCTGTCAGTGACATAGTGGTACAGCTCCACACCCGGCATCAGGGCTTCCAACACCTGGGCCCGCAGAAGATCCTCATCCCAGAGGGCCCTCTCCCGCAGGACACGGTGCAGCACCACGGCTGGAGGGGCTGCCACTTCTGTGGACGCCTTCCACACGCGCAGCGGGTGCCCGTCTGATGCCTGTGAGCCACAGGAGTGGGGACAGGTGCAGCTGTCAGGCCTGGAGAACTCCCACTGCACCCCTGGGCACCGGCCTGCCCTCACTCCAGCCCCCATCTGTTGGAACGCTGCAGGGCTACTCCACTAACCCCAGCCAGATCCAGACAGACCAGCCCTGTGTTTCCTGTCCTCTTTCTCCTTTCCAGATTTCGGCTCCTCTGCCTGCTCAAGAGCACAAAAAGAGGACACATATTCTCCAAGGCCTACTAGGCTCTACCAAGCAATGGGCACAGTGCCTGGGATTTCTAGAACCGAAGATGGTGGTCATCCTCAATGAACTCCCCCACCTAGCGTGGAAAGTGGAGCACAAGCAAAGCAACAAAAGCTGCCACTCCTGGTGCCTTTTACATGTGCCAGGCCCTGTACAAGCCTCTTACCCTGATCCTGTGAGGGGGTTTTTACCATGACCATGGCAAACCTCGGACTTGTGGCCTTACTTATAATCAGAATTGGAGAAAGAACATGGCTCATGTCAAGGACAGAGAAAAGTCACCTCCAGCCTGGGGCATGACTGGAGCCTTTGAATGGAGGGGGCATATCAAGTTGGGGCTGAAAATGGTTGGGGAAATATAATACTTGGGGCAGGTTCTTCCTGGCAGAAGAACAGCAGCGGCCAGAAGCGCAAAGGTGGAAATGTAAGGAGCTCAGCATGACTGCGGTACAGGGAGAGATGGGAGTGAGGCTCTAAATATAGTGACCTGTCTGGAGCAGGCCTTCGGGAAGGTAATGCCAGCAGGTGCTCCCCAAGACAGAGCCTTGGTCTCATTTGCTTCTCACTTCCTTACGGTGCTTGCTCTGCTGCCTGCCATTCTCCACTCTCCATGCAGAAGCACAGTGAGAGGTGGGACAGCTCCTTCCTTGGGGATCCTTGCACTAAGCCTGTGCTCTGTCCCCACCTGGTCCCATGGCCAGCCTGGGCAGCAAGGTCCTCACCTTCTTGCAAGCCAGCTCCGTGTGCTGGGGCCCCGGCATGCTCATCCAGCCCTTGAAGCGCTCAGCAGCATTGTGCAGCAGCTCCTGGATGCTCTCTTCCATATAGAGGCTCAGGCTTACACCAGCAGCCCGGGCCTGCCGCAGTTCAGCCAGGGCTGGGCCCGGAGGGCTGAGTTCAGCCGCACTGTAGGAGCCACACAGTTGCAGCACCATGTCTTGGGGCACCTGGGAGGGTATACACAGACTGGGTTGGAGGCCATGGGGAGTAGCAGAGGGTCAGGGACCCCCAGTCCTAGAGCCTGTGGGGTCTGCCAGGTTCATTTTAAGGGAGCAGAGGTCTGGCTGCTGCAGGGTGGTAGATGAAAAACTGCAGGGGAAGAGCTAAAAGTAGGAGATTGAGTCATATGTGGTCAAGATCGGCCCTATCCTTTATTTAGGGTGTACAGGTCAGGTATGTTGGTTCTACTGGGTCTGGGAAGTAGGCACCATGGCCTAGAGTGACTCACCTGGAAAAGTTTCTTGCAGTCACTGATCATGTGTGATAGGCCCTGGGTGGCAGCCATGTTCTCACTCAAGTCCCTAGGGCCTGGCCGGCCAACTAGGCTGCGTTTGCTCTTGATCCTGGAGGGAAGGGGCAGGAAGAGAGGATGGCACAAGGGCATAAGACAAGCTCCCCAGAAGCCCACTTGTCAGTCCTGAACACAAAACAATCTGTTGCCCTTTCCAAGCCCCTGCTTCACAGCATCCAACCAGCCCCAGGCCCCTGAAGAGTCAGACTGACCCCTTGTGGTGATGCCTGGGAACTGCAGTGCCAGCCAACCAGGGCCAAAAAGCCAATGAGCCCCAAACCCTCCCTGCCATGCCCTGCCCTGTTTCACCTGGGTGAGGGGTTATCCTTCTTGGAGACGTTGAGGTGGAAGATAGAAGGTGCCAGGCACACTGCCAAGTTACCGGCTGTCATCTGGTTCTCCTCAGCAGAGGCAATGTCACTTAGGAAATAGAGCAGGGTTTGTAGTACCTCTCGGTTCTCATCGGGGAGCAGCAAGGTGGCGGCTTGTGTGGCTGCCAACCACTGATCCTTGGGGAGGACTGTGAGGAAGGCATGACAGAAGGGCTTCTTTATTCCCCAAGAGCCTCTGCATCTGAGGAATGCAGAAGGCACAGCAGTCCCAAAGTGAAATTGGTAAGGGGGAAGGTGGACTCTGGGGGGGTCTCTGGGTGCTAGATCAAGCCCGGCTCTAATGTGAAGTGTACCCTTGTGGAAGTCCCTGCCTTTCTTCAGGGCCTCAGTCTATCCTTCCATATAATGGGTTTGGGGAATAGAATGTGGTCTTTAACAACCTTACAACTCAGCATAGAAAATCTTTCACTGAGCTCATGGGCATGACTATACTTGCCTAAACAAGGTTTATCTTCCACAAGCCCTAGGATTCAGGAAGGCTGAGAACCTGGCACGTTACTGGGGATAGGTGGGTGACTCACGCTGGTAGATCTGCAGGAAAGTGGTAGTAAGCTTGCTGGTGAAGATGGGCTCGGGCAGGTCCCGGAAATACTGCTTCAGTAAGTCAGCCACATCATAGGCTGACTGGCCTTCATAGCAGACGTTGTCAGGGGAGGTCTCATTCATTTGACGCAGGTTCTGGATCCTGGACTTCACCCCAGACTTGCGGAAGATGCCCACCTGGCCCATGGAGGGGAGGGAAGGAGACGGTAAGGCCAGCCACAGACTGGGTGTCAGGAGTGTAGGCCACCCCAGAGACCCCCAAGCCTGGCAAGCTTTCTGCTAGGCAGGGTAGGAGAGAAGTGGAAAAACCAAAGAGACGGGTTTTTATAGCTTTGGGTCCAAGGAGAGAGATGGCCTTAGGGGAGATGAGTAGGAAAACAAGGTCCTAAGCTAAGGCAGGCTCCTGGTAGATAGGGGCTACTGCACCTGGGTGAGAAAAAGCTGGCACAGAGCCAGGTAAAAGGGAGCTTGAGTTCATCCTTCTTTGGCCTTCATGAGTATAAGAAAAGTCTCCGTTGGGCCAGCCCGACCCAGGGGAAAGGCCAGAGTGGCTCCCCTCCCCGATCCCTCAGGCTTGGACTTCATTCCCATTGCCATCTCTCCTCATGCTCCCTGGAAGGCCTCACCTGGTCCAGGCACTGGCTACGCAGGTAGCGCATGGCTTGCTGAATGCTCTGGGGCAGTGGCTGGCCTGTGCGCTGCACATGAATGAGGGGTGGCACCCCAAATACCTGCTGGCCCCGATAGTCTGGTGTCTTGTTCCTCTTCATGAACTTGGGGACTGACCTATTCAAGGGAGAGAGAAAAGATCAGGAACGGGGACAGGGTAGGCCCAGACACAGCTTGGAGACGGTCTCCAGTCTTGGGGATTCAAGGGGGGTAAGAAACATGCCATCTGCCCAGAGTCAACATTCATCGAGCACCCACTCTAGGCCCAGTCCTAGGGAGTCCCAGAGGAACACGGGGAGCTCTCAGTCTGGCCAAGGAGACGACTGCATTGACAGGCAGTGACAATACACATGGCCAGAAGTGAGCCAAGAACTTAAGGAAGACCCACAAGGGAGGGGAACTGTACCGAGCAGGTCAGGGAAGGCTTCAGAGGGAAGGTAGAAATTCAGCCAGTTCTTGAGGGATAGGTAGGCATTGTCCCAGAGGAGAAATGGGGAAAAAAGACATGCCAGGCAGAGAGAAGAGCATGGCCAAAGGTAAAGAGGCAGGAACCAGACTGTACATTCAGAGAAGGGTGACTGGTCTGCTGGCCTGAATGGTGGTGTTGTTTGCATGTGGTAAAGACCCTGACAGATGAGGCAGGGTTGAAATGTGAAAGGATCATGATGGGAAGGAAACTGGACCTTATTCTTTGACACAGGAGGGTTTTGTCAGGAAAATGACCACCAAAGCTGCATTCCAGGACAATCTCCTTGGTGGCAGCATGGAAATTGGGATAGAAGAGGTATAGCTGGGGGGGGGGTCTGGGGTCCCCCTTCACCCCCTCCTCATTCATGGCACACATTCATGTAAATCCCATGTGCGTCTCCCACAGACATACATAAGGCACCCGGAATGGCTAACAAACATATGAAAAGATGCTCATCACTCATTATCAGAGAAATGCAAATCAAAACCACAATGAGGTACCATCTCACGCCAGTCAGAATGGCTGCTATTAAAAAGTCTACAAACAGTAAATGCTGGAGAGGGTGTGGAGAAAAGGGAACCCTCTTACACTGTTGGTGGGAATGCAAACCAGTACAGCCACTATGGAGAACAGTGTGGAGATTCCTCAAAAAACTGGAAATAGAACTGCCATATGACCCAGCAATCGCACTCCTGGGCATACACACCGAGGAAACCAGAATTGAAAGAGACATGTGTACCCCAATGTTCATCGCAGCACTGTTTATCATAGCCAGGGCATGGAAGCAACCTAGATGTCCATCAGCAGATGAATGGATAAGAAAGCTGTGGTACATATACACAATGGAATATTACTCAGCCATTAAAAAGAATACACTTGAATCAGTTCTAATGAGGTGGATGAAACTGGAGCCTATTATACTGAGTGAAGTAAGCCAGAAAGAAAAACACCAATACAGTATACTAACACATATATATGGAATTTAGAAAGATGGTAATGATAACCCTGCATATGAGACAGCAAAATAGACACAGATGTATAGAACAGTCTTTTGGACTCTGTGGGAGAGGGTGAGGGCAGGATGATATGGGAGAATGGCATTGAAACATGTAAAATATCATATGTGAAATGAATCGCCAGTCCAGGTTTGATGCATGATACAGGATACTCGGGGCTGGTGTACTGGGATGACCCAGCAGGATGGGATGGGGAGGGAGGAGGGAGGTGGTTTCAGGATGGGGAACACATGTACACCCGGGGCAGATTCATGTCAATGTATGGCAAAACCAATACAATATTGTAAAGTAAAAAAATAAAACTGAGATTAAAAAATATATATGGCACCCGGAGTCATGCTGGCCTCTCCAGTTTCCCAGTATATCCCACCAGTCCACTGACATAGGGGTGGCTCCGCCTGCCTGACCCACTTTCTGAGGGTGACCCTCCCAGGACCCTGGAGTGGGGCAGGGAGGGATCTAAGACCTGGATAAGTAGCTCAGTGTCCACTCTGGCCCAGGAGGACTCACCAGACCCAGCCCTGTTTGTGGGGGATGGTGTACTTCTCCATGAAAGTGGTGAGCCGCAGCAGTGAGCCCTTGTGCAGGAGGTGTATCTGGCTGGCAAACTGCCGGTTGATCTCCAGCGACTCTGAGTTGAGGCTGGGCCGGTGAGAGTTCTGAAAGCTGTGCCAACGGAGCTTCCTAGTGAGGGGAGAGGGGGTAGAGAAGGCTGGAGGAGCAGGTTTCAGCAAACTTTAGGAAAAGTTGTGTTCTTCTTGTCCTTTTCCTCCCCCCGCCAAAGAAAAAAATATACAAAGAGATGGGACCACTGTCAGCACTGCTGCGGGGCTCCAGGGTGGAGGAAGCTTAGTCTTGATTTCCAGGGCTGCCCAGAGGCCAAGATGTTGTCAGGAAGGGTGGTACGGAGATCAGGCTCATCTAGTGCCAGCAAGCAGTATGAGCCCCTCTTCCATTCAAGATTGCAGGGGAAGGGCTGCTCTGAGAAACCCAGAATAGTGAAGCTGGGGATCAGAGACCATCTCCTGCAATGCCCCTGATTTACACATGGGCTAACTAAAACCCAAAAGGAGCTACAGTTTGCACAGGCCATAGCAAAGGCAGGTCCTAAAGCTTACATTCTAGATTCCTGAGTCCCGTACTCTTTCTCTTCTGGGACTGGCTGCTGGCAGGCAATCACTCAGCCCCTAAGAACTTTCCCCTGTGCCTTGTGACTAAAAATTTGGCAGCGGGAAGGGGGGATATGGAGGGGGATAGGGAAGGGAGGGGAAAAAAGGGGTAAGGGAAGGGTTGAGAGGAGGGGGAGGGAAAGGGAGAAGGGAGAAAGAGACAACAGAAGCCCTGCCCCACCCTTACCCTGAACTCCCACCTGCAGGGTCTGGTAAGTGAGGCCCCGACACCTGAATCTCGTCGCTCACGGGGTACTGATGTCTGGAGTCCAGTCGGGGACTCTGTAGCCTCAGCCTCGTTCATGGAGTTCCTGCTACTATCCAGCTCACTGGAGGAGGTCACAGTGTCGGAAACGTGTCCTTCTTCCACAGACAAGCTTGAGGAAGAGGTTGGTTCCCCCCCTGAATGTGTCTCCTCCTCATGATCCTGGGCAAAGCCTGGGGTCCCAGCATCTGCCTGTGCCAGGAACTCAGCCTTGGCGGGGGTCTGAGGCTGAGCCAGGACTCCAAGTTGCACATCCACCTGGCCCAGGGCTAGGGACTCCCTGAGGGCTGGAGCCTCTCCCTGGGTCCGAGACTCACTGGTCTGGCCTTCCATTCCGTCGGTGGCTATTTCTACTGTTGAAGTGGCCTCCTCCTCTACTTCCTCCTCCTCCTCTTCTTCTTCCTTATCTCCAGGCCCCAGGTCTGGACACATGGCCTGAGACCAGAGCTCTACCCGCTGCTGCAACCCCCACACGTGCTGGAGGATGTCATCCAGGTGAGTGCAGCTGTCCCCACCTTCCTCCTCCTCCTCTTCAGCCTCGGCCCCAGCCAGTATAGGCTCAGCTGGATACAGCTCCGGCATGTTGTCATAGACGCTGGTGTGGCTGCCTGTGGAGCCACAGGAGCCCCGGCGCCCTTCATAGCCCCAGTGCCTACCTGGCTGCCAATCTGCCAGGTGGTGTCCATCCTCAGGGCACAGGCTCTCGATGGACAAGGAGCGAGGGAATGTGCCTGGTTTGTGGTCTCTGGGAACATGCACCAGGCAGTCACCCTGCTGTGCCCGTGGAGGATGCTGGTACATGGCCACAGGCCAGGACTCCCAGGCCCTCTGAGTCTCAGCGCCACTGCCACTGGCTGAGGTGGCCGCCTGGTTCTTGGCCCGATAGAGGAAGCCATGGCGACTTCGGAAAGAGGAGGCTTTGGCAACCTTCTCTGAGGTGACTGAGCTGTGCTCCAGATTTGCTTGCCGGCCTCCACTCTTTTCCTTCCGCCTCAGAGACTCAAGGTGCTTGAGGAAGCTCTGGGAACGGTGCTTCTTGGTTTTGTCCTGGGGGCCCTCCTGGCCCCGAGTGGGGCTGAGGAAGGACCAGTGACTTGGACTGGAAGAATGGCCTAGAAAGTGCAGATCCGCTGGCTCAGGTGGTAGGCTCACAGTGATGGCAGGCAGGGAGGTGGCACTAAGCTCAGTGAGGACACCCTCACAGCTAGAGGTCACTGGCAGGCCAGGGCTTGGTGGGGCCAACAAGTCAGAGGAACCCATGCGAGACCACTGCTTACTTTCTCGCTCAAAGGTCCAGTGGTTGCTGATGGTACAGTGCTCTTCCTCCTCTGAGTCTTCATTCTGAGAAGGGCATCACAGGGTAGGGTCACAGGTGGCCAGTCCACAAGCCCTTTCTTGGGCTCCACTCTCTGCCTCCAAACTCTTTGGGGACTTGGGGGCAAAGGGCCCTGCTCTCTGACTGAGAACACGTCCTCGGAGTGGGAGGCACTCCTCGGCACTCTGGGAATGCCGGAAGAAGCCAGGAGTCATGGAGAAAGCCTGGATGTAGGGTAGTGGTCATCTGATCAATCAAATCCCTACCCATTTTACAGACAGGGAAACCCAAACAAATGAGAAGCTGCTTGCCCAAAGTCATACAATGTCACAGGAAGATCCTCTGGAGAAGGGCATGGCAACCCACTCCAGTATTCTTGCCTGGAGAATCCCATGGACAGAGGAGACTGGAGGGCTATAGTCCATGGGGTTGCAAAGAGTCAGACATGACTGAGGGACTAACAATTTCACTTTCAAGTGAGTGACACAGCAGGGCTGGAATCCAAGCATCCTGACATCCTGTCCTCAGCAGCCTCCCAGCGAGCCTTGAGGCTATAGTCTTAGATAAGAATCCCAGAATGCCAGAGCTAGAAAGGATATTTCACAGTTTCTAGTTTTCTACTTTGCAAAGTGGGGAAGCTGAGGACCAGAGAGGGGAAGAGGTTTGTCCAAAGTCACTGAAAAGTCAGTGCAGAGCTTGAGCTAGGAGCCCAAGGTCTCCCGTTTCTCTGGTGACTTGTTGACGGCAGGCCTCTGGTGGAAAAAGCGCCAGAGAAAACCCATAAAGTCTAACCCCAGGGAAGGATAGGTTCATTTCCCCACTTTCCAGGGCTACAGGCAGACCCAGAGCCATCTTAGTTTCTGCAATTCCAGACTAGCAGAGTCAGAAAGGTTTTTGGAGGGCATTAATGCTGCTCTCAATTCATTGTAGAGCTGGAGAAAATGAGGCTTAGTGTGGTAAGACTTCGTGAAGTGAGATTGGACATCCTAACTTCTAAGATCTTCTAAGATCATATAGGCCATGATTTTCCATCACATTATTCTGTCTCTGCCCCCCAGTCAAGGAATTTTTGCCATCACAGAGAAGGCATGTAGGCAGATGGACTTCACTGAGGGATGGCCATCACTAGGTCAAGTTATTAGAAAATCCAGGAGGGAGTGGTGGGCTGATAAGGCTGAGTGACACTATGGGTCAGGGTACTTTTTCTTATACCCCAACTTTGAGATCAGGCTAGCCGAAACCCAGCAGCCTCATAAAGCCCCCTACATCCTACTCCCAGGCTGGAGCAAGGTACCACCCTGGACAGCCCAGACTCCTGGGACACTGGAACTAGTTTCATAAGTGGTTTGTGTATGTCCTGGGTTCCCCATGGTGCCACAAGACCACAGACCCTATCCTTGCCCTAACTCACCTGCTTGCATTGAAAATGAACCTCCAGTTTCATCGAGGCACAACTGTTCAAGGTCATCAGCCTCCTGCAAGTAATACAAAGCAGGGTTCACCCAAGGGTCACAAGCCATTGAGCCTGCAGGGACTAGCCTAGACACTAGGAAGATGCCATCCACTGCTTCATGTGCTCAAGACATCAAAACATCTCCCAAGTCCCTGTGTTCATGAAGGTTTCAGTGCTAGACATGATGCTGTAAAGATTATGGGCTCTTGTCTTCTAGGAACTTATAGGTGTGAGACCAAATAAAAAAAAAAACAACCACTAAAGAGATGGGACACATTCAAGAACAGAGCAGACAGAAGGCATAGAGGGCACACAGAGGGTGGGACGAGCAGCTTCCATGAAGGCAGGGGGGTGCAGTCAGAGAGAAGTCTTGCTGGAGAACAGAAATGGGATTTGGATCGAGGGAGAGACAGAAACTCCTATCCTAGTCTTCAACCAAAGCCTGTGACAAGGTAGAGAGGGAAATGGTCAGTAAACAGACCAGCGCATGTGTGAGGGGAGGACTGAAGCTAGTAAGGCTGGTCAGAGCCATGTTGCAAAAGGCCTCAAGTGTCATGCCAAAAACGCTTTAGACTCTTTCTGCAGACGGCGACATATTTCAAGCAGAGGAGCACTCACTGGGAAGCTGAGTCTGGTGGCTCCTGTCGGGTTGGATCAGAGCAAGGAGGGGAATGCAGAGATGGAAGACAGGAAGGTCAGTTAGAAGGATGGATCGAAGAAGTCGTGGTTTGGCCTCAAAAAGTAGAGGGGGACAAATCAGAGGAATGTTTGGAGGCTCTAACTGAAGGGGGAAAAAGGCCAAAGACCTTGGCTTTCTAGTGCCTGGGGGTGGGCGGTGAGGATCTCACAGGCACAGAGACAGAGTGAAGAGTGAAGAGCATGAGAGCAGCAGATGAGCTTTGTTAATAGGCAGGTTACTCTGTCGGCAGCGGGGGTGGGGGGCAAGCAAGGATGGCTTTTTTCCCATGAGGAAGCCCCAAGCCAGGCTCATGACCTCTCAGGCCTAGCCCTTAGCCCCCATACCTGCACAGGGCCCTCAAAGAGTCCTCGTCCAGAAAACTGTGGTCCTTCTTCACAGAGCCAATATCCACAGGAAATAAACCTTCTGTATGGCAGAGAAAAGCAGAGATGAGTTGGGGGCAGCAGGTTAGAAACTCAGTGCCAGGGACCCTGCAGGGAGAAGAAGGGGCCTAGGCAGCAGGGAACCAGGCAGGCGAGAGCTGAGGAAGAGGAGAAAGGCTGAAGTGATGGAGGGACCCAGGGAGCTCACGGTTGGCCATAGGGGGAAGATCAAGGAGAAAACAGAAAGGTCGAGCTGGACAAGAGGACCCATCAGTCAGTGAGGCAGGTCCCTGCAGGAGGCTGCTCAAGACAGGGAACCTCCTCCCTGGCCCAAGGTGAACCAGGGGGACCAGGGAAGGAACAAGGACACTGTGCAGTCAAACAATAGCTCCCTTTCCCTTCTGCTCAGAGCAAGAGCACCTGCTCCCTGGGATTTGAGAAGGGAAAGGGAGAGAGGAAGGAGTGGAGGAAGAGGAGAGAATCCCTGCAAAATCTCACACCTCTCTGCCTACTGGTAAAACAAGCCCATGAACTCATTTACAAACATTAACTGAGCACCAGCTTTCTGCTAGGCACTGGGGACACAACAGCAAATGAGACAAAAATGATCCAAGCTTTCATGGAGTTTACGCTCTCACAGGGGCAACAGATGGTGAACAGTATGTGAGAGAAACAAACTATGCTGTTACAAATGCTAGCAAAGACATGAGCCAGGGTGACGGAGTAAAGAGAGGCCTTACTAAGGCAGTAACTTCTGAGCTGAGCCCTGAAGAGCAAGAAGGGGGCCAACTGGGCAAAGAGTCTGGGAGAAAGTCTCCAGCAGGACCAAAACTAAGGCTCCAAGGAGGGCGAGAGTCTGGTGTGAGCAAGTGGTAGAAAGGAGCCCAGAGAGTAGTGAGAAAAGTGGAGAGAAGCACCTGGAAGCTGGGTGATGCAGTTTTGTCGGCTGGAACAAAGCGCTGCCGCTCACTTCATTTTGGGTGTGCAATGAAGCCTACGGAGGAGTGAGTGACAGAGTGGGGTATACTGTGGTCAGGCCTGCACTCCCTGGGTCGCTCTAGCTGCTGAACATCAGAGTAGCAGACGGAGTGTAGAAAGGAGGCTGTAGCACTAGGCTGGGCGAGCAGGTCACACTAATGTGACAGTTAAGGTGGTATGAAGTGAATTGATTCAAGATATAGTCTGGAGGGAGCAGTGTCTTGCTGAAGGGTTAGATACAGGCACAGAGGAAAAGAAAACCAGAGGATGACGCCGGGATGTGGTGCTTAAGTGGTGGTGGCGCTATCAGGTGGTAACATCTGAGACAGCTGAGCAAAGATACTGAACTGAGAGTTGAAGAGATGAATCTGGAGTTTGGGCCTAAGGTCTGGACAGAGAGACACTGGGGAGTCATCAGAATATACATTGTGCTCAGAAAAGGATCTCCTCAGAGATAAATGTTCAGAGAGAAGAAGGGCTAGGACAGAGCCCTGGGACACTCTAACAACGAGGAGCAGTTAGAGGAAGCTGAGCCGGTGAAGGAGACAGAGTGGCTGCCAGAAAGCCAGGAGAAGAGGGTAGTCCAGGAGCTGGAGTGGCCAACTGCACTGAATGCTATTGAGAGATTAAGTCAGGTCTGAGAAGTGACCACTGAATTTGACCACATGTAGGTCCCTGGAGAACTTGACAAGGACTGTTTTGTTAGCGAGGTGGGGATGAAGCCAAGGTACAAATGGGGATATGGGAAGAATGGAAACAGCAAGTATGAACAACTCTAGAGAAAAACAGAAAAATGAAGGAAAGCAGAGAAATAAGGCCATTGGGAGGGGAGGTGAAAGCAGGGCTGCCAGAGTGCACCCTCCATGTTGCTGCTGCTGCTGCTGCTAAGTCACTTCAGTTGTGTCCGACTCTGTGCGACCCCATAGACGGAAGCCCACCAGGCTCCCCCTTCCCTGGGATTCTCCAGACAAGAACACTGGAGTGGGTTGCCATTTCCTTCTCCAATGTGTGAAAGTGAAAAGTGAAAGTGAAGTCGCTCATTCGTGCCTGACTCGTAGCGACCCCACGGACTGCAGCCTATCAGGCTCCTCCATCCATGGGATTTTCCAGGCAAGAGTACTGGAGTGGGTTGCCATTGCCTTCTCCATGTTACGACTACATAAATACCGTCCTTGGGAGCTGTGCAGTGCAGCAGCCCTTCTTGAGACAAGGGCTTTAACATGGGAGACCCCAGAACTTGTGAGAGCTGATGAGCAGGCAGGAGAAAAGACAGGACAGAGGTTGTAACTATGGGAGCAGGCCAGGATAAACAGCTTCTTGTGTGGTGTGAGAGAAAAAATCTTATGGGCCCCATGTTCCAACTCAACAATGGAGGATAAGGCAACTCTGGGGTGGGGCAAGGGGAACCACTGAGTGACCTTACCTTCAAAAAGCTGAGCATACTTAGGGAATCCTGTTGCTCGGAGCCACCTGCATGCTTTTTTGGCCTCAGCTTCTAAAACAGATGAGAGGAAGAGAGATAGGCAGAGGAAGAAGGTTAGCAGGTGCTGGCAGCAAGCCACCCTGGGTATGCACCCTTGAACCTCCAGCAGGGAGGTACCTATAGCTCTGGTGACCCGGAAATGACAACAGAAGCACAAAGGGGCTAGCACATTTACTCCATGTCACAGCTATGATTTCCCGTCTGTTCCCTAAACCCTACTCCCTGGATGTGGTGGGACACCTCTCTCACACCGTATTCTGTGCCCAAGAACAGGACCACCACCAGCAACAACTCCAAGGAACATCTGGGGTCAAGGAATACTGCCAGGGGAAAAAACAACCACTGTATCTTCATCCCCTCCTTCCCCCACGACTGGGGAGGCACCCCCTTCCACAGACCAGGTCCAGCTAGGGATACAAAATGTTCAACAGCGTTATTCTGCTTTCCATCATCATACTTAATATTCCCCAGCATTCTGATAACAAATCTCATTTAACACACACCATAAGCTGTGCGGAGGTTAATATGCTCATTTTACATATATCCAAACAGGTTCAGAAAGGAAGGGCTCATCTCCAAGTCTCATACAATAAGGCAGTAGTGCAGAGGCCAGAGTCTAAGCTCAGTGTGATTCCTGCTCAAGGTTCCGACCCCTTCTAACAAGGCAGCTCTTCCTCCCCCATCACCAAGGTCCAGGTGGGGATGCCTCCATCCCTGTGGGGCTTCCGGACTGCTCCAGCCCTCCCCCATGGCTTGGCCTCTTTGTGGCACAACCCATTGCTGACTGTCCAGCTGACAGTGCTGGCTTATGGGAGTCTTGGAGGGCAATGGCTGAGTTAGCCTCCCAACTCTGCCCTGGGAGTGCCTGGCACAGGGTGCGGTACCCCTGCTAGCCTCAGTGGAGACTTGCAGGTGGACTAAAGCCACAGTGGAGGCCCTCCTGGCCATGGCAGGCTGAGTATCTGCAGAAGAACCCTGGGACTGCCCGGTTCCCCACCCATGGTGCCAGGGAACAGTGGGGCTGGGACCATGGGAGCTGTCATTGATGTTGGGGCCACAGAGAGGCTGCTGCCTCTGCAGAGCTACTCTGCCCATGGAGTCCTGCCCCCATATTTCTTCCACTTCCTTAGAGAATATAACCAGGAGCCTCTAAGGAGACTGGCGGGGATTTTTCAAGACAGGAAGAGCTCTCTCCCCAGTACTCTCCCATAGGGAAATCCAAGATGAGATTCTGGCAGCCAGGAATCATAAGGTAAAGGACACAAACATATTTCAGAGATGCTAGGTGGGTAGACAAGGGAAGGAAGAATGCGGGAAGGTGGAAGTTGGTCGGAAAAACAGAGGCTCCCCAAGGGTCACTAATGAGGAGTTGTTGCAGAGAAGAAAAGGCTCGGCAGCCTCTGGAGTCCCTGAGGGCTTAATGGGCCAACAGGGCAGGGGTGGGATGAACACTGCATTTCTGAGAGCGTGTGCATTGGTTGCTGCCGTCCTAGTATCTGTCTCCACAAGTAACTATAGCCAAGTTTGCTCATGTCCGTGATCCACACAGATCAGTGTGGGACCATGCATCTGGATACACTCTCCCTCAGGCACCTCAGTCTGTACCCACACATGCATCTGTATGCACATGTGTTTTACGTCACCATAACCTTCTAACCTGCGACCGAGATCTAGGAATCACGAGGACCTCTGAGAGGTACTGGAAAGTGTTTGCTCCCAAAAGAGCCCAGCGAGCAGTACCTGAGCCCCTCTTGCAGGGGGTAATGCAAGACCAGAAAAGGATCTGGATCTCTGGTCAGTGGTGATCTGGGGACACAGTGAGAACAGCCCTAAGGAATTTCACTCCAGCCCAGGCCACATTTGACGGACATGGTTTTGCTGGTAGGATAGCTGAGTCAGCTGCCACAGCCACTTCCCTGTCTCTTGCTCTTATCAGCCCCCTGGGAAAAGGCCACCCCAGGCAGGGGGACCACCCTTCAGGATCAGTTCTGCATGTCAGGAACACACACTCGAAGATCACTATAGCCCCTGGTCACTTATGGCTAAAGGCAGAACAAGGAGGAGGCAGCAGAGGGAGAGGCATCCGGATGCCCTTCCTGAGCCTGGAGGAAGTGGAAGACGGCAGGAATGAAGTCCTGATCTTACATATTTGCGCCTTTCACCTGAGTCGCAAGGGCCCGTGGGAAAGGGTAAGGCTGCCCACTCCCCTAATGCTTGGCAGTAGCCCTGGCTAGGGTTGGTGGGAAGGGAACCAGCTCACTCAGGTGGGTGCCAAGGCTTTTCATTCGTATGTAGAGCCCTCTGTGCTGTGCTGTGCTTAGTCCTCAGTCTCATCCGACTCTTTGCGATCCCATGGACTGTAGCCTGCCAGGCTCCTCTGTACATGGGGATTCTCCAGGCAAGAATACTGGAGCGGGTTGCCATCATCCTGGGGATCTTCCCAACTCTGGGATCAAAACCAGGTCTCCCACATTGGGAAGCCCAAGAATACTGGAGTGGGTAGCCTAGCCCTCCTCCAGAGGATCTTCCTGACCCAGGAATCGAACCAGGGTCTCCTGCGTTGCAGGCAGATCCTTTACCAGCTGAGCTACCAGGGAAGCCCTTAGAGCCCTCTCAGTTCAGTTCAGTTCAGTTCAGTCGCTCAGTCGTGTCCGACTCTCCGCGACCCCATGAATCACAGCACGCCAGGCCTCCCTGTCCATCACCAACTCCCGGAGTACACTCAAACTCATGTTCACAGAGTCGGTGATGCCATCCAGCCATCTCATTCTCCGTCGTCCCCTTCTCCTCCCGCCCCCAACCTTTCCCAGCTTCCTGCTATTCAAAGTGTGATCATTGGACTAGTGGCATCGGCTTCACCTTGGAACTTGTTAGAAAGGCAGAATCCAAGACTTTCTGAAACAGAATCTACATTTAAGTAAGTCCTTGGGTGATCTGCATGCACATTAGAGTTTGGGAAGCACTGGCACAAATCAGCTACTTCAGGGATTTTCACCCTTGGACGCACATTAGAATCAACTAGGAAGCTTTGTAAAAATACCAATCCTTGGGAGTCCCACCCCCAGAGGCCGATTTAATTGATCTGTGGTTCAGTTCAGTTCAGTCGCTCAGTTGTGTCCGACTCTTTGCGACCCCATGAATCACAGCACGCCAGGCCTCCCTGTCCATCACCAACTCCCGGAGTTCACTCAAACTCATGTCCATCGAGTCGGTGATGCCATCCAGCCATCTCATTCTCTGTCGTCCCCTTCTCCTCCCGCCCCCAACCTTTCCCAGCATCAGAGTCTTTTCCAGTGAGTCAACTCGTCACATGAGGTGGCCAAAGTATTGCAGTTTCAGCTTCAGCATCAGTCCTTCCAATGAACACCCAGGATTGATCTCCTTTAGAATAGACTGGTTGGATCTCCTTGCAGTCCAAGGGACTCTCAAGAGTCTTCTCCAGCACCACAGTTCAAAAGCATCAATTCTTCGGCGATCAGCTTTCTTCACAGTCCAAGACTCTCCAAATCAGTATTTTTTAAAAGCTACAGTATAGACATACTGGAAATGGCCCAAGGGACTTTACCAAATCACACAGAATTAAGTGTCACAACTGAAATTACTACCATCTTTTAATTCCATGTCCTGTGCTCTTTCCATTGCATTATGGCACCTGCCTTCACATGCCACATAAACAAAGGGCTTAGATTCAAAGGAACCAACTCCAGGTCCCCAAACTTTTTTCTGCCCTTCTGATCTAGTGGAGTGACAAATCTAAGTTGAAATCCTGGTCAGTCATTTGCTCTCTGACTAAGCAGTCTGACTAGCCAATTCTCTTACTTTGGGCAAGTTGTTTAACCTCTCTCTGACTCAGTATTCTTTTCTGTAAAGTGACAAAAATAGAATCCACCTCTAATAGCTACTGAGAACATTAAATAAAATACCAGGGATAAAAAGCACTGGCACATTGTACCGAGCATTCAGCAGAGAGAGAGTTCCTACCCAACACTGACAGAAGGGTCCCAAGTAAAAAGAGAAAACGGGAGAAAAAGACCCAACTAGTATTTTTTTCTGGGTCTGGATAATGGCTGCATCTATATCTCTGTCAGAATTGGAACTAGCTGGCTCAAGGAAGTGAGAGTAGGAGGCAGAATTATCAAAGAGGCCACAATAATTCCAAAAGACAAAGCAGCCAAGGAGTTAGAAGCAGGGTCTGAATGAATCCTCAGCAGCACCTCCTGGCAGGAATCTAGAGAATGTAATGGCTTATTACCTGGCAGGATGTCAGGAACATTGGCTCCTGACAATAGACCACCTCACAGAAGCTTAAGAGGCCCTGAGGCTCCCTCCCAGATGGAGTGGTCAGGGGCTTTTGTCTTAGTGATTAAGGGCTGAGCTAAGGTGCTTTGCTTTGTCCTTCTCACCAATCCTAGCCTGTCCAGGCTGGGGCCAGGAGTGACCACCCATCCCCAGTAGTCAGTCTCTCTGGGGCTGGGGCCCAGGGAGCCCAGACCAAGGATTGCCTTATGCGCCTGGCAGGAAGAGTGACACTGGGCAGGCTGAGACGAGTGACGCAGGAATGTCTGTGGCCCCTGGTCCTGCCTGTGTCCAGATGTGCAAATTCCAACAGTTTTAACTACTACGTTCTGCAGGCCATTTTGCTGGCCAAGACTGGGGTAATATGTCAGGACAGGTCAGGGACAGCATCCGGCTGGCACAAGCTGGATTCCACTAAGATTTAAGCCGAGATTCCCTGGGGAGGGGCCCAGACGATCCCCTCAAGGGCTGGGGGAGAGGACATACTAGAATGCTCCAGAGTCAATCATGCCTCAGTCTCCCAGAGGCAACGACAAAGAAGAAATAGCTGAGCAGCAGTGTACTGTCTCAGGGGTAAATGACAATATCGACACCTACACTTCCACAGGCCACATCCAAGCATCCTCTTAGCATGGCACATTTTTCTATACAGAGAAGGATACAATGAAGAGAGAAACTCTACATGAACAAGGGAAGAGATTATGTAGTCAGGAAAAAGGCAGCACTATTTCCCACTGAGGAAATTAAATAACACCCAAAGATGATAACTGAGTTGGAGAAAAAGCTTTGTCCAATCAAGCTGACTCTCCCACTTTCTGCCTAAATTATCATATGCACCTTGCTTTACTTCCTAAGCTTTGGTTTCCAAATCTACAGTTTGGGGACTAATAACTTTACTGCCTACCTCTGAGGTTACTGTGTGCATCTGGCTGGGTTCTGTCTGATTTTGAAAGAGGTTGTATGAAAGTTATCATCAGAGAGGGCTGCTTTTATTAAGACAACTTGAACTTTGTATCCACAGAGTCTTTAAAGTTCAGTTCAGATTGTGTCTTAGGTATAAAGAAGTAAGAAAGTGAGCTAGGAGAAGAAAAGACAATCAGCAACTAAGCTGCCAGAGCTCAGGTCTCATCCAGCCACTCTCTTCACTCGCCAGTGGCCCCTCTTCACACCACTGTCGGGGAACTCAAGCCCTTTATACCTTTGGTTACCCTGTGGGCTGTGAGATAGCTGTTGCCCAAGTCCTGGTTCAGCCTGCTCCCTCCCAACCCAAAATCCGGCTCAGGCCTCAGGAGGGGGCAAAATCCAGGGCCTCGGACAAGAAAGGGGTAGATGTCACAGAGGCCCAGATCAAAGTGTTCTTGTTACTACCAGAGCAGTCTCCTCTCGATCTGGGCTACACATTATAATCTGGGGAACTTGAAAATGCCAGTGCCTGAGGCCCAATTAAATCATGACCAATTAAATCAGACTCTGAGGATAGAGTTAGTTTTGTTTTGTTTTGTTTTTGAGAGCTCTCCAGGTGATTTGAAAGCACACCCAGGATTGAGAAGCACTGCCCAAAACAGACATAACCTGGTAAAAAGCCACAGTGTAGGTCTTCAGAAAGATTCTATCCAGAGGCTACACTCAGGCCTGTTCTCATCACTGGCCCATGCTCTCTTTGGGGCCAACAAACAGTGAGGTGAATGCACGTGATAGAAATCTGCGGGTGTCTGTGAAGGCAGTTTATTCAGTTAGCTGACTTATTCCATGAGGCCACTTTCAACAAACTTGGTTTCATTTCTATTACTTAGCTGCCTATTTGGAAAGGCATCCCCTCCGTGGCCCTCAATGCAGGATGAGTGACAGTCAGTCAGTGATGTCCGACTCTTTGCGACCCCATAGACTGTAGCCCACCAGGTTCCTCTGTCCATGAAATTCTCCAGGCAAGAATACTGGAGTGGGTTGCCATTTCCTTCTCCAGGGTGAACGCAGGATGGGTATCTCCAAAAAAAGGTTTGTTTCAGCATGGTGTCTCCCACCTCCAGTGAGCCTAGGGGAAAGAGCCAATGTTCAGAGGGGTGAAGAAAGCCCTGGGAGGCTGCTGTCTATGTGACAACGTAAGTTCCCAGGTATCTATGTGACAACTCAAATTTCCAGGGTGGACTCTGTGAGGCCAACCTGGTTGCCAAGGTAGGCAGAGGGGCCACCGACCACTTGTCTTGCTGTTGTACCTGGGAAATGCCAAGTCCTGGCAAAGAGCTTCTCAGCTCATTTCTCTTGGTTGATGCAGCTCTCAGTTCTTCTGCCTACCCCTACTCCTAGAGAGGGACCTCACTTGAGGAGGACGTGCTGGCCTGCCAGCAGAGGGCCCAGATCTCAGCTGACCCCATGTGCTCGTGACCAGCTCCTTCCACTCTCCCATAAGATTACACTAAGGGGCCTTGGCCACGAGAAGTGTGTCCACTCAGCCCCGAGGCAGTACTTCATCTGAATTTGCACAAAAGGGTCTGTGGGATTTGCACTGACCCTGGCAAAGGTGCTGTAACAAGTGACCACCCAAATATGCACCTCTCTCTCTGGGAGACTGATGGAGAAGGGCCTTCACAAGGGCCAAGACTAAGAGTTGCATGGATGCTGGGACTGTCAAGACTTCCCCTCCTGACCTTGCAGCGGACATGCCGGAGTCTACCATGCTCTGTCCACTGGGAGGTCAGGTGTACTGGTTGTCTCTCCTGCTCTTAGCTGGAACCACAACTCTAACTAGATTCTTCCAGGGGAGGGGGAAAGGGAGACTGAGACCAAAATAGCTCTTATCCCACATTCCAACCGTTGCAGGAGGGGTGCCACAGCAAGGACTGCTGATGTCAAGCGGCCGAGCTCGATAGTGCTAGACACTGACTGGCCTCTGGTGGTTGGGCAGGACTCGGGGCCCCTGCTGCACCTGTTCAGGTGTGAGCCCTGGTCTCAGCTAAAGCTACTGTGGGACTAGGTGGCAACAAAATGAAGCCACGAAATCTACTTGCTGGCCAGTGGTAGGTTCACAGGTGTGGCCCTCCTTCTCTAACACTCCATGTCTATGCCATGGCCATGGGGCCACAAGGATTCTCAACCAGAGACAATTTAATTCCCCACACATCACGACCACAGGAGACCTTGGGCAATGTTGGCAGACATTTTTGGTCATCACAACTGGGGAAGGATGCTGCTAGTATCTCCCGAGTAGAGGCCAGGGATGCTACTCAACATCCTACAATGCACAGGACACCTCCCATAATAAAAGAAAGCTTGACTCCCCATTAAAAAGAAAAAAAAAAGATGAAAGGGACCTGAAGTGTAAGAGACCAGGAGCAGCAGCTTCCTTCCACCTTACCTGGGGGCCTCAAGCACCTCCAGGCAGCCCCAGCCCACCTTGGGGATGTCCTGAGAAGTGAGGTGAAGAATGAATGCAACCTTCATTGTAGGTCCCTTATCTCTGGACACTGTGGACCCCTTTCAGGGTCAGCCAGGGGAGGTGACAGTTCTTATTTTTGGAGTTTTTATAAATATGGAAGTGATACAAGGAATTTCCAATTGTGCTCTGTCTCCACACACATACACAAAGCTGTAGCCCAAGCGGCAGTATGCAGCCGTAAGTGGAGGAGGGCCGTGAGGACCCTGTGGCTAACCCAGACTTCTGGCCTGCTGGGGCTGCTTGAGAATTCGGGTCCAGAGTTGGCCCAGTCTGTGGTCTCCCAGGCAAGAACTTGATGCAGCAGAGCCAAAGCAGACAGCTGACATTTTGCCTGGCACAGGGCTTCCTTATGAAAGTGAAGGTCAAAGCTGTCACCTGCTCTGCCACAGAGGTTCCATTAGCTTTCTTGCCCTCAGGGGATCCTGTCCCCTACTCCATCCCAGGTGCTCTGACAAGGTCATGGGAGACAAGGAAAGACAGGTGTTTTAATAATCCACGTGCTACTCCATCACTTCCAGTTGCCTGCCTGGAGGCAAGAGATGCCAGCCTAACTGGTATGGGGCAGATGGAACTGCCCTCCATGGTGGTATGGGTGAAAAGAGTACTGGATCCAAAGTCAGGAGAACTACATTCTGATTTTAGCTCCACTAGGAACCTGTCAGATGACCTTGGGCAAGCCAGTACCTCCGTCAAAGTGGTAGTTTCCCTATCTTTCAATGGCCACTCACCAAAATCTAGACCCAGAACAGAAGTATGTGTGATCGGTAGAGAGGGGAGCCTCCTCTTGTATGCTCTCTTCTGGGAGACTCAAGAAAGAACCCTCAATGGGGACCAAGAACAAACCCATCTTTCCCTTCTAATTCAGCTCTTCTGATTTCCAGCCTCCAAAGGCACCGAACATTAAGGCTTAAACCTCCAGTCAGGCTGGTCTGTCCTCATGTATTTAGCCACCAACTTCTATCCATTTTTCCATCCAACAGTCACGATTTCCCATGCCCAACCGTGCTCCAGGTTCTCATGCCGGGATTATTTCAGCCCTGCAAGTTCCCAGCCTCCAGGCTCTCCTTTCAACAGGTCATCCTGCCAGCTTCTTCTCCCAAGAGCCCAGCTCTGACCTGGCCACTCTCCTAGTCTGCAACCTAATGGGCTCCCCACTGCCCACAGCTGGGGCAGACATCAGACTGATATCCACCTCCACACTCAAGACCCAGCCTGACTTGAAGCTGAAAATTCCTATTATTTATCACGATGGAGGTCAGACACCCTATCCCATGAAGACTTCTTTCCCTGATCTCTCACCAACCCCCTAACACCCAGTTAAATTAAGTGCCCCCCGCCAAATATTTCCATTACCTTCTAGACAGCACGTAACTGTGTCCCCCATTCCACTGGAGCTCCAGCAATTGGGTCCTTTGTATCTCAGTCTCCCCAGTGCTATGTGGTGTGGGCTACTGCATGGTCTGGCAACACCTAGATAGGAAGCCCTGTTTCCCAACTAAACATTGAGAAGAACTTCGACTTCACCCCTTCCTCTGGCATCTCCACAGTGAGGACACAGAACTGAGCACACATCTGCAACTCAGCAGACTGGCTGACTGGCAGCCCCCCTTGCTCCAGGGCAGAAACCATACATTCAGGAACCAAGGACCAAAGGTGTGAGAATAGAAGATAAACTCTGCATGAGGGTGGAGGCATTCTGCCTCATGGAGCACTTAGCTCTCCCATCCCAAGCTCCTGTGAGCACACAAAGTTACTTAAGAGAAGGGACATCCACCATCTCCTGCTTCCCTCTCCTGTTCTGCAAAATGTTGGTGCTCACCTGTTGTGACCCTGTACCGCCACTTCTACATCCCAACCCCCCTTCCTAAACCCAACTTCCCTTTCCTCTTGCTGAGGCCAAATATAAACTTCTGGGCAGGAAATGCCTTGAAGGAGCTTGGCCCCACCCTGAGATCCAGAGAAAACTGTCTTTGACAGAAAGGAAATGGGCCTGAGAGAAGTAGCCTCCTCAGGCCAGGCCTGCTCTCCTCTGGAAGCCAACAGACACAAGCCTGCCTTGGAGCCCAGCAGTGGCCAAAGGGAGGGCTGGGACAAGGAGCACAAAGGAGAAGGTAGGGACAGGGGTGATGATGGGTATGCTCAGGCCATGGTGAGGTGAAGGGAAGGAAAACCCCAAAGAGTGGCCTGATGGCCGTGTCAGGACGCCAGAGCATACAGGTTCTGTGGTACGGTGAGTGGGAAGAGTAACAAGATAGCGATCTGAAGACCTGACTCTTAGTCCTAGCTCTGCTACTTCTCAACTCTGGCTGTGATCATTACTGATAACAATTGTTATGATACTGAATGCAATTATGTTGTGTATTAAGAATAACTCATGATAGACACTAATATTTACTTACTATGTGCCAGACCCTGAGCTAAGGACTTTATATAGATCATACTGGATAAGACTTTATTTCCCTATGCCACAGTGTCCTCATCTGTCAAAAAGCATTACAATCATAGTACCGACAACATGAGGTATTTGCAAATATAAAATGAGATAATAATCATAGCAGCCAAAGGGCAACAAGTCATCATTATTGTCCCAAGCATTAGATTAAGTACTTTTTATATGATTTATGTTATTGAGCCTTCATAACAACCCTGTGAGGTTAGTGCTCTGATAATATCTCTATTTGATCAATGAGAAAACTGAGGCCCACAGCTACAGAGTAATTTCCCAAGGTCATCAGTGAAGAAGTGGTGGTCCAAGATCCACATTGAGGCAGTCTGGCTCCAGAGTCAGAGCCACTACATTAGAATCCTCATTAAACAGGAGAAATCATCTAGGTGATAGACATAAAAAGACATATACCAGTTTTTCTGCAATATGAACCGTTAACCTGAAGTAAGTTCCCAGCAGTGGAGAAGCACCTGATCATCCTGTATCTCTTTGGTCTCCACAACAGTCCTGTCCAAGGCAGACCTGCTGCACGAAAGGGGAAACTAAGGCTATGAAAAGTCAGTTCAGTTCAGTTGCTCAGTCGTGTCCAACTCTTTGTGACCCCATGGACTGCAGCATGCCGGGCTCCCCTGAAAGGTCTAATGGTTTCTATTGGACTACAGATGAAACCAGGAAACTGAGTAAATGCCCATAGCCCTCCTGTTGATCTGTTCTTACATCAGCATCCCCAGGCTCTCCCCTCCAAATCCACTCCCCCTTGGTTGTGTATTTATTCAACCAATATTACCTGAGCACCTACTCTGCACTGGGCCCTATGGTAGGCACCAAGGTCTGAAAACTGAACAAACACTGAACTCTCCTAGAGTACTTGGCCAGAGTTGGTACTAGGCCCTTCCTTCTCAGGGAGGCAGAGGCTAAGATGGACTGTCCTTGAAGCATCCCCTGGAGCTCATTTGGAGACAAGTAACAGAATGAGCTCGAAAGTAATGGAGCTGGCAGCTGGTACAACCTGAGGGAAGGAAGCTTGCAGCGCCCGAGAGCCCTGAGATGGGAACGCTGGAGGGAGTACTAGAGTATCTAGACAAAAGCCCCTCACATACATACCCAATTTTAGCATGTGCCAGGCCAGCTGGAGGGCTCACAAAAGTGAATCCAGCCAGCCACCCACACCTTCTAAATAATACAACCTGGTTGTGAAGATAGCTCACTAAAATGTCTCTTCTTCTGATGCCACCTAGCAGCCTGCTCTCCACCCTCAGTGCTGGAAAGTGCTAATCAGGCAGGCCTGCTGCCATCAGAACAATCCTCACTCCCTTCTGCACACCCTCCCCCACCTCAGTGCAGCTCTGCTTTAGAGCATGGATACCCAGCCCTCAGTGTTTTCTCTTCTTTCCATCTGTCAACCCTGGGGGGTCTGGAACATGCAGGGACCTGGGGACTGTATGTACAGGAGTCAGTGATTGCTGGTGGGTGTAGGGAGCAGTCAGGCAGGGGTGGGAGACTCGAGATTTAGCTCTTGCCTCCCAGGCAGGCATCTGGGAAAGGGAAGGGGAAAGCATGACACAGTTGCTAAGGATGTGGGTGGTGGACTCAGACTGCTTGTGTCCTGATCCCAGCTCCATCACCCTCAAGCTGCGTGACCTTGGGGAAGTTCTTCTTTTAACCTCTCCCTGACTCAGTTTCTTCATACATAACATGGGGGTGATTATAGTAGTACCCACCTTACTGAATTGTCATGGGAGCTAAGTAAATTCAAATGTGTCAAGAATTGAGAAGAATTCACTATTGTTCTTGGTGTTATCATTGTTACTATGTCTCTTATAGAGTCATAAATGTCACTAAAGGAGCCCGGAGGAAGGGAGCCCTGGAGGCAGGCACAGTCAGGAAGAGCTTTTCAGAAGGAGGCAGAGTCTGAAATGACAGAAAAGTCTTTATGCCCGAGAGGTGGCAGGTTTGAGCATAGCATGTCTCCAAGTCAGTGGGAAACAGCAGTGACAAGGTAGAAGAAAGTACTACTAAACAGCAATAACAGTGAGAGTGCTATTTATACTATTGGATTTAATATTCAGCAACCCCTGAGGTAAGTACATACCTCCATCTCACAGCCGACAAAATGGAGGCTCACAGAGGTTACAGAATTTGCCTAAAGTCACCCAGTGCTGCATTATACCAGAGTCCCCACTCCTCACAGTGACACTCTCCTGCCCCAGGCATCATGTGTACACTTCAGGGGAAGTTTTGCTTTGACTTCATTCTGGCCCCTTTCCCACATGACCCTCTCTGTTTGTCCCATTTAGAAGACACTACTTGGGTGGGGGCTGCTCAGACCAGATGTTTGGGGCAAGGTGCTTCCCAAGCTCGCTGCCCCTGCCCGCCTGACTTGACTTCAGCCTGGAGCAGAAAAGTTGGCTGCAAGTGCCTCTCTTGCACCTCAGACAGGCCTGCCTTTGGCCAGCCCAGATAAAGGACAGGAAATCCTCAGGCACCTCCCTTAGAGGTCCCTCCCTCTACCATGGGAACAGAACTACAGCCTGGGCAGAGGTTCCTCTGCAGTGGGGAAGCTGCCAAGTCAGCCCCAGCCGCAGTGGCTGCCGGGTGTGGTTTGGGGGAAACAGGGAAGGCTGAGGGTCAGAAGACATGGGTTCCAAATCCTTCCTCCTGGAGACTGAGTTCTTCCTCTCTCTGGGCCTCAGGTGGGGATCAGCCATGATCCTGCTGCAGGGATCACATGGTCTATCTGACTTGGTTGCTCTGAGAACAGAATGGGATCATGGAACTGAAAGTCCCTTGGAAACTTTAAAGAAATGGTAGGACTCGTCACTGTCATCCTCATCAACTGCTAGAGGCGTGGCTGAGCTGGTGTTTCTCCCCATCTGATTCACACTTCTAGGACCCACTGTGGGCATGGCTTAGACTCATTTCCAGCTTTGATGCTCCTTAAAATATCCCTTTCCCACACCCCCCACCAGCTCAAGAGGCAAAAGCAAGTGGCAGAAAAGCAGGCTATATGGTCAGCCCACACACAGTACAATGCAATCAGCGCATCCCAGTGAGCACCTCCTCTCCTCAGGCTTGCCCTCAGTTTTGGGGACACCAAGAAGAAGGCCCTACCCTCCCAGGGCACCACAGTCATGGGAGCTGGCTGGACCAGAATGACAAACAGAGAGAATTGTATGAGGTGTTTGGACCCAGGACTCCTGGGGTTCAAAATCGACCTGCTGGAGTCACCATGAAAAAGTAATGGAGAAGTCTGGAAAAGTTGAGGGTACAAATAAACAGAGGTGAGTGAGGGGCTCCCCAGAGACACAAATGGTAGAATGTGCAAAGGCCAGTAATGAAGCTGGGAAGTACTGGTCCCAGGTCCCCTGAGGAACATTTGGAGGATCTGAGGCTGTTTGGCCTGGGGAAAACACAGAGGGACTCGGGTTCTGTCCTCAGACATCCGCAGATCAGAGAGAACAGATAGGGTCTAGGTGGTCCCAGGGGGCAGAGCTGGGACCCAGGGGTAAAAGCCAAAGGGAGACAGAGATCAGCTCAACATCAGGAAAAAAAAAAAAACTTTGGAGATTCCACGGATATAAGCAACTGCCTTGAAACACTGTGCTCCCGCTTATTGAAAAAGGGTGACAGGAACTGCTCGAATACTTGAAGGGGAAAACCCGAGCTACTGAAGGAGAGTTAGACTCAGTGCCCTCTAAAGGCCTTTCTTTCCTGAGCTCTGTCTGTCTGCTTCCTACCTCTAGTGTATTGCGGGAGAAGCATAAAGGTGACCAGAGCTGGTTAGGCCCTTGGCTGGTTCCCACAGAGACCTGGGATCTCAGGAGCACTGCGGGCTGGTACGACACAGCAGGGAGCAAGTCACTCATTAACTTGTGGCTGAATGGGTCGAGGGTGGCCACCTGGGGCAGACGCAAACACGAGGAGAGGCAAGAGAGCAAACTGCACAAAAGCCCATGCTCAAGGAAAACCCAAGCTGTAGTAGTTCAAGGCCCTGCCAACCCTAAGTGACCAGTCAGCTGAGAGTATTTAGTGACTAGGCATGGCACAATTTGAAACCAGTTCACCTTTGCCTTGTGGATAAGAAAACTTTCTTGACTGGGAATGCACAGTCTCATGTCTAGAAGGAAGCCTAGGAGACCACCAAGTCTATGCCATGGACCCGAGCTAGGCCCAGAGAAAGCAAATGGTCTTTTCTGAAGTCACTCCTGGAGAGGTAGCTAGAGAGAGGCACAGCCAGAAGCCAGGTTTCCTGACCCTATCACAGGCCCATGGGGGTTGCTAAATGTTGGTTCCTTCTTGTCTCACTGAAACTGCAGAAAACTTGTGGTCTAGAGCAGTGGTCCCCAACCTTTTTGGCACCAGGGACCGGTTTTGTGGAAGACAATTTTTCCACGGATGGGGGCGAGGGGGTGGAGTTGGGGCTGGTTTCAGGATGATTCAAGTTCATTACATTTATTGTGCACTTTATTGCCATTATTATTACATTGTGATATATAATGAAATAATTATATGACTCACAATAACACAGAATTAGTGAGAGCCCTGAGATTGTTTTCCTGCAACTAGATAGGCCCATCTGGGGGTGACGGGAGAGTGATGGGGAGCAGCCGTAAAGACAGATGAAGCTTTGCTTGCTCACCCACCACTCACCTCCTGCTGTGTGGCCCAGTTACTAATAGGCCACAAATTGCTCCCAATCTGTGGCCTAAAGGTTGGGAACCCCTGGTCTAGAGCTATCTATATTGGACGTGGGTCCTAGCTTGATTCTTCCCAATTCCCACTGCTTGTCAAGATACAGGCTATTTGACGAATGCCTCCTCCTCCACTATGGAGGCCTCAGGTCTTATGTCCCAGTCTGGTGTGAAGAGACCCACAACTGGACTGAAAACAGACACACACAGCCGCATCCCACCCCCAGTAATGGCAAACCCTTTGAGTGGGCATGTCTTGCTCTTTTAGACTTTCAAATTGAGATCAGGGATTCAACTGCTCCTGGAAACACTGCCAGCCCCTGTGACTCTGATGCCTAAAAAAAAAAAACAAAACAAACAAACAAAAAAAAAAACCCTTACCCCACTGTCCATCTGAATTTCTATTAATTCAACTCCCTGCCTGTCTCTATAATACCACCCAAGATGTGTATGTATCCTTCAAGCAATGTGGATGACTACTTCTGTTTCCCCAAGTGAAAACACAGGGGCAGAAGTTTAATTGGCCCCAGAAGTTCTCATGCCTGAATGTTCATTAATGTCCCCTTGGGGGAAGGTAAGGGCTCAAAATGGGGTCCCTTTAAGGCCTGGGGTGGACAAAGAGTTAGTTAATGGCCATCCCTAGAGGTGACTTTCCAAGGTGGTTATTATGTGGCTCAATCATTAACCACGCAGTGGCAGGACCCTGGGTTTGTTCGAAAGGAGCCACTCCTTTCCCAAGGACAGCCCAAGAGCAGGAGGCTCTGGGGTAGCAAGGCCTGGATGAGGGAAACTCTCCCTCAGCTACACAAGGGGGTGGAGGAGGGCTGGCCCGGATATGGAGGAAGTCAGCACACCCTTACTGGGGTGGGAGGGGAAAGCGAGACAGTGAGGGTTTTTATCATGAATGAGAGAGGAAGCTCCAAGCTGGGTCATGGTGATTAGATGACAAGCTGGGAAAGACGCTCATCCTGAATGCATCCTGTTTTGCTCTGAACTGGAACTGGCCTTGGGGGCCAGAGGCAGGGGAAAGCCAGGAGGCGAGAAGCCTCCCAGGAATTCTCCCAGGCCTGCCGACCTCAAGCTCCTGGGTGGCCCTGGAACTGGGGAGGCCAGCAAGAAAGTCAGAACTCTCATTTACCCTACAGAACTAAGGCACGCACATACTTTCCACAAGAATCCTCCACAAGTCAACCTTGAGAGCCCGAGCCCCAGAGTTGAAGCCTCAGAGACAGTGGCAGGCACTTTAAAAGAAGGGGGCTAGGGCTCCATAATCCCTCCAACTCAGACCACTCCTATGCCTCTCTTCCAAAGTTCAGTTCAAATGTCACTGTCTCTGTCAGTCACCTTCCCATCGGTCAAAACTCACTGTTCCCCAGATCAGTCTTCCCAGGGCAAAACATCCTCAACAATGGGAAATATGAACTGCTAGAATATTTGATGATATTAAGGAACTGTTTTCAGATGAGATAGTGGTGCAGTGTCTATCATTTGAGTCTCTATCATTCATACATATATATATATAATATGACTATTTATAGATAAATTGATAAGGTGTCTGGGATTCATGTCAAAATAACAAGAGAATGAAGTATAAATAGGGAAGGATTGGCCATGTGTGACTAATGGGACTTTACTCCATCGATCATCTCTACTTTTATGTATGTTCGAAATTCTTCATAATAATTTTTTAAAGCCCTCACCAAGGTAAAGACTTGGTGTGTCATGGATGCATGCCACTAGCTCCCATCTACTAGATGGCAGATTTCTGGAAGGTGGGGGTTATACTTTGTGTCCTTCACAAGAACTAGCACCAAGAACTTAATGACTAATAATTTATACAGCACTTGGTAATTTACCAAGCACTTAGCCATGGATCTTCTCATTTAATCTACTGAAGTGGAAAAAGCAGGGAGAAACCAAGAGTCTAAGAGATCAAATGGAACAGCAGAGCCTGAATTAGAACCTCCATGTGTCCTGCTCCCAGTCCCCTGTTCTTTGCCCGACACCATGCTAGACTCCTGAGGAACTTTACCTTCAGTTCTGCAGTTGCAGCAAGGTCAGGGTAAACAGGGACAGCAACAGCGGGGCATGCAAGTTTCAAAGTGGAAGGCTGGGCAGGAGGAGGCTCAGCACACACAGCACTTCAGATTGGTGACAAGGGCCCAGACTGGGACCTCCTGTCCAGTGACTCAAATTTACTAGGACTTGTTCCCCCTTAATACACACACATAAACCAAGGCCCCAAGTCACAGATGAATAAAGGTGCAATAAACACTTGACACCAACAACTACGTGCCCAGCCCTGGGCTCAACTCCTCTGTTAACAGTCGCAGGGTAGAAGAGTTCACACATCCCATCCTAAAGCCCTTGCATCTTTCACATCCCCTCTTTACTTTATCTGATAACAGCCTCCCAAAGGCCATGACACTGGATCCTACCCAAACTGGGAGCCCAAGAAAAAAGTTATCTTTAATCTATTCAAGCCAGAGACAACTCCTCCTTCTAGTGAAAGATCCCATGGCTCACCTTCCCCAAGAAGGTAGAGGCACACCGTGCCTTTGTTAAACCTGTCACCTGCTAAACCTTGACATCTGCCACAGCATTCCCATTATAGACTCCATCCTCTCCTCCTTTCGGGACTTTCTGGCTTTTAAGGAACAGACATTCCAAATCTCAAATCCAGAACATAGTTGGACAAAGGTCAAATCCTGAAAATGAGGACCAGCCCAGAATGTCTAGCAATATGGTAGCTGTAGCCTTCGGGTGAGAGTCCCCCACTCCCCAAAATCATCATTCCCATCACACTCTTCTGGGTTACTTCATCAACCACTCAGAAAGCACCTGCAGATGCCACCTCCTCTACTTCTCTACACTCTTGTGCTGCCTCCTGTCATCCCCAGACAAGAATTATCTTTTATTCCAGGAGGATGAAAGTGAAGGGAAAATTCAGAGAGCAGTAAGACAGACCATGGGTGGGGACATCAACCCCTAGAGTGGGGGCAGGAACAGATCCACAGTAGGAGTCAGGGTTTGAAAATAGCCCTTGGTATGATTCATCACCGTCTCCTCCAGGACCCCCCAACATGGGTGCTCTGAGTGAGATGGAGACAAGCCAGGGCCCTCCAGCCCAAACTCTGGGGCCCAGGGCTCAGGGTTGGCCCCACTACTCTCCACCTTCAGTCTGGCTGCTGTCTTGGTTGCCTTTCCCAGCACCACTAGTTTTCCAGCTGGCTAAGCTGTATAATCACGACAAAGCTCTCCATCTGCATAGCTCCTGTCACCCCAAGCATCTCAGAAACAACACTTTACCTGCCAGCTTAAGAGCCTGGACCCACGCAGTAAGTCACCAGATGTCACGGTGGAACAGACTGGCCCCTTATATACTGAAATCCAGCCCACTAACCAAGGTGCAGTTGAAAACACTGGCCCACAGAAGTAGCATGACTTGCTTAAGGTCACATGAATTAGTGACTGAACTTTGGTTTTCTGAGTTGTAACTCAGTACTTTAAAAAGTCTTGGGAGAACAGAAATGGAGGAGAGAACCTCAGACTATCTAAATGGGGAAATTCCCAAAACTTCCACTAAAAGGCTCACAGGTTCTCTTATCCAAAACCATCTTGGACTTCATGGGGTAACGGAGCCCTGAAAGACGCGACTTATCCAAAGGATTTCGCTTGAGCCCCGCCGCTGTCTTAATATCAGGAAAGTCCGGGCGTTTCTCAGAAGGGAAGGCAGTGGCCTGAGGGGAGAGCCCAGGCCGCCCAACCAGGGGCTTCCTGGAAATGCGCTCAACAGAAGAGGAAGGAGAATAGGAGAGGAAAAGCGGCGTGACTCGACCACAGAGCCCAAGCCCCGCCACCCTGATCAGTTTCAGCCCGCCTCTGAAGCCCCAGAGCCGCGGCTCTGGGCTCCAAGCAGGCTCGGGGCTAATGCGCGGACAGCTGCCTTCCACCACCCGACTCGCGGGGCTTTCTCGGGAGAATCGCGGCCGGCGGGCTCCGGGAGTCCCCCAATTTCGGCGACTTGGGCCTCAAATCCCGGGGACGCAAGTGGCTCGGCTCGCTCCCCTTGCGCCTCCTGTGGACGCCGGACAGCCGAACCGCTAAGAACCGGGCCGGAGCGCGCTGGAGAGGCGAGGCGAGGGAGCCCTGGAGCCTCGCGGGTCCCGACCTCCTCCGGCCGTTGCCCTAACTCCCACCTGAAGGCCGCGTCCGTCGCTTTGGGTTCGAGACCCGACGCAGCTACCAGCGGGCGGGAGGCACGCGCGGAGCCTGGGGTCGGGCGGGGGTAACGGTGCCAGCCAGAGGAGCAGCTGCTGCGGCCGCTTAGCTGTTGTCAACCCGGAGCCACTATCGGCGCAGGTGGGGACAGAGCAGCGGCGAGTCCGGCGGTGGGGACGCCCCGCCCACCTATGGGACTTTCAACCAATGAGGGCGCAGTCCGGCCCACCGAACTCCCCAGAAAGCGGCCCAAATTGTGGTGGGTGGAGCTCTGCCTTCAAGTTCTTCCAATCCCCGGACCGCTGCCTCTACCTCCGGTCACACCGCGAGGGGGACGGGGTGGGGTGCGCACTGGGGGAAGGTACAAACCCAGGGCCAGCAACTAAGGGTCTTGAAGAAGCGGGTTGACTGGCGCGCAGACTAATATCTATTGAGCTCTGTGTCTGGCACTCTTGTGGGGGATTTAAATACTTAGACCATACGCTCGGGAAGGTTCAGTTGCTTGCTGAGGATAATTTATGGGGAGTTTGGAAGACACAACTTTGGTGAGATTCCCTGATTAGTTGGGGCAACCAAAAGAATATTAGGTATTTGAGAAGGAAGTTGCCATTCCCACCTTGTTCAGGCCTCACCATTCTGCAACTCCCCTTGTTCAGGCCTCAGCACTCTGCAACTCCCCCACGATTCCCAGCTCTCTGCCCCGTGTCCAAACTCTATTTGTACAGAGAAATGTAAGGAAAACTTGGGGTATCTGCATTAATCATGTTAAAAATCCCTCATAGCTCAGTTGGTGAAGAATCTGCCTGCAATGCAGGAGACACCTGTTCGATTCCTGGGTTGGGAGGATCTGCTGGAGAAGGGATAGGCTACCCACTTCAGTATTCTTGGGCTTCCCATGTAGTTCAGCCGGTAAAGAATCCTTTCACAATGCGGGAGACCTGGGTTTGATCCCTGGGTTGGGAAGATGCATTAATCGTGAAACGAGAAGGCTCCCAAGAGTTGTGACAAGTACCACCAGAAAGCCTGTTTAAATTCAGTAAGAAACAGAGTGTAAAGTTTTGATTTCTCTCTTGCCTTTCCTCACAAGGGTCCAATACAATTTCACACTTAGATTTCATTGTTGAATCAGGAACTCCTATTAGTCAGGGATGGGAGTACCCAAGACCCCAAGCCATCCAATCACTCTCCTCCACATTTACAAAATAGAAACTAAGAAGAAATGACTCACTCAAGTTTTCCCAGCAAATCCATGGCAGGAATAATACCTGCACACTTGTCATTTTCTCCTAATAGATGGGAGATTTCATACCTAACAAATGGGAGAGATGAAGCTGAAGTTCCTAGAAAGCAAGGACTGCATTCAACTTTTTGCCCAGAGTACACAACACAGAGGAAAGCAAAAAATAATGTTTTTTAGCACTGCAACTTTCTTAAAGTTGTCTGAGGCAATGGCAGAGCTAGACCTAGCCCCAGGTGCCCCTCTTTTGTCTGGCCTTCAGTACTCTAGGCCAAATTGGAATTCTTCCACCTTCCTTCCCTGCCAGCCCTGATGAGAATGAGGGGAGAAATGGTGAAGCAAGGTGTGTACATCTCTGTTTCTCTCAATGGCAAGACTGCACACAGCTGGCACTTTGTTCAAGATGAGCCATGTCCCCTTGGGTCTTGGGTGTGGATGAAGCCTGAATGCCAGAACTAACTCCTGGAACAAAAATCCTACCCAGAGTCAGAAATCTTTATCATGGGTGGGAAGGGAGATGACCTTCTTCCTGACACTGGGTTGCTATATTTGTAAGCATCCCTAAGGCTCTGAGTTGGAGCCAAACTTACCATGTTTCTGGAAAAGGCTAGAAGGATATAAGAATGTGGGTCCTGCAGTGGTCTTATAGGTTCCCTAGTGATGAAAGTGAAAGAGGAAAGTGAAAAGTTTGGCTTAAAACTCAACATTCAGAAAAATAAGATCATGGCATCTGGTCCCATCACTTCATGGCAAATAGATGGGGAAACAGTGGAAACAATGACAGACTTAATTTTTTCGGCCTCCAAAATCACTGCAGATGGTGACTGCTGCCATGAAATTAAAAGATACTTGCTCCTTGGAAGAAAAGTTATGACTAACCTAGACAGCTTATTAAAAAGCAGAGACATTACTTTGCCAACAAAGTTCCATCTAGTCAAAGCTATGGTTTTCCCAGTAGTCATGTATGGATGTGAGAGTTGGACTATAAAGAAAGCTGAGCGCCAGTGAATTGATGCTTTTGAACTGTGGTATTGGAGAAGACTCTGGAGAGTCCTTTGGACAGCAAGAAGATCCAACCAGTCCATCTTCAAGGAAATCAGTCCTGAATATTCACTGGAAGGAATGATGCTGAAGCTGAAACTCCAATACTTTGGCCACCTGATGCGAAGAACTGACTCATTTGTAAAGACCCTGATGCTGAGAAAGATTGAAGGTGGGAGGAGAAGGGGACAATAGAGGACGAGATGGCTGGATAGCATCATCGACTCAATGGATATGAGTTTCAGTAAACTCAGGGAGTTGGTGATGGACAGGGAGGCCTGGTGTGCTGCAGTCCATGGGGTCGCAAAGAGTGGGACACGACTGAGCAACTGAACTGAACTGAACTGTACTGAAAGGTCAGGAAACCATATCAGAGCAGATTCCATCCACCGCATGACACCAAGGACAGTGCCTACAGTAGCTTCTCAATAATGTTTGCTAATGGGTGAATGAATGTTAAAAGATACTCAAGAGACAACCATGAATAAATAAATCAAATGAATGATGAGCAAAAAACTCAAGCTACCTTTTGGTAGATAAATTTAACTGAATCAGACACGATGGGTTCTGAGACACCCAATTCTTAAAAAAAAATAGAAAAACTACAAAAGGACCAATTGCTATAAATAATTAGAACAAGAACTTCACAATGCCTATCATAGACTAGGTACTCAATAAAAACATCTGGTCATAAGTGAACACAATAGTCAGCAAAAGCTACAATCCTAATATTTGTGATGCACACTGTGACATTCCAAAATGGCCCAAGCAGATGTCTAGGCTATTTCTGTGGGTCTTTTTAAAAATCTCTTTCCCTTATCCCATGAGCTTCAGAAAAGCAAGGAGAGCTCAGTTTCTTCAGAAAAACAAAGATAACTCATCTCCTTCAATCACCAGCATCCCTTGCTCCCCAAGATCCCCAACCTAAGCCAGAGTCTTGCATGAACAGATATTCAGCAACGGTTCCTGGAAGATGAGAACATGGTACCTTTTCACAGGTCCCTTTCTGGGCAGCATGTTGAATGACTCTGGAGATAATGGGAACCTCCAGATTCTTGCCAGCCCTTTTCCTATAACCCCTGCCCCCATTTCCTGTGTGTCCTATAGTGCTGCTGCTGCCCTAGATGCCAGCTGAACCATCAGGCAGAGAAGTGTAGTCTGTATGAGGGTAGGCTGAGGGCAGGTGACTAAGTCTCAGGGTGCATGAGCCTCTATGCCTGAGGCACCGGGCTGCCCTCATTCTATCACTACCATAGCCCACTGTGCCATACAAAAGGCAGGACAGTGGATTGTGGAGTCAGACAGCCTGTGTACAGAAGTGCAACTCTGCTACTTACTAGCTGTGTACCTTGGGCAAATTTACTTTCCAGCTTTCTGTGCCTCAGTCTCCTTATCTGTAAAGTGTGGACAATAATCACAATCCTGACCTTATATTGCTGCTAAGCAGATCCACTAGACTAAATTACCTAGAACAGTGACTGGCACCTAGAATGTGCTTCTAAGTGTCAGATATGATGATAGAGGCACTGAGTAATGGTGGAGTGAGTCCATTCAAGCAAGAAAGTTGGGTGCTAGTCTCTATGGCTTTCTGTCTGTGTCACCCAGGAAAAGTCATTGTGCCACTCTAACCATCAGTTTCCTCATCTGTAAAATGAGGGGAGAGCACAATCTCTAGTGGGCAAAGTTGAGCAATGGATGTAAGTACTATAAAGGGTGACAGGATGGCACTGAAGGTGTGGCAGAGCTAAGCTTTTGCCAAAGCCAATCAACCCTTTCCTTCTAGGCAGTGGTAGAGAGAAACTCCATACGCTGTTACCCTGAGTCTTACTCTGAGACACTTGGGTCTCAATAAGTGCCTATCTGAGAAGTTAACAATAGTCCCTACACCCCTCCCTGTCCAGATGGTAATTCCTCGGGCTACTGCCATCAGACCCATAGTCCCACTCCAGAATGGTCCAGGGTAACATCAGGAAAGAACCCAAAAGACTCTTCCACTACTTTTTCCCATGTGGCTAAAGGAGCAGCTGCAAATAATTCCATTGAACTCAGTAGGGAAGAAAATAAGGGGAGGAGGAGCTGTGAGGGAAAAATAAATTAGACCAGCCCCACCCAGCACATGACCATGGGTGCCTTGACACATGCACTCACACTTGCACACACATTCAAGCAGGCCTCATGGAAAGCCCACCAGTCAGGCCTGAGAGGGTAAAGGCCTGCTCCCTGGAGGTTTAGGGCCCCCCAGTCTCATGAAAGGGGGCTTCTGATCAGGTTGCCACAATGTGGGATTGTTGCTGCTGCTGCTAAGTCACTTCAGTCGTGTCCGACTCTGTGTGACCCCATAGATGGAAGCCCACCAGGCTCCCCCGTCTCTGTTACAGCTTGTTAAAAAAAAATTCCTGAGGAGCCATGGCCACGTCAGGGGGATTTGCACTCAGAGGGGCAGCTGGAGTAGGGCCAGATGTAGGGAGGCGGGAATGTAGTGGGGCAGTGGCTTCCAAAGGTGAGGGGCACACAGGCACCTCACTGAGCACTGCCAAGCAGAGGTGGGGGACAGACAGCTGTGTCCTGGGAAGAGCACAAAGACCCCCCTGTCAGTCCACAAGCCAGGAGACCACCATGGCTATGTTCACCCTGCATACCAGAGCACCCTGCAAGGGGGAGCTCTGTGCTGGGCTGGGACCCCTGGGCTGGCTGCAAGGGGAGCTTGAGCACTGGCTGAGCCAAGCACAGGCTAGGGGAGTTTCAAGGGTCACTTGCCTTCTCTGAGCTAGGATACAGAGGCAATCATTACCTCCCACCTGCCTTCTGCAGCCATCAAGAGGAGAGTGTTGGGGCAGATCATGACTGCCTCCGGACACTTGGACTAGGCAACTGGAGACAGAAAACCCAGGCCCACTTAGTCCCTGTCCTCAGCTCTACCCAAGACATCCAAGAGCCTGCCCCATCCCACCCAACACCTCCAAACTCCAGATAAAAGTGTCAGCTTGAAGGCCTGCAGCATGCACACAACAGACATAGCAATGAACCCCTTTCACATCCAGGCTGGGACTCTTGTCTGGCTTTACAGGACTGTCTCAAAGGAGCTAGAGGTTTTCTGCTGCAAGCGCCCCATCCCTGGCCCACAATACCACACCCTCCACGCTCAGTTCCCTTGGGGAGGTCTGCCTGCCTTGGGTAAAAAGAAAACAGGTGGGTTCACACTGGGTACACACTCCCAGAGCAGGATGTCCACCCCCAGTCCCCACGGCCCACACCATTCCTGTCCTTCAGAGGAAGGTCACAGTGTGCTGAAGGGAAATAAGCAAAAGCAAGCCCACTTCCAGCTAGAGACTGTCACCTTGCCCTGCACCTTCCCCATGCACACAAACAAGCAGTTGAGGTCAGAGGCACCTCCCTCTACCTTCCCCAACAGCCACCTCTGTCCAGTCTAGCTTCAGTCCTTAAACTTGCTCCTTCCTGTCTAGGCTCAGTTTCCTCATCTGAAAAAACAGGGCTGGGTCCTGGTTTCTATGGTCCCTTCTTTCCAGATTATTCTCTACTCCTGTGAGTCTCTCTGTGTGTTCCCATGGGAGTAGGACTCCCAGAAAATTACATGCATGGAGCTTCTGTAAAGGAAGGGATGATGGGGTGTGAGGTGCTCCTGAGGGTGGAGATTAGCAGGGGGCCAGGCAAGAATGAGCAGATGAAAGTGTGAAAAAGGAAGGGGGGGCTGAGATGAAATTCAGAGAAAGGGCAGGGCTGAGGCCAAGCTGGTCCAGAGGACTGGAGACTCGGCCTCTGCCTCCAGTGCTGTCCTCAGCTCATCCTGCGGCAGTGAACACCCAGAGCCTCTGAACTAAGCTCAAGATCCTGACCCCTTGCCAGGACCCTTCCACAAGTTCCTCCTGGGAAGCAGCTCCCAAGACAAACTCTGGGAGTATGAAGAGGAGATGAAGGAGGAGGGGTTCTTCTTTTTTACCCACAGTCTCCACCATCAGCCCACCACAGCCTGACCTCATGCTGCAGCCCACAAAGTTGGAGGGCTGCTGGGGCAAGGGGGTGAAAGGGGACAGAGGGTAGCTTTTACAGTTCTTGCCCACAGCCTGGCCCAGACCAACCCCATGATTATGGGTCACTGGGGTTTGGTCATCTCAACTCAAGCAGACAGTACCAGACATGTGGCCACCTATCCTCCCTGCCTCCTTCCCTTGAAGGATAGCCCTCAGAGGTCTCAGGATGGCATCAGAGAGGGCATGGGATGTGTGATGTGGCTCCAAGGTCACTCAGCAATGGCTTGGATTTTTGGCTTTGGACTTCTGTTTCATCTCAGTGTGCCCTTCAGCAACCACAGCTCTCTCCCTTCCCCAGTATCCCTACACACACACACACACACACACACACACACACACACGCACACGCACACACGTTCTGCTTCAATCCTGAGCCAGGGCCAGGGCTCCCCTACACATACACAACAACCTGTCAGTCAACATGGTGGGCATGCAGGCACCCTTAGGGGCTTGGGTAGGGAACAAGGTAGATAGGCCCAACAAGGGTCCCTGCATTCCTGGAACTACCATGCCAGTGCAGAAAGCAACAGCATCCCTAGATGGAGAATGCTCAACCCAGGCAGGCAGCCAGCCAGGTGAGGTCCCAAAGGACAGGGAGAGAGGAAAAGACAGCAAGGTTGGACATCTGATGTGTCTGAATCAAGCAGCCGCCCAAGAAACACCAGGAAAGCTGCTCTTGGGTCCCATTCCCACCAAGACTCCTGGATCAGGGGTCAGGACACTGCAACTCTGGCTTCTACCCTGCTTCTACCACAAGGATACTGTGTGACTAGGCTGAGAATCTTGCCCTCTCTGGTCTTCAGTGTCCACAAAATAAGATGGTCTGATCTGAGGATCTCCACAGCCCCCATCCTTCAATGCATTCACACATTCCATGACAAATCTAAACCTGGTTTGCTATTCCTTATGTGGCATTTGAGTGGTAGCAAGGGGGAAATTACCAGGGGAAAAGAACTGGCAGAACCTGAAAGGTTTTCTTCAGTGCTCAAAGAAATATATATTTTTTTCTGTTTTAAAAAAGACAAAGTGCCAGTCACTCTTGGAGACTTTCTGGAGTGGAAAGAGACCATGGGGATGGAGCTTTTAGGCTTTTCTAGCTGCCTGGAGAATCCCAGGGATGGGGGAGCCTGGTGGGCTTCCCTCTATGGGGTCACACAGAGTCGGACACGACTGAAGTGACTTAGCAGCAGCAGCAGCAGCAGCTGACTAAAAGGGTGCTGCCAGGGTGGCTGGGCTGTGTCACACAACTATGGGACAGAGTGGGGAAGGAAAGTGCCCTTGGAGTGATGGAGAATAGGGAGCTGCGGGTTCGGTAGTAAGACATGGAGACAAAACATGGGATAGAATGGACAGACATTCGAATGAAGAGGTAAAAATACATATAGTGGAACAGGAAGACATATAGGCGGGTGCAAATGCCATGCCAGAGGCAGCGACAAAGTGCCAGAGGAATAGGGAGCCGGAACATACTGTTTATTAAAACTGCCTGCGATGTGTTAATAACCATAGTAGGCAGTATTTGCTCTTTCTGAGAGTAGGATGCCCGCCCAAGGAGAGGTGGGCAGGGACGAAGCCAGACGGACTATAGGGATCAAAGTATGGTGTACCCAGGGACAGAGCGAGAGATGGCTAGGAATTATAAGCAAGCGGACTGCAGGGGTGAAAGGTCTGAAACGGGTGGCGGGGGGAGGGGGCTGCCAGTCAGGCGCGGGGTTGAGATGGGACAGATGAGATGGGAGGCGGCGAGGAAAACGGGAGTGCGGAGCCTGCGGAGGGCGGCAGTGCAGCCGAGCCCTGACTTCCCGCAGGGTCCCTTTGGCTCTGATCACCTGGTTTCCAGCTCTGCGGGTCCCAGCGGGTGCCCTTCACATCCCGCGGCGTCCAACTCCGGAGCTTCAGGATCCGCAAGTCCCGCCCCCAGCCCTGAGCCTGGGCCCTGAGTTCGCTGCGGCGCTCGCGCCTCTGGTGGCGGCCCGGGGACTCAGCGCGCGGTTGGCAGCACCGAGGGTGGGAGGAGCCAAGCGAGCTCCGCCCCTTCAGGGGCGACTAGAAAGTTCCACGTCCCCACCTTGAGCAGAAACTGCCACTTCGCGGTCTCACTCCGAGTTCAAGTCATCTGGCTCCACAGCGGTGCCTCGCCAACCGGCCATGTTGTAGTCCTCCTCTGGCCTTCTCCACCGGACCCCCTATTTGAGAAGTGTCTCACCACCACCATTTCTTCCACTCCAGTTCAAGATAGTGAAGGTCTTCTTGGTCAGCAAGTCAGCCCCTCTACCTCCTGTCTACCGCAGGTCTCACAGACCATGTGGCATGACAGAAGACCTTGTTCAACAGCCAGATGGTCAAGGAAACAATGGCTTCCGCCTTCTTGGCTGACTGACTGACTTACTCCTTGGCCTACTCCACTCACACACTTCTCACCATCCCTGTTTTCTGTCTGACAAGAGCAACTGGATCCTGGGTTCCAAAAGGTACCCCTTGAAACTCTCCTAGTGCCAAGAATACCTTGGACCTTATGAGCAGGAGCATCCCTTAAAGGCTGTTTTGTGTTACAGTCTCAAAACTGAGATCCAAGAATACAGATGACTCGGCCATCACCTAAGAAAGGGACGATAATCTCTATGTTGCAGAACAGTTATGAGAATCTAAAGGGGCTGATCATTGTACCTGGCACAGAGTACAGTCTCCATAAAAGAAATTTGCTTTTATTCTCAAAGATATCAGCACTGGGCATCTACCACCAAAAAAAGCCTAGACCCCAGACCCTAAGTTACATAACCCATTCCCTTACCTTTAACTTCCACCTACACAAGCAAACTTACATTACCTGATTGGGGATTGTGGGCAGTCCTATCAGCCTTTGTTTACAATGGAGGAAAGGCAGTAAGATGGCAACTCACAGACCTGGCCGTTTCTATTCCACTTATGGTGGTATCTCTTAAGGGGGTGGAGATTTTACCTTAACTGTGGCATAACCTGGGCCATTTTTCCTCTCTGAGCTTCAGTTTCCTTGTCTGTAACATGAGGATAATAGTTCCAACATGAAGATAATAATTCCAACATGAGGACAGGGTGATAATAAGGATAGGATACAGAGGTGAAGTTCACAGCCCCTTCCTCTACTGTCTCTTTCCTTTGTGCCACAAGATGAGAGCTTAGTAAACTCATTTGTGAGGAGCAGGCTGGGAAAAGGAAGAGGTTTGTGAATTGATTTGTGTTTATTTATCTGAAATTTGCACCCATTTTTTACAGCATCAGTGGCGGAGTTGGAAGGATTGAAAGATTAACATGTTGATGATTGCCATGTCATTTGCCCTTTGTCAGGACAGAGCTGGCACAACAGTAGATGTTCACAAGTATTTATTGAATTAATATATTCTTCACATGGGGAAAAGAACTTGCCCAAGGTCACACAGCGAGTTCATTTCAGAATTGAAACATCTCCTGTCTACTTCCACTAGACCATTCTGCCTTGTGGAGTTCTTGTTTATTCCTTGTATGATCACAAATCAGTAAGGAGCCCACTTTTCTCTCCCAGCACCCACTGGCCTATTAGGAGTCCCCATTCTGGAAAAACAGCCATCAGGAGGGCCCTGTCTGTGGCTAGCTTGGTGCTGCCAAGCCTTTGACTTCTGAGTTTCTGCAGCCCCTACACAGAGCCTGCCACAAGGGCAAGTTCCCTTCTGAGGAAAAGGAGGCCTTGGTCAGCTTCATCCAAGGATAGTAGTTTCCCTTTTGCTCTCTGGTGGGGTTGGCATGCAGGCAATAGTCCCTTGCAGCAGCAGCCTAGAAGGAAGGATGGCAGCAGTCATTTCCTACCCTGCTAAGGCATCTCTCTCCCTGGCCAGTCCTTCCTCTATTTCCTGAGTTCCTTTGCTTGGGCTCTGGCCAGAACAGTAATATGAAAGGGCTTCAAAATTTAGCTTGAATCACAGGACCTACAAACTGGAAAGGATCCCCAGAGATCATTTATTCCCATCTCCATCCCATTGCAGGAATGCCCTCTGTTAATAAATAGGAGGGGGCATCTCACTTAACCTCTTATAGCTTCAACTTCCTGTCAAAGCTTCAGTTTCCTGTCTCAACAAATGGACAGGATGACACCTACTTGACAGTGTTGTTGTGGGAGGAAATGTGAGAATGGATTAAGAAAAGCTAATGTGGGGCATCCCTGGGTTGCTCAGTGGTGAAGAGTCCACCTACCAGTGCAGAAGGCATGGCTTTGATCCCTGGTCCAGGAGGATCCCACATGCAGGGGAGCAGTGAAGCCCATGTGCCACTACTATTGAGCCTGTGCTCTAGAATCTGGACGACTAGAAAAAAAGCCTGCACAACAGTGAAGACCCATCACAACCAGGAATAAATAAATAAAATTTAAAAACGTAAATAAAAGCTAATGTGTATTAAGCACTAACTATAAGATTGGCCAAAAAGTTATTTCAGTTTTTCTGTAACATCTTATGAACAGACCAGAATGAACTTTTCGGCCAGCCTGATATATGGCTGGCAGTGTTCTAAGTACTTTTTGCATATGAATCTATTTTCTTACCACAACCAATAAAGCATTTAATTATCATGTAACTTGCTACGTTCACACAACTAAAAAGTGATGATGGCAGAATTTGAACCCTGAACCTCAGTTTTCACCCATGTGATGTGGAGATCACCCTTACCCCAGAGAATGATCCACTGTAAAAGTTCCATGAACTCACTTTTTTTGGTGGGAACTTTTGTACCCAAGGACCCATAAGGCTGAGGGGGAAGAATGCATAGAACCCCCAGGGGCTGAAGCTGTAACCTGAAGCTTTGTATCCAAGCAGGGAATGTCTTTAAAATCCCTGCTGTTAAACATCTTCTTGAGTTTTCCAGTTAATTCTGGTGTATATCCATATTGTTTTCATATAAAAATGGTGCTTTAATCCTTTAAGCCTTTGAGGAAAGTTGACACTCCAGGAAGATGAGCCACATTGGTCCTGTGCATCCATACACCTCTAAGCCTTAGACCCCAGGGATACCAAACACTTGGCACATGGAAGGCCCTCAGTCACCGAGAGTAGACCATAACATTTATGAAGCACTTGTTATGTGAGTCAAAGTTATAAACACTTTCCATGTATGATCACACTTTAAGATGCAGTACCACCAAACAGGAACAGGGACCCTGCAGTCTGGCTCAGGAGTCCAGGACTCAGTCCATTTAAGCAGCTGGCCTTGCCATGAACAGCTTTTGTGTCAGGGAAAGAGTTTGCAGTTTGGTGGGGGTGGGGAAGTCAGTCATCTACATGACAGCTCTATGAGAAAGTCAAATTATTATCATTGCCCTCATTTTTGGTGGGAAAATTGCAGCACAGAGAGATTAAGTAATTTGCCCAAGGCTGCACAGTTGGGAAGTGACCACTGGGCTTTAAACCCAGACAAATCTTTAAGCTTTGGTTAGTAATCACTATACACACTGCCTCTCAGCTACGACAGAGTCTTTCACCCATGAATTGCCACAACTTCAAACCAGGAAAATTGAGTTTGCAGAAGCAGACCTTATTCCAATGAGATGAGAAGCTCCTTGAGGGCATAGATGTAGCGTCTTCTCCCCACAACCCAGCCAGGAGCTGGTTCTCCATTCATGTGTGGCAACTGACTGTTTCCTGGCTCCAGCAATCTCTTGGACCCAGCACCTGTTGGGCTGGTGAAAGAGCACTAGCATTTCACACAGGAGACCTCTGCCAACCTCCATAGCAAAGATCCAGATTCAGAAAGGGCTATCCATCACCTATAGGGACAAGTCCACACATCTAAGTTTGACTTCATAGTTCCACACAAGCTCCCCCAGCCAAAGAAGCTGGCATTCCCAGAACACACTAAACTTCATTAACTATCCTAATGTGTTACATGTGTTCTTCTCTCAACACACACACACAAAATGCTTATCCTTATTTCCTTCACTCATATCACATTTACGTGGTGCTTTCAATGTACCTGGCACTACTCTAAGCTCTTTGTACATTTTAACTCATACAGTCATCACACAAACCCTGTAGGTATTATTATTAACCCATTTTACATATGAGGAAACTGAGGCATAAAGAGGTTAAGGTATTTGCCCTATCTCCTTCACTGGGCAAAGTACCACAGACCCTGTAGCCCCTCTTATGAATAGAATAAGCCATTCCCTTTCCAGTCACTCTTTCAGCTCAGTTTCATCAGCAATAATTCTATGTCAAATTATCTGTATGTCTTCCTTGTCCAATAAGAGTTTGGATCCTCTGAGGCCTGGGACTGTGTTTTATTATTTATGGCATATACATTGATCATGAAGGAGCTTGGCACAGAGTTGGTATTTAGGGAATATTTGTTCAAGGGCTGAATGAATGACTCAGAAGCAGCCTTGCCCAAACTCACTGGTGGCAGAAAGATTTGGGGTCTTCTTTCCCCAACATCACTAGGGTAGAGGAACATCAAGATGGCTTGGTGACCAATCATGAAATGCAGCCACCTTTGGTGAGAGGAGAAGACAGAGAAGGCCTCTGGATCCCTTCCTGCCCTTTGTGTGGTTAACTCAAACCTGGCATCCTGACCACAGAGCCATTTGAGCTGATGGGGCATCTACATCTAGCAAGTCATGAAAACTGGCAGCTCTGGGTTCTGCTCCAGAGAACTGACCTCACTGATTTCTGTGTTTCCCTCACAAGGGCCCCACAATTGTCTGCAATTCAGATGTTCATATGGAAAAGAGCTTAAATGCCATTCCCCCAGGGAGTTGGGGTTTGCTGCTTTAAGGCTCAAATGTAATGCTTCAGTTAACTTACTCTATCCTTCCCACGCTGGCCAAATGCACTCTGTGGACAAGTAGAGGGCAGTTTGGGCACAACTCTGGCCTCAAGTCCTTGTTCCACCATTCAGTAGCTATGTAACCTTTGCCGAGTTACTGAACCCCAGTTAGTTCATCTAGAAAATGGAAATAATATTTTCCTGCCCCACAAACCTCTAGATAATGGATCTGAGAGCACTTTTAAATGGAAAATGACAAGACATAGAATTGTGGTGGAGTACTTCTTGGATCAGTGTTCTGCCTCCAACTGAAGGCAGAAAGGTGAAAGATGGAGACTGTCTTTCCCGTCTCCTCTTGGCTGTGTCTGACTATGGCCCAATCATTAGCCTTTTCTGGGCCTTAGTAAAATAGAAAGGATCATTCCTAGGTCCTAGAAGCCTAGTCTTATAAGAGTTACTGGATGGGCAGCAACAGTGTATAAGTTGCACAGGTTTTATCAGCTCCAGAGAAGAGGTCCCCAAGAACTGCAACTCTCAAAGCAGTCTAGACTTTGAACATCAGCATCAATACTACTTACTAGATGACATGTCATATCACTTTTCTGGGCTTCAGTTTCATCACTATTAAAGGGAGATGGTACCACCTACTTGGACTTCAAGGAGATCAAACCAGTCAATCCTAAAGGAAATCAGTCCTGAATATGCACTGGAAGGACTGATGCTGAAACTGAAGCTCCAATACTTTGGCCACATGATGTGACTCATTGGTAAAGACCCTGATGCTGGGAAAGATTGAAGGCAGGAGGAGAAGGGGACAACAGAGGATGAGATGGCTGGATGGCATCACCAACTCAATGGACACGAGTTTGAGCAAGCTCTGGGAGTTGGTGATGGACAGGACGCCTGGCATGCTGCAGTCCATGGGGTCACAAAGAGTCGGACACAACCGAGCAACTGAACTGAACTCAACTCAACTCCTACTTCCCCAAACTGTCATGTGACCCAAATGAAATATCATCAATAAGATAAGCTTGTCAGTGGCAAACCCACCCCTTAGCCCTTCACCTGCCTCGCTGCTTCCATCCTGTCCTTCCTTCCTTGTCAGCCTGTGTCACGCAGGCTGATCAGTTTAGTGTCCACTAATTCCTTCTGCTTTATGTGGGAAGTAGTCAGAGCACCTACCCACAGTCGCACCCACTCCCACTCCCCAACTTTAGCACACACGATTTCACCCCAGTGGAATTTGCAGAAGCCCCTCCTCCTCTCCCCATTACCTGGCAAGATGCAGTACCGCCAAACAGGAACAGGGACCCTGCAGTCTGGCTCAGGAGTCCAGGACTCAGTCCATTTAAGCAGCTGGCCTTGCCATGAACAGCTTTTGTGTCAGGGAAAGAGTTTGCAGTTTGGTGGGGGTGGGGAAGTCAGTCATCTACATCCTCACCTTTGTGTAACTAGCCAGGAGGACTGGCAAGTCATGGCAGTAAGTAGACTCTGTTTGCATCCGTCACTAGGTGTGTTCCTTTGGGATTCCAGGCCAGTGCATGAGAGAGCACCCAATGGGCCAGGGCCTCCACCAAAGCCCAACATGGAGTTGGTGTGCCCTCAGAGAGCATCTGTTCCACCCTCTCATTATACAGATGGAGATCCTAGGCCCGTCCAGGGAGGGGCAAGCAACCCAGGGCCCTGTACCCAGGCTTTGCCCTTCAGTATTTGCCCTTGCCTTGCCCTGCCCTGCAGATTCTGTCATCCTCCTGAGGTCTTATGGGTCTGAGTGGTTCAAATGATCAGGTCAGAAGGGATCCAGAGAAGTCCCACATTTCTCTGAGGGGTTGTTGAGTCACTAAGCCATATCTGACTCTTTGTGACCGTGACCGCACGGACTGCAGCATGCCAGGCTTCCCTGTCCTTCTATATCTCCCAGAGTTTGCTCAAACTAGTGTCCATTGTGTCAATGAGGCCATCCAACCATCTCATCCTCTGTCTCCCCTACTCCTCCTGCTCTCAGTCTTTCCCAGGATCAGGGTCTTTTCCAGTGAGTCAACTGTTCACATCAAGTGGCCAAAGTATTGGAGCTTCAGCATCAGTCATTCCAGTGAATATTCAGGGTTGATTTTCTTTAGGATTGACTGGTTTGATCTCCTTGCAGTCTAAGGGACTCTCAAGAGTCTTCTCCAGCACCACAATTTGAAATAATCAGTTTTTCAGTGCTCAACCTTCTTTATGGTCCAACTCGTGCATCCATACATGACTACTGGAAAAACTATAGCTTTGACTGTACGGACTTTTGTCAGCAAAGTGATGTCTCCACTTTTTAATACATTGTCAAGGTTTGTCAGAGCTTTCCTTCCAAGGAGCAAGCATCTTTCAATTTTGTGGCTGCAGTCACCGTTCGCAATGATTTTGAAACCCCCCAAAAGAAAATTTGTCACTGTTTCCACTTTTTCCCCATCTATTTGCCATAAAGTAATGGGACTGGATGCCACAATCTTAGTTTTTGAATGTTGAGCTTTAATTCAGCTTTTTCATTCTCCTCTCTCACCCTCATCAAGAGGCTCTTCAGTTCCTCTTTGCTTTCTGCCATTAGAGTGGTATCATCTGCATATCTGAGGATGTTCATATTTCTCCCAGCAATTTTTATTTCAGCTTGTGAGTCATCCAGCCTGGCATTTTGCATGATGTATTCTGCATATAAATTAAATAAGCAGGGTGACAATATACAGCCTTGACATCCTCCTTTCCCAATTTTGAACCAGTCCATTTTTCCGTGTCTGGTTCTAACTGTTGCTTCTTGGCCTGCATACAGGTTTCTCAGGAGGCAGGTAAGGTGGTCTGGTGTTCCCATCTCTTTGAAAATTTCCCACAGTTTGTCATGATCCACACAGTCAAAGGCTTTAGAGTTGTCAGTGAGCAGAAGTATATGTCTTTTTCTAGAATCCTCTTGCTTTTTCTATGATCCAATGGATGTTGGCAATTTGATCTCTGGATCCTCTGCCTTTTCTAAATCCAGCTTGTATATATGAAAGTCCTCTGTTCACATATTGCCGAAGCTTAGTTTGAAGGATTTCGAGCATTATCTTCCTAGCATGTGAAAGTGAAAGTCGCTCAGTCGTGTCTGACTCTTTGTGACCTCATGGAATTCTCCAGGCCAGAATACAGGAGTGGGTAGCCTTTCCCTTCTTCAGGGGATCTTTCCAACAAAGGGATCAAACCCAGGTCTCCTGCATTGCAGACAGATTCTTTATCAACTGAGCTATCAGGGAAGCCCCTCCTAGCATGTGAAATGGGCACAATTGCATGATAGTTTGAACATTCTTTGGCACAGGCCCTTCTTTGGGATTAGAATGAAAACTGATATTTTCCAGTCCTGTGACCACTGCTGAGTTTTCCAAATTTGCTGGCATATTGAGTGCAGCACTTTAACAGCATCATCTTTTAAGATTTTAAATAGCTGAGCTGGAACTCTATCACTAGGTGGGAACATCTCTAAGGGGAACATCTGTAATTTCTCCTCTGTGTGGTATCCTCAGTTAACCCATGCCAAACTCTGCAAACCAAAGCTGACAAAGTGCAGGTTGTCAGACAAACAGTGGTGAGCCTTAAACACCATTTGCAACACAGCGTAGCAGTGATAGGAGCGGGGAGCCAGCTATCCCTTTGTACTTCCCCAACAACAGTGAGTTGGCAACCAGGCTGCTGTTCCAGAACCCTGAAGGAGGAGTCTCATGAAAATGTTCTCTCATGCCAAGAGTTCAGTCAGAAGGGCTAAATGGAAGGATTTAGCCCCCATATCAGCTACATCCCCCATACTGGAGAGCTCAGGGACAGGGACCACATCCCTTGTCAGAACAAAACCCCAAACCCTGTGTAGTTAGAGGCTCTGTGAGGACAGGGCCTTGTCTTGTTGTCTTAAAGTCTGGGATGGGCCCAGCCAGATATGAGGGTCCAGAGGAACTGTTCACACTCAGGGCCCAGAGACAAGGTCTCGGGGTCAGCCTCCCCTCCCCTCCTGCTCACCCCTCTTTTCCTGGCTCTTCTCCATCCAAGCCTGGATGGTCTATGTTCTAGTTTAACCAAGGAGGTTGTTCTCTCTGACCAAATTATCATCCTTCAAGCCCGGTGTTGCCATCTGTGTTCCCTTCGGCCTTTGAGCTGCTGTGTAACCTTTGGGTAGGTTACTTGCCTTTTCTGGTCTAATGACATCTTCATCCGATCATAAAAAGGTTTAGAGGAACTAGATCAGTAGGCTTGCAAATTGTGCCTCACAGTGGCTAGGAAGGAACCTTAAGGCCTATCGTGGGGATGTTGGGGGAAGGGAGAACAAAGGAAGGCTGAGCCTATTCCACCTTGCTTCAATCAGAGCCATGCTGCTTTTTGTTTTATACTTTGAGCCTCCATATAGGATTTAGTTTACACCTAAGAAAAAGCAAATGGACTAGACATGTCCTCACACTTGGGCCTCAGTTCCCTTCTGAGTGATCATTACAGGCCATAATACAGGTCAAACGTTCAGAGCAGTGCCCAGCATGTAACAATGGTGACAATGGTAGCTTTTACTTATTGAGCACTGGGTGCCAGGCATTGTTTAAAAGTTGTACCAGAGTCAACTCATTTGCTCTTTCCAAATCTTCTCAAGAGGGCGCAATTGTTATCTTCATTTTACACGTAGGAGACAGAGGCACTGAGAAGTTAAGCAACTTATCCAAGATTGCACAGCTAATGGATGGTGCAACTGGGATTTGAATACAGGCATTTTGATTCTAGGGCCCTCCTTGATCAGTCCTACTATTGGTTCTCAATACATAGTTATTTTTGCTGTTCTTGTGGTTGTTTACATTGGCATATTCTCTTATCCTTCATCTGCAAAATGGACTGAGTTCCACCTCTCAATGTGACTGTGTGCCTGAAACCAGACCATGGCTGTAGAGCAGGTGCATTCCTGCTCTGGCAGCCAGCCCAGGCTTCAGTATGCCCTCAAGCCAAATCTGCAGAGGTAAAGCCTATGGTTTGAGGCCACTTCCCCAAACAGTGCACAATGGGAAAAGGGTGAGTTTCCTAAGAAAATAAGTACTGGCTCACATGCTCAGAGCCTAGAGGAAACCAGAGAGCAGACCAGCAGAAACTTGTAAGGTGGCTGGATGTCCCACAGGTGACGAGGCTCTGCTGACGTGCTCAGTTCAGCCCTTACTGACTCAGCACTCTAATTGCCCTCCATTTGTCCAGGTCAGCCTTCCTTCTTCCATTTCATCTCCTTTTCTGGCTCCCTGTTTTTTTTCTTCCTCTCTCCTCCTTCTCCTGCTCAGCAAGGCTCATAATAACTTGCCAAACCAGAACTCTCATATTTCTTATATTTCTGCTTGCCAGGAGAATTTCACAACTGGCCCTAACTTCTCTTAAATAATCCCATTCTGGCCACATTCATCTCTTCTCGGGGCTCACTAACCTTCCCCACCTGGTTCCCTCAACTTGAGCTCAAAGCCCAAAGCTTTGTCCCTCTGCCTACCTTTGCTTGACTGTCAGAGCCACTAACTCCCTGGGTGCATCCCTTCTCTTTTCTGGGTCTCAGTTTCTCCATCTGATAAAGGTTGAAGGGGAGGTGGTGATTTGACTAAATGATATCTGAGGAGTTTCTAGCTCTAATTTACAACCATTTTATATCTGATCCATTTAGAAAATTGAATTTTCTTGACCACTTCTCTCTCTCTCTCATTTGTATCTATGTATTTGTTTACACACACACGTGTGTGTGTGTGTGTGTGTGTGTGTGTGTGTGTGCTGAGAACCCTGAAAACAGGACTTTGGGCCAGAATCTGAGGAACTGGGAGCTTTACAAAGTGGGTCAGCATGTTAAAAGCCAAGTGTCTTTAGAAAAATGGTTCCCTTGTTTGAGGTTGAGTTTGACTCCAGAGGAAGCTCAGGGAAGTGTGTGTCCAGAACCCGGGCAGGAGCAAAGCACCAACTCCTCTAGGTGTAGCACAGCCCCTGGGCTTGAGCTCCATGCCTGACCCCCATCCTGTCCAAGAGTGACCCCCTGCCTGTTCCAGACAAGTCATCAGAACTAAGAGCAATGGGGACCCAACCCGGGATGGGCCAAGATTTCTGTTCTCAATGTGCCGACAGTCAAGTTACAGAGACAAGCATGGAGATAAACAGAGCATCCTTTACAGTTGTCCAAACACTTTAGAATTGATGCTTCTGAACTGTGGTGTTGGAGAAGACTCTTGAGAGTCCCTTGGCCTGCAAGGAGATCCAATCAGTCCACTCTAAAGGAGATCAATCCTGGGTGTTCATTGGAAGGACTGATGCTAAAGCTGAAACTCCAATCCTTTGGCCACCTCATGCGAAGAGCTGACTCACTGGAGAGGACTCTGATGCTGGGAGGGATTGAGGGCAGGAGGAGAAGGGGACGACAGAGAATGAGATGGCTGGATGGCATCACCGGCTCAATGGAGGTGAGTTTGAGTGAACTCCAGGAGTTGGTGATGGACAGGGAGGCCTGACATGCTATGATTCATGGGGTCGCAAAGAGTTGGACACGACTGAGAGACTGAACTGAACTGAAACACTTTTATTTATTTTGTCTCATTTGGTCCTTATAACAATGCTGTGAGATAGCAGGTGAGGAACTGTTATCCCATTTTACAGAGCAAAGGACTGAGAGTCAAAGATAGAGATTTCACCCTAGCTGAGTGGAGAGCTGAGAGACAAACCCAGGAGTTTAATCTTCAGAGACAGTGCTCCCTCCAAAGCCTCATGCTCTCTCACATTTTCAATAACCTTGATAATGAACCTTTCTGGGAAGCTACTAGAATAACTTCTTAATGGTGGCTAACTTGGAAAATGGGAGTGAAGATTAATGGGACTTTGGCTCTCTATTTTATATCCAGATATTCATTAAGGTTTTTCCTCTGAGAATGATTCCTAATCAGTATGTGAAGGAAATGGGCTTCCCTAGTAGCTCAGCTGGTAAAGAATCTGCGTGCAATACAGGAGACCCCAGTTCTATTCCTGGGTTGGGAAGATCCCCTGGAGAAGGGATAGGCTTCCCACTCCAGTATTCTTGGGCTTCCCTGGTGGCTCAGAAGGTAAAGAATCCACTGCAATGCTGAAAGAGGGCATGGCAACCCACTCCAGTGTTCTTCCCTGAAGAATCCCCATGGACAGAGGAGCCTGGTGGGCTATAGTCCATGGGGTCGCAAAGAGTTGGACGTGACTGAGCGACTAAGCACAGCACAGCATGTGAAGGAAATACTCCAGTACAAGGCAGAACATGATCCATTCTCTAAGACAGATATACACAGTATGCAAGAGACTTAAAGATTGGAGGACATACTATTTGAATTGAGTTTCAAAAAATGGCAAAGGTCTAAACAGACTGAGATGGAAGTGGCAGTCTCTGAATCCCAGGGACCCCAGCAGCACTCCAGCTCAGCAGCTGTCAGTAACTTCTGAGACAACTGCGCTCACTAGAAGGAATTCTTCCTGAACAATTAGGTACATAAAATGGGCAGGGTTTCCTGTTTTCTTTCCTTTCTTCATTTTATATTGTGAGGTACCTAGGCCTGAATCCCAGCCTTGGGAAACACCTGCATCACCCACTTGCCCCTCACCTGGAACATGATCACGAATGGCTCTGGGGGTGGGCCAGTCCAGCCAGACTTGAGCAGAAGGAGCCATGGGGACCAGAAGGCTTTACATACAAAAGGGGGCCCAGCCAGGCCTCCCACACTGCTTTTCCCTAAGGTCCAGGATCAGCGTCAAACTATCAGATGATCAGATTGCTCACACTTTTGGAAAAACAAGATCAAACACCTATTCAATTAAGTGTCACACAACCATAGTGTGTAGGATATGGAAAGGCCTTAGTGGCTGCCCACTTCCTTCATTTTAATGATTGGGAAGTCAGGGCCGAGAAGAAGATAGTTGTCCAAGGTCACAGAGCTGTTTGCCACCAAGCCATCGTGCCTGACTGCAACTTTCACCCTACTGACAAACGACCCTTGTGAGCCAGGCCTCCAAGGGGCTCATGAGCTGATATGAGAAAGCAGCACATCTGGTCTTTGAAGTCCGGGAGGTGAATAGAAGCACATCTGATACTTCCATCACTCTGCCCAAAGTTGCCCTTTGGTCTCTACACACTGGCTCCCTGGAGTGGGGGTGGGGCTCCAGAGCAAAGAGTTAACCTGGGCCTTCCCCATCCCAGAGGCCCAGGGGCTCATTCCTGAGGTCTCAGCTCCTGCCTTCTTAAATCTCAAATCAGACTTCTGGACTGGAGAAAACATCTCTCCCTTCCCCCACTCTCCTGCTTGGACTGGTCATGGTGGTAATTTTCATAATCATTTAACAACAATTATCTGTATATGGCCTGAGAGCAATCCCTGGGTTCAGAAGATCCCCTGGAGAAGGGAATGGCTACCCACTCCAGCATTCTTTCCTGGAGCATCCCATAGACAGAGGAGCCTGGTAGGCTATACAGTCTATGGGGTCGCAAAAAATCAGACATGACTGAACGACTAACACTTTCACTTTGGGAGCTTATTGAGCTGTCCCACTATCACACTTAGTTCCCAAACAAACGAAGAATTGGGTATTTGGATCTTTACTTTCAAATGGAGAAAACTGAGGCTCAGAGAGGTGATCACATAGCTGATAAGTGACAGAGTCAGACATCAGATCCAGAGGTGTCCGAATTCTCAGAAACTGAGCCCTTTTCATCAACCTTAAACTACCTTTTTCACTGGCATCTTGGGAAGGACGCATAAGTGAATGGGTGGATGGAAGGATGAAGCAAATAGATCTTGAACACTGTCTCTGTGGCTGGCTATGTATTCAGTTCAGTTCAGTTCAGTTGCTCAGTCGTGTCTGACTCTTTGCAACCCCATGGACTCCAGTACGCCAGGCCTCCCTGTCCATCACCAACTCCCGGAGCCTACTCAAACTCATGTCCATTGAGTCAGTGATGCCATCCAACCGTCTCATCCTCTTTTGTCCCCTTCTCCTCCCACCTTCAGCATCAGGGTCTTTGCAAGTGAGTCAGTTCTTCGCATCAGGTGGCCAAAGTATTGGAGCTTCAGGTTCAGCATCAGTCCTTCCAATGAATATTCAGGACTGATTTCCTTTAGGATGGACTGGTTGGATCTCCTTGCTGACCAAGGGACTCTCAAGAGTCTTCTCCAACACCACAGTTCAAAAACATCAATTCTCTTGAGCTCAGCTTTCTTTATAGTCCCACTCTCACATCCATACATGACTACTGGAAAAAACCATAGCTTTGACTAGATGAACTTTTGTTGTCAAAGTAATGTCTCTGCTTTTGGAAGTGTCTTTTAATTTAATGGCTGCAGTCACCATTTGCAGTGATTTTGAAGGTCCCCCAAATCAAGTCTGTCACTGTTTCTACTGTTTCCCCATCTATTTGCCATGAAGTGATGGGACCAGATGCCATGATCTTAGTTTTCTGAATGTTGAGTTTTAAGCGAACTTTTTCACTCTCCTCTTTCACTTTCATCAAGAGGCTCTTTATTTCTTCTTTACTTTCTGCCATAAGGGTGGTGTCATCTGCATATCTGAGGTTATTTATATTTGATATGATATGATATCAATATGACATCTGATATGATATCAGATATGATATACATATCTGAGGCTATGTATTAGGCATGAGGATACAGAGGGGAATAAGACAAAGTTTCTACCCTCAGGGAACCTACATGCTTAGTGAGTACTTCTCAAACTTTTGCACCATAGTACCCTCAAACAACTGAACAGGATGAACTCATTCCCTACACAGCCCCGAGGAGACACGGAAGCCCATGTAGCCAGTCACAGGTGAGAAATTTCCTGGACGTCTCTATATTTATCTTACAAATTCATGTGAATTTTGCATGCTATTCCATTACCTATGTTTATGCTTGTTTTAATTTAAAAATGATGTTTCCTTCCCCTCAGATCTTTTAGGGAGAATGAGCTATTCCAGGCAGATGCTCTTGGAAACATCTTCTGGGGAAAACTTCTGCTTACCTCTAGCCCAGGGGGACAGAGACACCATTGAAAAGCAACAGACAGTATTAGGCTTTTGTGTGGTGAAGGTCAAGATTTGGTAAAGAGGTCATGTGTGTGCATGCATTCACACACATGACACATATAGAAGCTCTGTAGCCAGAATTGTTTGCTTTGCAGCACCATGTTTCTTTGGCATCCAGGTGATCCACACTTCAATCCTGCCAACTAGCTGTGAACTAGGTGTGTTCCTCAGCCCAGAAACCAGAACTGCAAAGGACGCCAGGGATTCTCAAAGGTTTTTTACTTCCTAAAAGACGTTTTGGTGACTGTGATTGGGAAACAAGATGGCATCCACATCCCAGGAGCAGAGAGCTGAGAGGGGAGAAAATCAGGCAAGCTTACAGCTGCTTATGTAGATTGATGAAGTAGTTATCCTGTGAGAGATATTTAGGGACTGGTAAACTGCTTCCCTGTTTTTGATGGCTTTCTCAAGACAAGAAGCATGTATTTCATAAAGTTTGAATGCTGTTCTGCCATTTGCATGTTCTGTTAATGGATTAATGAACTCATTATTCATTGTGCTTTTTTCTTTGTTTTGGAGAAATGTTCTTAGTGCCAGCCTACTTTGATGATCCTCAGGGAAACAAGAAAAGGTGCTTCGACTTTCTCTGGGGCCATAGATTAAAGGGAGCAAGGCATCTCTGGGGTCCAGATGTGCTGATAACAGTAGTGAGGTCAAAGTATAATAGTGCCAAGTGGCAGATGGGGGAGGTGGGGAGCGTTGGATACTCTGAAACGATTTCTCCTCCACTCCTTAAGAGTCTCCTTTGGTCTTTTTCTTTTTCCAAACCTTGAAGGGCTTTGTGTTTTGTTTTCAGTAAGGAGGCCATTCCCTTCCTTGATGGAATGTATTCCCTGAAACATCCTGCTCCAGGGGCACATGACACAGAGTTGGAAGCCTCTGTTCTCAGGAACCCTACTTCCTATGTTTTCATTTTTCCTCTTGAAACATAAACCAAACCAACTCTTCCTGTTTCTGGTTTGGGGATGTGGAGAGTCACACAGCAGGGACCCTCTAGCAGACAGGTCAGAAGGGGCCTCTGAAAGCTGCCCCTTGGCTGCCCTGCCACGGGAGGAGGGCTGTTGGGATGGAATTTAGTCCCATGGAAAGAGGAGAACAGCATCCAGGCTGTGATGAGGAAGCAGCCAACTCTGGTTCTGATGCCTGTTTATTCTTCTTTGCCTTTGCCCTTACCCCAGGCTGACCAAAACCAGGTTGCCATGAAGCTTTTATCAGCTGAGCTACTGATCTTCAGCCCTTGGGTACTGTCAATCTGGAGCAAGTTTAGGGGAGAATCATCAGGACTGTGAGAAATTGGGAGCTGGCGCTGTTCACTCTCTGGAAAGACAGATTCTAGGAGGACATTACACAAGAGTGGGGACTTGGGTTCTAGTCTCAGTTTTAATACTAACTGTTGTCTTCAGTTTTTCATGTGACCTACTTACTCTGAGTTTCAGTTTCACCAATTGCAGTGGGAGCATTAGACTATATGAGCTACAAGGTTCCTTCCATCTCGGACTTCGGGAAATTCTAAGCGCCAGCAGATTGGTCATAGAGAGGAGGAATATAGCAACTTCCATGAGACTGTAAGGGGTGAAAACAGGAACATTGGGTGGAAGTTGTGAGGAAGATTCTGGCTTCACACAAAGAAGGACTTTCAACTGAGTACAGAATGAAAAGAAATGCTTGACCATACCTGGAGTTTGGACTGAGCCTGAGTGGATATATAGCAGGAATGGTAAAAAGGGAGCCTGTTAGCAATTGACCACTGGACTAGAGCAGTGGGACCAATATTTACTTTTATGTGACCAACTTCAGTCTCCAAATGAAACCTTTATGAAACCTCCAAGAGGGGAAGTAGATTTGGTTGAGTGAAGCAACCCCGCAGCTCTGTCCTCCCCTCATGTTTCCCAGTGGATCTCTGGGAACTCTAGTGTTCCTCAGAACTCAGTTTGTAAGCCACCAGTTAATATGAATATGGTCTTTAAGTGCCCTTCTTGTCTTGAGATGTAGGCAACATCTAAGTTTCAAGGGTTTGGTGGAAATGTGTTTTACATGGATCTGTACCATTGACTGTAACTCTTAGCCCCTCAAAGCCTTGTCTCAAGACAATTTGTCATCTGGAGCCAGTGGAGGCTCTGTGTTAATCTGTAATAGCTAGTTCAGAGCTGAAAAGATAGGGAAGAATGTCTGCTGAGAAAGAAGTCACTAGTCTAATTACCAGCAGTTCTTTCACTATGCCATCAAAAATAAATGGTAGTCCTTGCAGATTCATTGTTTATATGAGTCCCTGTGCTTACTTAGTTCTGGGAATACAGAGGTCAGTCAGATGTAGCTCTTGTACACCAACAACTCATGCTCCATGGGAGATACAGAAAAGAAAAGAAGCAAATGCAGAACAGCATGTTGTGTTATAATAGAGATATGGACAAGATGGGCTTGTCCAGAGAACCAGAAGATGGCTTGACAAGCTAAGTAGGAGGGCTGGCAAAGATACATACAATGGAGAGTCCAATATGAGAGTTCATTGTATGCACAGGAAATACTGTCCCATGGGGCTCTGAAATGTGGGGGTGTGGTGGGAGATGAAGAAAGAAAGATAGGTTATTAAGTTGTGAAGAGCCTTAGTTGCCAATGCAAAAAATCTGGATTTTTGACCAAAGGTAGGGAACAATCAAAGGTTTTTGAGCATGTCCAAATTTTTCTTTTAAAGAGAGAACTCTGACAGCAGTGTGGGAGGTGGACTGGAAGGGAAAGCAATGTCAGGGAGACCAGTTAGGAACCATAGAAACCATTCATGAGAGAGCTCCTAAGGGCCAAAAGGGAGGACTATGACAGTGTGGGTGGAAAAGAAGGGACAGATTTGAGAAACATTACAGAGAAGTTTCATGGGCATGATTTGGTGACTGGATGGTAGCCAGTAAGAGAAGGAGGAGCCCAGGCGATTTCCATGATTCTTGCTTGAGTTACAGGATGGATGATAGTACATTAACCAAGAAAAAGAATCCTAGAGAAGGAGAAGGTTTCCAGGAGAATGATAAAGAACTGTGACTTTTAGTGTTGAGTTTGAAAGATTCATGTGACTTCCTGGTGGAAGTGTCCAATAACACTTCTCAGGTCCTTTCCAGATCTGTCATTCCATTTGCAATTCCCATTCTTCCACCCAGCCTGTGGGGAGCTGTCAGGTGCCACACAGCCGTTATTCTGATCTTCCAGATTGGCCCAGGCTGCAAAAATGGTCAACTAAACTGTGCCTCAGGACGTTTGCCTGGCCCATCTGTAAGCCTGGCTTTCTATTTTGCATTCCTGAAAGCAAGCATTGGGGACCTGGAATTCCCATCCCCTTTTGACCCCAAAATAAGCTATTAGACTCTCCCCTATGGGTCTGGAAATCCTTTCCTTATCCCAAAGAACATCTTGAAATTGCCCTTTCCTCTGACCCTATCCCTGCCTCTCCCTCCTTTCAGTCTGACTCTGGCAGGAACAAGGGGTGGAGGATGACACAGAGTAGAGTACAGATGATCTTGAGACTTCCTAGTTCAACTTTCTTATTTTTCATACATGGAAATTGTGGCTCAGGCAGGGGAGACAACTAACTCAAGGTCACAGAAGGAGTTAATGTCAGATTTGGGATTAGATCTTGGAATTTTCAACCCACAGTCCAGTGTTATTTACCTTGGCTGAATTCACTATAGACCACAGTTGAAAGATTTCCTGTCTCAAATGATAATCAATTCCAGAAACCCGCTAACTCAGTCGATTTTTATACTACTCCAAGTTGCTGGGTAAAATATCTGTCAAATTACTAGATAAGCTATGGCCTGCAAATGCTCTTCATCAAAAGGCAAATGTAAAATGGCCAGATCTGTCGAGAATTAGTTACAATAATGATTTGGTCATTTTCAAAAGAGGAAGTTAATTATTATTATTCTGGTAATTTTCATACGCTCAATGTTTTGGTATACTCTCCTCTTGAGTCTTAAAAGTGACGTTTAATAGCAACTTAAATAAATGTCTTTGTTTCTATTTTCTCCCTTTTAAACTAGTCTTCTCTGCTCTCCCAGAGCTGGAGGGAAGCGTCTGGGGCAGCTGATGGACAAAGTCTGGTGTTCAGGCCAAACCTGCAGCCAAGCTGAAGCCAGGTGTGTTGGGGAGCCAGGACTCTTGTTACAGGCCAACTATTACCCCACCCCCTCACCAGGTCACCTCAGCCATTTCAACAGGAGCTTGGAAAGAAGTCCTGAATGGCTATAGGCAACAAAAGAAGTCTTGTGCACTGGGAACAAGGGGCCTCAGGGAAGATTTGGTGTAAGGCAGTGGGAGGGAAGGTCAGCAGGCTTCTCACCTCTGTGGGCTGCTAAGAAGGGGCGCTAATGGGTTAAACAGAGTATAGGTTCTATAAGTCATGAAGTCATTGAATTTCATTCAGAGCAGCAAGATACCTTAGAGGTCATTTGGACCAAGCACTTCACTTTATAATTGGGAACACTAGGGCTAAGAGAGGGGAAGGAACAGACCCAAGGTCACACAACTGGTCAAAGACAGAGACAAAATGGGAACCTAGAACTTCTGGTACTCTGGTCAGGTGTTCTCACTTCAGTACCTGTGGGGCAGTTCAGAATGGTTCAGGTCAGAATTTGTTTGGAGGGAAGGGGCTCCTTTCAGGCTCCAGAACTTACTTCCATCTCAGGAGCAATTCATTCTTAAGTAACAGGAATAAGGAGTATGGAGTGCTGTAGGGAGCCTGGAAGCATTCAGCAAGTCTTGCAGTGAGTCACAGAGGCCTAAAGTCCCGTTTGACTTGCCAGTTTGTGTAACCACTACCTGCAGTTTCCAATGCTTGGTATATATGCAAGGGGTGATTTGGAGTGATACATCAATATTTTGAATTATGATAGATATATGTGAATTCATTATGTATTAGAAAAGCTGTAACCAGCACCTCAATCCCTCATTTCATAGATATTCACAGCTTGGTGGTGGTTTAGTTGCTAAGTCGTGTCCAACTCTTTTGTGACCTTGTGGACCGTAGCCCACCAGGCTCCTCTGTCCATAGGATTTTCCAGGCAAGAATACTGGAGTGGGTTGCTGTTTCCTTTTCCAGGGGATCTTCCTGACCCAGGGATCCCAGGTCTCCTACACTGAAGTGAGGTTATAGTTTAAACTCAGGCTGAAGTAAAGAAACATAGTAAATACATACTGCACAGGATGAAATGATGGCAAAAACTGCGAAGCTGATTCACCAATAAGTGAAATTTGGAGAACATTGTGTTAGTGGATGCTCGGGCCATGATAGCAGGATCATCAAAGGTCATTCAAGCCATCCTCCTGGGCCTGGGTAGCATTATATATGTTGAAGCCAGTTAGACGTTCCTAATGTTCTCCTGTGCAGATGACGCCAGAGATTTGCTCTGTCCATGAAACCACTAGGAGAGAAGCAGTAGCATGACAGAGAAACCTTTGATTGACTAATTTTAATAGGAAGAAGATTACATATGCAAAGCATACTCAGTCATCAGCTTTGAGTCAATATCTTGGCTTTTTCTTCTCTAAAAGGTCCCTGGTCAGTCCTCCCCTTCACCATTTCCATTCTACTCTGGTGGAAACTTGCAAGAATGGCATATGAGAGCACAACAGGCTCAGTGTACAGATAGAACATTGAGAGTCAGAGAGGGTAAGGTTCTTAAGATCCTTCAACCATGAGTTGTGCAGTCAAAACTAGATCCCAGGCTTCTTGATTCCCAAATGCTTATTCCACATTTCCTGCCCTGCAATTCCTTCTTCATTGCCCTCTCTGCAAATTCCCCTCAATCTAACCCCAAAGCAGGCATCTATAGCCTCCACTGAATTCCTGGCTAGTACAGCTCACTTTCTTTAAGACCTTCTAAACTCATTAAAGGTCCAAGAAGCTGGTAACATTGGTCATATCAGAGAGGATTGCTGAGTGGTGAAGAGACAGGCATGGGGAGATTTTGTATTTTCATATCTCTTGAATTTTAAAACAGGTGCAAGCATAACCTTGTCCCCAAAAATAAATAATAAATCAAGTGAGCTATATCTCAAAAATAATCATATTTGCTCAGCACTTTGATGTTTTTAATGCACCATTTCTTACAATCCATGCAAGCACCCCATGAAGTAAGCTCCATTTTATAGATGTGGACACTGGTCCAGAGAGAGGAAGTTCCATGCCTGGGCCCACACAATGAATTGGTTATGAAATTTGGACTACAATCCAGATCCATTGATTTTTGGTGTCTTGCTACTTCCACTGCCATATCCACATAAACTCTTAATTTGTTCCAGATTGTCTTTCAATCAGCCTAAGGCAATGTGTTCACATTTGTACTTAAATAGACATTTTCAAACTTTAACCTAGAGAAGCAGCACAAAAGTCAGTTCTAACTCAGTAATGTAAGTGGCAACCTCTCCTGCCTGGCCCTACCCTCTAAAAGACACTCCTCTTTCCTCTAGAAACCACAGACCACTCAAGCCACCTGGTGCCCACCCTCCCGGGATGCAGCCCTGGCAACTCAGCCTGGCACGGACTATCTAATGAGGCAACCTGGCAACTTCTGCCACTGCTTTTTTCTGGGAGAGGTCGTTATTTCAGGACCTGAGGGTTTCTTTTTAGCCTTTGCAGCTGGTGTCTCTGAAATAGAGAAGTTTGTCCTTTCCCCATTATGGGCAGCCCACGTATATTGTGCCCTTAGAAGTCTCTGTTGCAAAGTAGGAACTGTGTTCGGCAAGAAGCCCTGGAAGGAGATGGGGGAGGTTGGGGAGAGGGGGGCAGTGGAGAGAAACAGATGTATGCTGTATGCTGATCAAAGCAGTGTTCCTGCTCTGAAATGGGTCCCCTCTCATCTGCTGTCAGGGCAATGCAAATAAACACCTCTCCCTGCTGGCTCTTCCTTTTGAGCAGCCACCACCCAAGAACTCAGGGTCCTAAGGTGGAAAAACCCTTAGGAGGTCACCAGATCCCTTCTCTGCCTCCTTGTAAGACCAGTGACCTGGGCAGGTCCTCAGGAGCAAGGGCTCCAGTTGTCTATTCCAACATCTTACCAAGATGCTCTGTGCAGGCTCTTAGCATCCCAGTTCTTAATTGGTGCCTTTCTGTTTCCCTGAGCCCCAACCCTAACTGCAATATAGCAGCCATGCTCATTCAAGTCCTGAGCTCATCCTGATGAAAAACTGTAGCCAGTGGAAATGGCTGAGATCAGGTTGGAGCCAAGAGGATGACCTAGATGACCTCAGAAAAGCCCAGTTGATGCCAGGAGTCCAGGCTCTGGCAGCAAATTCATGCCCGGCCAATATCTTTCTTTCTCTTTCTCTCTCCCAAATCTCTAAACAACTGTGTCCTCTTCAACGGAAGGTAGGTGCTCCAGAATGCCACCCACTTGTTCACATCTAAGTGGGACACCAGAGGGAGAAGACAGTTAAGCAAAGAAATTTGCAGGAGAGGAAAGAGGGATTTTTCTCCTTCAAGGCTATGTATATCCCTTCAGTCCTAACTAACTCTCTTGGTAGAGTTCCAAATAAAGTAAGCATTGGAAATATCACAGATATCGAACTCCAAATGCCAAGTCTCTTTCCTTCACCTCTTCTTACCTGTTCCCTTTCCCAACATATCTCCCACGCCTGATATACTTTCTAGTGAAAAGAAGCATCTGACAAAAAAGGAAGCATATGGGTGGCTGCCACTTGCTAATAGCTCTACAGGGAGACCTTCCCTTGGTTCCCTGACTGGAGAAAATCGTCCATCTGAGAAACACAGAATTTCTGCGTGCTCATTCACCTCAAAAGACCTCAGAAGTGTACCACGGGAAAGGAGCTCGGGAAATGCCCACTGGAGGGAGACAGAGGACATCTCCAGCTTCGGCACTAGGACATCAGCTCCACAGCCCAGACACCTGATCAGCTATTCTGTGAGGATCACTGAGAAGCTCAGTGCTATTGCATGCTACGTGTGAGCCCCACCTTACACACTTACCGGCATTCTTCCTCCCCTGCAGCAATGGGAAGCACTGTAAAAGAGAGAAGAAATTAAGGCATTGCAGAGCCCCACAAAATATTAGAATCAGAAGGAATCCTTGAAGTCAGCAAGTTCAATCTACCCACTTTACAGAAAAGCACATGGAGGCCCACAGAAAAGGAAAATGAGGTACATGTCAAGAGCAAAGTGGAGCTTAGAAGCTCAGACTCCTGACTGCCCACTCCACACTACTTTCTCCCACTCTACTGACTGACTCCTCTGGTTCATGTCATTCTCATAGAATAAGAGCACCTCCAAGACTGGAGGCAGTCTGCGCAGGTCACAGTACTATTCCAAGGCCTGACAATAATTATCACAGAATCAGTCAGCATTTGCTTGGAACATACCATCCTTGGCATAGCATCAGCCAGGTTAGAAGTAAGGTATGTTGGTGGGAAAAGCACTATTTGGAATTGGAAAGCTCAAGTTCCAATAGGGCTCCCTTCCCCTATTTATTGATTATGTAGCATAGGACATTACCCATAACCTTTCAAAACTCACTTTCTGCATCCATAAGCCTAGGATAGTAATAATCTAAAGTTCACATATTTTGTAAGAAACTGCAATACACAAAAATATTTTAAATGATAAAGAATATTATAAATTAATTCATTCAAAATATTTATTTATTTTTATTTTATTTTTTTAATTAATTTATTTTAATTGGAGGCTAATTACTTTACATTATTGTATTGGTTTTGCTATACATTGACATGAATCTGCCCCAGGTGTACATGTGTTCATTCAAAATATTTATAAAGCACCCTCTCCTCCATGGATCACAGCCTTGTCATGGTGAAGAGGCTTGTGTAACTCAATGAAGCTATGAGCAGGGCCACCCCAAATGGATGGGTCATAGTGAAAAGTTCTGACACAATGTGGTCAACTGGAGGAAGAAGTGGTCACCCACTGCAATATTCCTGCCATGAGAACCCCATGAACAGTATGAAAAAGCAAAAAGACATGATACTGGAGGATGAGTCTCCCAGGTCAGAAGTCGTCCAATAAGCTACTGGGGAAGAGCGAAGAGTAACTACTAATAGCTCCAGAAAGAATGAAGCAGCTGGGCCAAAGCAGAAATGACACACAGTTGTGGATATGTCTGGTGGTAAAAGTAAAGCCCGATGTCGTAAAGAATGATATTGCATAGGAACCCGGAATGTTAAGTCTACTAATCAAGGTAAATTGAACATGGTCAAGCAGGAGATGGCAAGAGTGAACATCAACAGTGTAGGAATCAGTGAACTAAAATTGATGGAAATGGGTGGCTTTAATTCAGATGACCATTATATTTACTACTGAGGGCAAGATTCTCTTAGAAGAAATGGAGTAACTCTTATAGTCAACAAAAGAGTCCAAAATGCAGTACTTGGGTGCAATCTCAAAAATGACAGAATGATCTCAGTTCATTCCCAAGGCAAACCATTCAACATCACAGTAATCCAAGTCTATGCCCCAACCACTGATGCTGAAGAAGCTGAAGTTGACTGGTTCTATGAAGACCTACCACACCTTCTAGAACTAACACACAAAAAAAGATGTCCTTTGCATCATTGGGGATTAGGATGCCAAAGTAGGAAGCCAAGAGATACCCAGAATAAAAGGCAAGTTTGGCCTTGGGGTACAAAATGAAGCAGAGCAAAGACTAACAGAGTTTTGTTAAGAGAACACACTGGTCATAGAAAACACCCTTTTCCAGCAACTCAAGATACAACTCTATATATGGACATCACCAGATGGTCAATACAGAAATCAGATTGATTATGTTATTTGCAGCTGAAGATAGAGAAGCTCTATACAGTCAGAAAAAACAAGACCAGGAGCTGACTGTGGCTCAGATCATGAGCTACTTATTGAAAAATTCAGGCTTAAATTGAAGCAAGTAGAGAAAACCACTGGACCATTCAGGTATAACCTAAATCAAATCGTTTATGATTATACAGTGGAAGTGATAAATAGATTCAAGGGATTAGATCTGATAGAGTGACTGAAGAACTCTGAACTGAGTTTCATAACATCATATAGGAGGCAGTGACCAAAACCATCTTAAAGAAAAAGAAATGCAAGAAGGAAAAATGATTGTCTGAGGAGTGCTTGCAAATAGCTGAGGAAAGAAGAGAAGCAAAAAGCAAAAGAGAAAGGGAAAGATATAGCCAACTGAATGTAGAGTTCCAGAGAATAGCAAGGAGAGATAAGAATGCCTTCTTAGATGAACAATGCAAAGAAATAGGGGAAAACAATAGGATGCAAAAGATGCGAGATCTCTTCAAGAAAATTGGAGATAGCAAAGGAACATTACATGCAAGGATGGGCACAATAAAGGACAGAAATGGAAAGGACCTAACAGAGGCAGAAGAGATTAAGAAGAGATGGCAAGCATACACAGAAGTATACAAGAAAGGTCTTAATGACCCAGAAAACCATGATAGTGTGGTCACTCACCTAGAACCAGACATCCTAGAGTGTGAAGTCAAGTGGGCCTTAGGAAGCATTACTATGAACAAAGCTAGTGGAGATGATGGAATTCCAGCTAAGCTATTTGAAATCCTAAAAGATGATGCAATTTAAGTGCTACACACAATGTGTCAGTAAATTTGGAAAACTCAGTAGTGGCCACAGGACAGGAAAAGGTCAGTTTTCATTCCAATTCTAAAGAAGGGCAATGCCAAAGAATGTTCAAACTACCATATAATTGTGCTCATTTTACATGCTAGCAAGGTTATGCTCAAAATTCTTCAACCAAGGCTTCAGGAGTACGTGAACCAAAAACTTTCAAATGTACAAGCTCCATTTAGAAAAGGTAGAGGAACCAGAGATCAAATTGCCAACATTCATTGGATCACAGAGAAAGCAAGAGAATCCCAGGAAAACATCTGCTTCATTGCCTATGCTAATGCCTTTGACTGTGTGGATCCCAACAAACTGGAAAATTCTTAAAAGAGCTGGTAGTACTAGACCACCTTACCTGTCTCCTAGGAAACCTGTGTGCATGTCAAGAAGCAACAGTTAGAACTGGACATGGAACAATGGACTGATTCAAAATTGGGAAAGTAGTATGACAAGGCTGAACATTGTCACTTTGCTTATTTAACTTATATGCAGAGTACATCATGAGAAATGCTGGGCTGAATGAATCATAAGCTAGAATCAAGATTACCAGAAGAAATATTAACAACCTCAGATATGCTGATGATACCACACTAATGGCAGAAAGTGAAGAGGAACTAAGGAGCCTCTTGATGATGGTAAAATGGGAGAATGAAAACACTGGCTTGAAATTCAACATCAAAAAACTAAGATCATGGCATCCGGTCCCATCATTTCATGGCAAATAGAAGGGGAAAAATTGGAAGCAGTGACAGATTTTATTTTCTTGGGCTGCAAAATCACTGCAGAAATTGACTGCAGCCTTGGAAGGAAAGCTATGATAAACCTGGATAGCATATTAAAAAGCAGAGATATCAATTTGCTGACAAAAGTCTGTATGGTTCAATTAAGGTTTTTCCAGTAGTTATACGGATGTGAGAGTTGGACCATAAATAAGGCTGAGCACCAAAAAATTGATGATTTCAAATTGTGGTGCTGGAGAAGGCTCTTAGAATCCCTTAGACTGTAAGAAGATCAAACCAGTCAATCCTAAAGGAAATCAGTCCTGAATATTTACTGGAAGGACTGATGATGAAGCTGAAGCTCTAATACTTTGGCCATCTGATGTGAAGAACTGACTCACTGGAAAAGACCCTGATGCTGGGAAAGATTGAGGGAAGGAAGAGAAGGGGGCGACATGGTTGGAAGGCCTCATTGACTCAATGGACATGAGTTTGAGTGATCTCTGGAAGATAGAGAAGGACAGGGAAGCCTGGCATGCTGCAGTCCATGGGTTTGCAAAGAGTCAGCTACAACCTAGTGACTGAACAATGACAACATCATCAATGGCCTACAAGACACTATAATAGATGCTAAGGATATAGCATAGATATAGCATAGATTTAGATAGATAAGGTCCCTGTCCTCATGGAGCAGGGACAAATCATAAATAGGTAAATGAGTCAATAAGTAAATTATAGCTATCAGTAAGATCCAAGAAGGAGAAACCTCAAAACCAGGATGAGATGGAGAGTGATAGAATAGATGGAATAGGCAGGGATTGCTTTAGAAAAGGTGACAAGAGAGTGTCTCTCAGGGTGCTGAACTTTGAGCAGAGGCTTAAATGACAAGAAGGAGCCAACAATGTGACAATCTGTGTACAGAACATTCCAAACAGAGGTTGAGAGAGTCAAGTGCCAAATTATGCAGGGTTTTGAAGGCCAGGGTGAGGATTTTGGCTTTGATTCAAATGATGTTAGGTAGCTATTGGAGTGGAGAACGTAATGGCAAGCCACTCCAGTAGTCTTGCCTAGAAAATCCCATGGATGGAGCAGCCTGGTAGGCTGTGGGGTCTGTGGGGTCGCTAAGGGTCAGACACGACTGAGCGACTTCACTTTCACTTTTCACTTTCACACATTGGAGAAGGAAATGGCAACCCACTCCAGTGTTCTTGCCTGGAGAATCCCAGGGTCGGGGGAGCCTGGTGGGCTTCCGTCTATGGGGTCACACAGAGTCGGACACGACTGAAGTGACTTAGCAGCAGCAGCAGCAGCTATTGGAGGGCATAGAACAAGAGACTGACAATATCTGACTTACATCATAGAGAGATTACTCTGGTTGCTGTGTGCAGAATGGATTATGGAACTAAAGAGGAAGCAGGGAGTCTCTCTTAGAAGGCCTTTGCAGTAGTGCAGGTAAGCAATGTTGGTGGCTTAGGTTAAAATGATAGTGGTAAAATGTGAATACAATAGTTAAGGAAAGAAAGAAGGGTTCCTCTTAGAGGTAGAAGAGATTTCTTGCCTATTCTCCTGCCTTCAAGCAGCTAGTCTCTAAGCCAACCAAAATCTTATAAGGAAATGAGTTTCCCTAGTACTTTTCACCTCTCTTATCCCTGCACAGATTGCTATACCAGGTGCAGACACTTGACCACAATGATTTCTAGTCCCAGGAGATTATCAGCCCTAGACACCCTGAAATGAAAAAAGTCAGATCTACCTTTGAAGACTGAACACTCAAGGGGTACACCTCTTACCCATACTCTCTCTTGTGGCCAATTGTGGGTTGGAGATTCACCAGATTTTGTCTTTCAGTCTACTCTGAAATCTGAAATTCAGTTTACTCTGAAATCGTATTCTATTCATATTAAATTCCCTCCTTTCCTACCCTAACCCACTAAAGGTGTAAGAGAATTAAGGATCATTCAGGAACTAATTCAGATAAGGCAATGGCAACCCACTCCAGTACTTTTGCCTGGAAAATCCCATGGACAGAGGAGCCTGGTGGGCTGCAGTCCATGGGGTCGCTAAGAGTTGGACACGACTGAGTGACTTCACTTTCACTTTTCACTTTCATGCATTGGAGAAGGAAATGGCAACCCAATCCTGTGTTCTTGCCTGGAAAATCCCAGGGATGGGGGAGCCTGCTGGGCTAACGTCTATGGGGTTGCACAGAGTCGGACACGACTGAAGTGACTTACCAGCAGCAGCAGCAGCAGCAGCAGCAGGAGCTAATTAGGCTTTAAATTTACACAGGTATTTGCAGGTTATAAATAAGTAAGCTATCACAAAGTAGACTGTCATAAACAAGGTAGGTTTTCTTATGCGCATGTAACACATGAGGAAAATGAGGCCCAGAGAAGAGAAATTACTTATCCAAGGCCACACAGCAGTAAATGGCAGAACCAAGTTTACAGTTTAGGCTGATGGGACTCCCAGTTTTATTTTATCCTATTCTTTTCTCTCTGGGGTCCAGGATAACCTGACCATGAAACCCACTCTACTTTGGACCCTGATCCTGGCACTATTTTGGTGGCTGAGAGGCTTACAGGGGAAAATGGGGTATATCTGGCTGGAGCGTGGTCAGAGTAAAATCATGAAGAAACTTGTAGGTCAGTGTGATAGAACTTGAACTTTATCCAGAACCCAGTGGGGAACTCTTGAAGGGGCCTAATCAGGGTTTATGTTTCAGAATGCTACTCTGTCAGTTGAGTGAGGAATTGGGAATTCGAGTGGGAGAGTTTAGGTAAAACTTGAGACAGAGAGGCTGGAGAAGATTGGGTCAGTGGCCTTTGGGATCAGAAAAGAAGGGACTAATATATGAACTGTCTACATAGTGGGACCACAGTAAGTGACAGGATGTGGGAGGTAAAGAGAAGTTGAGGATGAGTCCAAAGTTTCTGGCCTGGGCAACCAGTTAACAGCATCAGGTGGAGGTGCTATTAACTGGGGTCAGGAACAGAGGGAAAGGCCTGATTGGGGTAAGTGGGAGGGTAATTTTTCTTTTGTAATGAATCTCATTCTGAACCTCTCAGATTTGAAGCCTATGTGGAACATCTGCTCAGAACTCTACAGTAGCCCCAGCAGTGGACCTGCAGATATAGACTTACACAGAAGCAGACATGGTTCTTGTGTTTGAGGTGCTTGCCATCTAGTGGGAAACAGAGTAGTTAGACAGAAAGAGACAGATACAGAGCTTTTGAGAGAAAAAGAGAATTTTGTTGAAAGTGTATAAAAAGAGAGAGCCAGAGCCCAAAGGGGGATGGATACAGGAAGCTGGTCTCTGAGTGAGAAGTCAAGGGGTCTGAGAGGGGTAGTTTGGAGGTCATCCACAAAGGCTACTGACAGACTTTGTCCAGACCTGAAGAGTTCTCAGCATCATTGGTGGATTCAGAGCTCACCATTCCAGCATCCTCTCTGCTCGGCCTGCAGGCTCTATGCCCAGTCCTTGCCCTGCTATCTGAAGGCAAGTCAGTGGGGACTTTTCATCTTTTTCTTGCCTGGCTTCCCTGCTCCGCCTCAACCCCTGGCCAGCCCTGTGCCACAGGCCCCAGCCTAGGGCTGGTCATGAGAGCACGTTCTTGACATTCCAGCCTCCCCCAGCCTTCTCAGTTGGACCACACAGAGCCCTATTCACAGTCTGAGCCCCCCTCCTTAGTGGGCTATCACCACCCTCAGGCCCAGATTGTGTGTTGCCAAGAAAGACTGTGGCCACTGTGGGAAGGAGATTCCCTGAACCCTCCATAGTTGATTCCTCTGTCTCCTGGGATCTCTCTGTCAGGAGAGGGTTCAGTGGCGTTGGTTACTTGTATGTGCATGAGAATACATGTGTGTTCTATGCACTCAGCCAACCTCCTTTAGGCTGGGCCTAAAATAGAGGTTGTGTTGGGCTGGACACAGGAGTGGATAAGACACAGGTTGGATCCTTAAAGGAGTTTACAGTCCAGCATGGAGGTAGCTGGGTACATGGAGGGCGGTGTGCAGGTGAGGGCTGGATTGAGCCTGCCACCAGGTCTTCAGTTGGAGCATTGGTGTCATGGTGTCACTTTTAAACCCCATCCCAGTGGCCTGGGAATATGTGTTCATGGGTAGGGTGTGAAATCTGCTGGGTGTGAATTGGTGTGGTCCTGAGGGATGCCAATTTCTTCTCTGGAAAGAACAGAAGAGACATTTAAAGTGGGAGAGAGATTTAAAGTGGGACTGAGGGATAGCAGGCATTCTGGTCATGTGCCTTTGACCAGTTCTTTGCTAGACCTCAGACTTGTTGACTATAATGATAGGTGGGTCCCTGATCATTCTAATCCTTTCATTGAAAGGAAGAGGGTGAAGGACAATTATAGCTGGGAAAAGACACCGTAAGAAAGGATTTCAAGAAGGCCTTTGTAGAACTCAAACTGGGACAGCATTTTGAGGAATCCCAGAGGGTTCTTTTTTCCTTTCTCTGAGGATGCAAGCTATCCCAGACTAGCTTGAAATGTGTGAGCCTCTCAGAAGTTCTGACTCTCCTTTCCCACCCACCAGAACTACCATGGTCTAATAACCCACCCTCCCCTAAAAGGGGATCTAACCTGTAGCCTCAGGGATGCTGATCTGTATATCATTTTCTTTTTTTTTTTTTTAAAAAAGAATTTTATTAAAAAAGCACAAATGCAAAGAAATGAACAGAGGAAAATTTATGCGTCGAACCTGGACTGGTCACTTATGTGTATATCATTTTCTAACTCACCCACTGACAGATATCCTGCTGCCTTGGGCTCTTTTTGCCTTAATTCCTTCCTGCCAGTCCTGGTGAAGTGTCTTTTGCTTCTTCCCCACTCCCCACTCCTCACTTGGCCTGAAAGGCCACTCCAGGTCTGGCTCCTTGCCTTTGGGCCCGTATCGCCCCAGCCTTCTCCAGCTTCATGCCCTCCTGCCCTCCCCACCTCCACAAGAGGCAGTGAGCCGGGTTGGAGAGGAGAGACAGTGAGAGGAAAGAGAGAGAGCACAAACAGCTGCAACTCCCAGGGGTTCTCTGGACAATCTCAGGAATGTCACATCCCAAAGACTTGATTTTCCCACCAGCCAACAGGGACCCTCTTTCCTGCCTAGAGCTTGGGAGTCCCTCTGGGAGAGGGGCCTTAGACAGGGTGAGTGCAGTAAGGAACTGGAGAGGGGAGATGCAATGGTACCAAAGCAGAACGGGGCCTCTTTTCCAGATTCTGAACTAGTTTGACCCAGGGTGGGAGTAAGGGTAGAGATAAGAGAGAGTGGAATGGCCTAAACAACTCACTTCCTGAGCCTGAGGGTAGCAATATCAGTGTTTCCTTCTGTCTTTTTATCTCCACCAATATGTCACCAATTCTAGGCTTTCTTTGGGCAGATAGAATTTCACCCCATTCTATGGATGAGGAAACTGAGGGCCCAAGCCATGGACCCAGGATCACAAGAGCAACCCATAAACTATCTTCAAATTTAAGTCAAATTTTCTAAGTACCTACTGTGCAGCAAGCCCTTTCATGTGTCACCCTTGCAATCAATTTTGAAGTGAGGTCTATTATCCCCATATTGTAGATGAGGAAACTGAGGCTCTGAAAGGGGAAGAAAAGGCAGAATCTGGGCTCACAGTTCCATTTCCAGCAGCTACTACATTGTATCATTATACTGCATTCTTCTCTGAAGCTCCCAGGGGGACCCTGGCCAGATTAGCTAAAAAGGCCAGAGAATTTTAACTCACACCCATTTCCAGGGCCTCAAACCCCATTTCCCAAATGCAGAACTTCCTTTCCTCTGCCCCTTGGCAGTTGCAGCCTTGGAGCTGCTGGTCTAACTGAACTCCAAGGTCCCTAGTGGCAGAGGCTGCTCAGGGGTGGGCCAAAGGGATGGGATTTCCACTCCCAAACTCCACTGTGAAACCTCTGACCCCACATCCCAGCACAGGCTGCCTGAGCTGCTGCTCCCTGTTATTGTTACTAGTGACTTGGAAATGCAGGCCAGGCCCTGGCTCCCAGAGCTTCTCAGGCTATTCTCCAGCCCTAAGGGCTGCTGGGAGGACTGGCCTTCAGGGCAGGCTCGTTTGTCTGAGCCTGGCTTAGCTCCACTCCCCAGGGAACTTGAGTGGAAATCACTGACATTTGGGGAGCAGATATTTTTTCACTTAGCTTAAAAGTTCAGAAAAGTATATATTGTCAACTTGAAAAAAATTGCACAACCTAAAACTTGAGAATTGAGAAATTCTCAAGAAAAACCTGAGAATTTTATTTGACAGTCTTTCTGAGGGCTTCAAGCCCGGAAGACAACCTCTCAGATAGCTCTGAAGGACTGCTCCAAAGATGTAAAGGAAGAGCCAGGATATATGGGGCTTTCAAAGACCAGATAGTTGGAACATTAAAAGATTACCGTTAATTAAATAAAACCAGATATAGCAAGTTAATGAATGTAGCACTTTTCTGTTTATGGGAAGATGCAAGAGTCTTGCTTTTTTTTTCCAGTCAATGATAGTAAGTATGAGAGTATTGAAGTTGGAAGGACTTTCAGAAATAAACCAATCTAACCCCCTCATTTTACAGGTGGAATAAAACTGAGACAGAGATTACAGAAACATAGTGGAAAGAACATGGATTTTGGACCTTGATTACCTGTATTTAAAATCCCAAGTTTATCACTTAATAGCTGTGTGACCTTGGATAAATGTCCTAACTGTTCTGTATTTCAGTCAAATGAGAATGATGAGTGTAATAGCACCCACCTTGCAGAGTTGATTGTGATAGTGAAATGAGTTAACATTTGTGAAGGACTTGGTACAGTGTCTACCATATACCATGTGCTCTATAAATGTAGCTAATCACTACTTTCTGCAGTGCTTTGGGCTGGGGCGGGGGTGGGGGCACAGTGTAGGGAACTGGCATTACCAATCTGCAGGTTTTCCCACTTTCTCCTTCCTCCACCAGCCATATCATCAGGCATGTCCTCCACTCCCAGTAACCCCCACTCATACTCTTTGGTACCAAAGAAGCTGAAGGCAAAGTAAGAATTTGTGTCCAAAACATGAGTCAGAGTCAAAGTTTTGATTCCTATTCCCCATGTTACCTCCTTAGTGCCCATGGGCACTTCTCCCACTCCCCAGAACAAATACTGTCCAATCTCAGATGGTTCTTGAGCAAACTTTACCAGCTGTGCTGAGATGAGGCAACTGGAGGAGAAGGGGCAAATTCTGGAGGTCCTCACCCCTATCTCTTGATTTTTCCAGCTGTGCTGTTGCAGAAAATACCCTGGTCTCCAGTTAAGCTTTTCCTTTGCCTTGAGAACTAGGTGGATTTGCACACACAGGAGGGGGTGCTTGAGAGTGTGTTCTTGCGTGAACTCAGGAGAGCCCTCGTGCACATCTGTACTCATAGGCCTGGCTGTGTGAGTGTACAGTGACTGGGGAAAAGCATGGCATTCTTTGTTGGATCAAAACTGGATGGCCAGCCTTGACAAAGCTTCCCAGTTTACAAGGGATTTTTCAGTCTGATTTGCTTTGCCTCCCATAGAAGCAGGTAGGTGAGACAAGGTTATTACCACATGCATTTATGTGCATATGTATGGCAGTCTTGCCAGAATTGCCATTATATTCTACCAGAGATAAGCTGTGTTTGGATTTTGCCACAGAGCAAGTAGACTATGCTACAGACTATGTGTGGATCTGGCTGTGTACTTACTCCATGTGTGACCTTGGGCATATCTCTTCCCCTCTTGGAGCCTCAGTTTCCTCATCCGTAGTTTGAAGAGAGGAAAATGGAGGGAGGAACAGATGACCTCATTGAACCTTGTCATCCTTGAGATTGTGTGATTAGCTATGTCTGTTTTAAGGGGAAAGAACTGAGGGCCAGCAGGGAGTACTGATCCTCTCAAAGTCACCTAGAAGTCATGGCTGATATGGAACTCCAGCTGTATTCTCTACCTCCCAGGTCAGTGCCATCCAGGACATAATAAGCTCACCTGATACAAAGAGAGTAACATAAGAGAGGATCCATGTTCTGGGCACTCATGATGTGCATCACACCATACTTGGTCTGGAATGGGGCAAAAGGACACATCAGAGAAATGGTCCTGTGTGTATGCATGTGAGTATCAGGCTGAGGGGACTCTCATACATACATGGTGTTGTGTTGAGAGGTCATGGATACCTTCTCAACCTTCACTGGCCTCCAGGGAAGACACATCAAACATGTATGGAACTATTTACACTACGTTCACCTCATATCCAAACACCTTACCCTTTGGCCTCTCCTAACCCCAGCACAGCTCAAGGCAGTCCTGGACCCTGGCCTGACCTCTTCTCACCTTCCCAGTAACACTAACTTCTGAAGTATCACCCTTCAGCTCCCAAACAGGTTGTTTCTGGTCCTAGAGTCAGACAGGGCCAGAGGAGAGGGCTGAAGAGGAGTTGTGGAAAAGGAGCCGGTGAGACTTGAGTCCTTAACCCTGGAATTGCCAAACATGGAATAACCTTTGTTCTTTGCTCTGATGCTCCCAGTGAACAGTTCGGAAATCTACTGCCAATGAGTCATGTGTATTGACCACTGATTCCATACCAGGCACTTTAAAGACACAACCTTCCCAAATCCTCATAGCATCTCTGTGAGGCAGGCCCTGATTAGTGTTATTTGGCAGACAAGGAAACTGAGGCTCACAGAGGACTTGCTTAAAAGCACACAGCTCATGTGTGTGCATGTGTGTGTGTCTGTGTGATGGGGTGGGGGCTGGGATTCTAAGTTTCTTTCCTTCCTCCCTCTTCAAACATCCTCAGCTGATGGAGAGCTCCATGTGGTGCTGGATGCTAGGAGCTCAGTTTCCCCATCAGGACCACAAGAAGGTCAAATGAGACATCTGAGATGGCCCTTTCAGCTACGGCAGGTTCAGGCATGGCCATGCCCCTCCCTGTAGGCAGCTTCTGCATCTGCCACAGCTCCCTCCCACACAGCCAAGCAATTGCTCACAAGGGGCCCAGCTCAGAGAGGCAGGGTGGCTCAGGGCATCCCATACCCCTGACTGGGTTTACAAGCCCAGAAGTCCTGCCTGTTTGACTGGGTCTGCAAAGCAGTAGTGCTGGGAAAAAAGACATAAAACTCAAGGTGTACGCAGGTCTGGCAGGCCGCCTCTTATTCTGAGATCTGTGTGTTGATTCATGTCTGCCACAACCCTGTGTGCGCACGTGTGTCTTTACGCTATATGCATGCTTCTGTATGTCTCCATAATTGTGAGTGTGCCTGCAAACTCATGCATGGGAGAGTATCTGTTTGTGTGCATGCATGCCTACCTCTGTATGTGCATGTGTGTGAGTCTACATGCTTGTGGATATGTACTATCTGTGTGTGCATGTGTGATTGTGCATGTATTTGCCTCTATGTGTGTGTGTACACACTTGAATGGCGTGTCTATGCATATGTGTGTGTAGCTGAGAGTATGCAGAAACACATGTATAGGCTCCATCTTTGTGGACATGCACCAGTGAATGTGTGCATGTGTGCTAGTGTCTGGGACAAGGGATAGAGGTCCCTGACTTTTTCTTGAGGGTCTATGACCCCAACAGTCTCTAAGAGACTGGCATGGGTTGAGAGCATTTGCTGGGAGTCTGACAGTTTGGGGTAATGAGTGCAAAGGGATTTAAATCCATGCCAAACACCCAGAATGGTTTTCCAGGGAGTGGACAGTCATATCATTTTGGTGTCCAACCTCATAGGTACTTTCACCTCCCCCTTGCCTTGTTCTTCTCATTGGATCCCTCTCTCATCATCTCCTCTCCACTCCTTACTGCCATCTCAGCCACCTTCCTGGTTTTCACATTGCTACTTGGGCCCCTCCACACCATTTCTGCCCAAGGCCACTGGAGTGATTTTCTTAAAACTGTCCACTTAACTATATCCGTACTTTATTGAACTCCTCCATCCCCTAAAATAGCAGTCCCCAGATTTTGGAATTCATGAATGAGGAAGGCAATATTTAAATACATGAGGAAGGGAACAGTCAGAGTATTGGAAATTTTATTTTCCTGAGGACAGATATTTTAAAAATCTCACACTTTTATTTCATAAAAAGAAATCATTTGAACCCCACCCCCATAAGAAGTAATAGTAATCTCTAAATAAAGAACAGTCCTTTGACTTGAATTAATTTAGCTTTCTGAAAACTGCAATGCATTAGCCCTACCCTTCTCATGTTTTACTGCAGATGAATGAAAAGCTCATTTGAGAACCTCACTAGGTGAGGGCCAGGAATCCACAGATCAATTCCAAATTCTATGGGAGGTAGACTCTAGTCCTCCATCTCCAGTTCCTCTCTCCTCAAACCCTGCAATAAGGTACATGATGAAACCAGCCCTTCCTCCAGCCCATCACTGCGTCCAGACTCTTGCTGATGAAGTTCCCTCTGCCAGGCATGCCTGGAATGCCCTTCCCCCCATTTGGACTGACAAACTTCTCTTCCTTCAAGCTTCAAGCTCAGCCCAAATGTGACCTCCTGTGAATCCATTCCAAGCTCCTCCAAGGATGCCAGCTTGACTTTCATCCTGTCTTCTATGTAGTCAGGCTAGTTGTCGAAAGTTCTCCCTACTGGGTGCAGCTATGGGAAGCCATATAGTGTCAACAAGACTATGGACTTAGAAGTTCAGATACCAACTCTGCCAATCATATCTGAGTGATCTTGTAAATATTTCTTAATCATTCATAGTGTCCATTCCCCATCTATAAAAGCAGGAAAACAATGACTTGCTTATGGTGAAAATCACCATCACAGTTGACAAACAGAAAGTGCCTATGTCTGGCACATACCAGATATGAAATAAATATCAGTTCCCTGATTCTTTAAAGCAGAAACCATATCCTCTACATCCGCATGGGTCCTGCTGTGCTTGTGTATCCCGCATGTCCAAGATATTGCAAGCACTCAACAACTATTTATTGACCAACTAACTATCTAGCATAGTGTCTGGCATATATCTTTTTTTTTTTCTGGCATATATCTTGATAAAGATTTAACACTTTTCTTACCTCTTCTTTGAGGACAAAAGCTATTTGGTTTTTTGTGTAATTCCTATGGTGCCTAGCACAGAGTAGGCATTTAATATATGTTGAAGGAAATTAGTAGCAATAATCATAATAATAGTTACCATTACTTCTATGGTATGGATGCTACATGCCAGGCATCACGCTAGGAACTTTACACACATTGTCTCTTATATTTCCATACATTTAATATGTAAACAATAATACCAACCTCACCACCCTATAAAGTTGGTGTCACTATTGTCTTTATTTTAAAGCTGAGGAAACAGAGGCTCAGAGAGGTTAAGAATCTTGTCTTTGTGGCAAGGCCAGGGAAGCAATAGAGGCAAATTTTAGAAGAAAAGCGAGCCAGTCAGCTGTCTTATTTCTGTGGGAAAGTAGTAGAAGATCACAGAGCTGTTGCCAAAGGTAAGACTTGAACCCAAGCCTTTCTAGCTCCAAGGTAGTCTCAAAAGCCTATCTGCCTTCCAGCCAGCACTCAGTGGTCCCCAGCTGCCTCCTTCAAACCAGAACAGTGGAGTGGGCTGGGTCTGGGCAACCTCTTACCTTCACTTTCCTGAAGCAAGCCCAAAACACGTCCAACAGAGGCATGGTGGGGTGAGGGGAACTGGCAGGGCCCAGCAGAGGTCTGCTGGGCACAGGTTTCTCCCTCTCTGGGGACCAGGCTACCCAGGACCAGAGGCTCAGCTGGAGCTAGCTCTGATCTGGCGCTCCATCAGTGGCTCATCTCGGGAAGAGGCGGAGAGCAGCGGCCTGAGCTCAGCTTGCTTTTCCCGGAGGGCCCCGAGGGAGGGAAGGAGGGAGGGAGGGAGGAAGAGAGGCTAACTGAGGAGGAGGGGCCAGGAGGCGGGTCGCTGATTCAAACTCGGCACTGTTAACCAGTTGGCTGGTACTGGACAGCAATGCCAATTGAAATTCCCCAAATTTCAGCTCCCAAGCTTGGAGCATCCAGCCTGCTGCAGCTTACCTGCCAGTCCTGCCACCTGCATGCTGGCCTGCTTGGCTCCTGCCACCTGCGAATGACACACCAGCCCTTCCTGGGGGCCTCTGGATAAAACTGAGACCACACAGGGACACTGGAAAGAGTGCCAAGGAAAAGCACCCAGGGAGGAGAGCCCTCGACCTGAGCAGGACTCAGGTTGGTGTGGAGACACAGAAGGGGAAAGGCCTTAGAAACCTTTTCTAACAGGAGGCTCTGGGCCCTGGGTCACATGGTCATCTTTCTCACCCTGCTTTAACGTCAGGAATCATGACTTACTCTGGCATTTTGGGGAGGCGCCCTCCTTCCTGGGCCTCAGTTGCCCGACTGTACAATGAGAGGCAGGCTCACAGGTCACTAAGTCTCAAGTCTGTTGTATGGCTCCTGTGTGGAGTTAGCCACAGGGCAAGTCTGTAGGAAAATCCCTTCTGGTAATTACTACCCCTCTCAGAACTGCTGTGCTGCCCTTAGACATCCATAGGAAGTCAGGGAATGCCCCAAAGAGAATACCAGCTCTCAAAGATCATTTCCTCCATCCCCCTGCCTCAGGGCATCACAGCTTTCTCCCAACTCAGATATCCTGGCTATGTGTCCTTTTCTGAACATTGAAGCAGATGACAATTTCCCTTCTTTATCCACTCCCATGCTCAGAACACTCCAGTTCCAGTTTAGCCTGAAATCTAGTCTTGAACCCTCTGAATGCACTGAAGTCAGCTCTTTCCATGGAAACAGAATTAGCACTAGCCACTTCTAGAGACTTTTTGGGCAGGAAGCCATTAAGAAATAGTGATTCCCCTCCCCCACTCCAAAGCTTCAGCAGGCAGGGAGCCATGGCTGATGGCCAGAGGGTCCCAGGGACCGACCCCAGTCTTGGGTCTCTGGGGGGATATGTCATCACAAGTCCTAGAATAACTTACTCCCTCTGGCCTCACTTCCCTTTCTGAGATTCATGATGGTCAGGCAAAGAGCCAAATCCTGGGGCCCAAGAAGATCTTAAGTCTATTTTGAGCAAGCCTCTGCCTATGTTTGAGGACTTTCTTCATCTGTGCTTTGGTCCGGAGGTTTGTCTTGAGGGTCTCTAAGGATCCCTCTAGCCCTGCTTACAACTTACTCTGTGGCCCTCAGTTTCCTTATTTGTACTCTGGGGAGGTTGTGATAACGGATCTCTCACCTTCTCTCTAGCCTCTGAGCCATCTCAGATGTTTGTTCTGCTGGGCTCTGTCAGAAGGATATTCAGACACAAGGCAAATGGTTCCTTACCACCCACCTCCAACTGTATGCATGCTCACGAGGGGAAGCCCCCTGCCTCGGGTAGGCAAGTAACACAAGAAGCAAGAGTGGAGCAGTGTTTCCTCCTTTGAGTGTATCTCCTCTTCCCCTTCAGCCAGATGTTTGAGGTTGGAGAGCCACGGAGGCTGTGTGGCAGGAATGCAGTCCTCCCGGAATGACCCCCTTTATTAGATTCAGGCCCCTGCGCAGAGGTGCACCAGCTGTGCCTTTGGACATTCATTCAGGATGCAGTAGTGCATAGCATACTGACTTGAGAGACCAGGAGATTTCAGTTCTGGGCCTCTCACACTAGTTTAGCTTTCAGCTTGAGGATAGTAGCGTTCAAACACTAAGCCTATGAACTGTGGTGCTGAACTGTCTGGATTCAAATCCAAGTTCTGTTACTCTCTAACTAGGTGACCTTGGGCTGCCTTAATTTCCTCATCTGTTAAATGGGGGATAATAATAGTACCTACCTGGTTGGGAGGTTTAAAAATGAGCTAGAGCATTTAGTACAGAGCCTGGCATACAGAAAGTTCTCAAGAAATGTTATTTGATATTACTGAAAAAGCTAAGGCTTTGGAACTCGACAGACTTAGATTTGAATACTGATTCTGCTGCCTTTTAGCATTGTGCCCTCAGGAAAGTCACCTCATTTCTGTTTCCTCATCTGTAAACTGAGGATCCTCTGTTTACATGAAGGAACTACTGTTAGGAGTTGATGGACGAGAACATTCATTTACACTCACCATGCTGGGCACATAGTAAGTGTTCAATAGATGTGAGTTTCTTTGCTCCCTCTTCTTTTCCTGGGTGCTCCTGACTCTCCCTGCTCTTGGTAAAGCAGAAAGAATGTTAATTTGGCATTCTTTAGACGCAAATTCAAATCCAGGCCCAGCTACTTTGGGGCTATATAACTACCTTAGGCAAGTCACTTTCTCTCTGGGACCCTCAGTTTCCATGGCTGTAACATGAGGATGCTGAAGCTGAAGCTCCAATACTTTGGCCACCTGATGCGAAGAGCCAACTCATTGGAAAAGACCCTGATGCTGTGAAAGATTGAAGGCAAAAGGAGAAGGGGGTGCAAAAATGAGATGGTTAGATAGCATCATCAGCTTAATGTACATGAATTTGAGCAAACTCTGGCAGATAGTGCAGGACAGAGGAGCCTGGCATGCTACAATCCATGGGGTCACAAACAGTTGGACACAACTTAGTGACTGAAGAACAACAACAGCAAACACGAAGATGAGGGTAAAGATCACTACTTGCCTTCCAGACTTGTCATTAAGGAAGAAGCAACATGAAGAACCTGATGTGTAGTGGTTTCTCAGCAACACAGATTCTCCCTCCTTTGTTTCCTACTTCTGTCCTCCTTCCCCACCTCATGGGGGCTCTGAATCTGGGAGGGCCTCCCTTGCCTCATACCCAAGACCCCACATGATGGGGATAACAGGCTGCTTTTGTTTGGTGGCCAGGGTCCAGAGGGGCCGGTTATTGAGGGTGTGAAGAATAGGGTATGGAGAGTATAGCAATTAGGACAGGTGGACCCAGAGGGGCTGGGAACTTGTAGACAGACAAGCAGGGAGGCTATCACATTAACCCTCATGAGACTAGCTGCTTTCTTCCTCCACTCAGGAACTGGCACTGCCTGCCATAGGGTATCTTGTCTAAGAACCAAGTCACCAGTCTGTGGCAAGGAACCCAGGTGAGGGAGATAGTATATTATCTGGTATAGCTTATATCTGTGAATTCGGAAGAATGGCCTACCTCCCGAGGTCATTGTGTTCTTCCCTCTGTCAGATATTGAGCAGATCATATTTGGAACCACTAAAGTGAAAAGGATTTATAGAATGAGATAGGAAGTCAGAGACCTTACTAGAACCTTCTTAAACTTTTTGCTCTCAAGATCTCTTTATACTATTAAAAGTTATTATTAAAGATCTAGGCATTCTTATTTATGTGGGCTGCATCGATGGATATTTATGGTATTAGAAATTAAGACTGAGATGTTTAAGGAGGATTGATGGATTCATTCATTTTAAAAACATGCTTCAAAATTAGACATGTTCACATAACATATTTTAGAACATATTTTTAAATATATTTTGTGAAGAATAACAATATTTCCTAAAATAAATTTACTGAGAAGAGTGGCATGGTTTTACAGTTTCTTGCTGCTCTCTTTGATATCTGGCTTAACAGAAGATAGCTGAACTCTCATGGTTGCTTCTATGTTCAGTCTCTTGTGATAGGTTGTTTTGACTGAAGTATGTGAAGAAAATCCTGCCTCTCAAAGATACATAATTTGAAAAGGGAGACCTCATTGATCATTGAAAAGGGTCTCAGGGACCTTTAGGGATTCTTGGGCCACACTTTGAGAACTACTGTATTACGAGATCCTAATTAGACCTCATTTCATGGGAAATAGATGGGGAAACAGTGGAAACAGTGTCAGACTTTATTTTTTTGGGCTGCAAAATCACTGTGGATGCTGATTGCAGCCATGAAATTAAAAGACATTTACTCCTTGGAAGGAAAGTTATGACCAACCTAGATAGCATATTAAAAAGCAGAGACATTACTTTGCCAACAAAGGTCCATCTAGTCAAGGCTATGGTTTTTCCCGTGGTCATGTATGGATGTGAGAGTTGGACTGCGAGGAAGGCTGATTGCCGAAGAATTGATGCTTTTGAACTGTGGTGTTGGAGAAGACTCTTGAGAGTCCCTTGGACTGAAAGGAGATCCAACCAGTCCATCCCAAAGGAGATCAATCCTGGGTGTTCATTGGAAGGACTGATGCTAAAGCTGAAACTCCAATACTTTGGCCACCTCACGTGACGAGTTGACTCACTGGAAAAGACTCTGATGCTGGGAAGGATTGGGGGTAGGAGGAGAAGGGGACGACAGAGAATGAGATGGCTGGATGGCATCACCGACTCGATGGACATGAGTTTGAGTGAACTCCGGGAGTTGGTAATGGACAGGGAGGCCTGGCGTGCTGTGATTCATGGGGTCGCAAAGAGTCGGACACGACTGAGCGATTGAACTGAACTGAACTGAATTAGACCTCATTAGAGAATTCTGAAATGTGTGCTAGAAGAGTCTTTACAGCGCATTCAGTTTGAAATTTTTTATCAAGCAAAGAGGGAAACTGAGGCTCACATAAGGAAAGGAACTACCCAACTTCACACAGCAAGCCAATGCTGGCGCTCATACATGGACCCAGATCTCCTGCTTCCTAGGACAGTTCTTTTCCTACCAACTTTGTTAAATACAGGTTAGTCAGTAAAGAATCTGCCTGCAATGCAGGAGACCTGGGTTTAATTCCTGTGTTGGGAAGATCCCTTGGAGAAAGTAATGGCTACCTACTCCAGTATTCCTGCCTGGAGAATCCCATGGAAGAGGAGCCTGGTGAACAACAGTCCATGGGGTCACAAAGAGTTGGACATGACTGAGCAACTAACACTTGCTAAATGCAGCTTTATAGTTCCAAGTGTACTATGGTGGAGAGTACCCTAGTCTGGATTATAGGGAGGTTTGGGTTCTAATACTAGATCTACATGATTGATGCAGCAGTCAAAGCTTTTCTAAGCATTCAAAGATTGTAGCATAGATCAAGAATGTAGTAAATATGAAGTAGTGAGCTCACCATCATTAGATGTATACAAGGGAAAGTTGGCCCAACTAACTTCTCATGTTCCTAACATGAGAGCCTAACAGAGGTACCTTGCACCAAAGTTCATGCAGGATTCCTATGGCAGGGCCTAATCATTCCTTTTTCCAGGTTGAAACAGGAACATGGTAACCCAAAAGAAGTGTTTGAATAATTATTCCACACTTCTTTTATTTTAAAAACTGTTTATGCATTTATTTGCTTATATTCTACCTTTCATTCACCAATGTCCAGTCATTCACTCAACAAATATTTACTTGACACCTACTACACAGATCTTGGCATTTGTATTTCATCTTTTTTTCCCCTTGGTCTCTAAATATTTACCAATGTTTCAATCAGTGAAATCTACTACAACAGAGGGAGAGAGCAAAGCCCAATGGAAATGAAGTTTCCTAGCAGTCCATAGGCAGACAGGAATGGAGTGAAAGGCACAAGTCTAGATTTCCATTTCTAATAATCAGAGTAGAGAATGGAAGCATAGAAGTGTTCCTATGTGATAAATAGTTACATTACAATCTCCAAACAGCTGTTTACTCCCCTAGAGAGGAATATGCTATTGTATAAGCTCCTGGAGGACAGAAATTTTCTCCCAAGGGAATATGGTTTTCCAATGCTCGTGTATTTTTCAGTACAAAGCCACTTCCTTTGGCATCTAGCACTTTCCATCAATGGGGCTCAGGATCTTATATCCATGCCTTTTACGCATGTATTCATTCATTCATTCAGTGGATCTTACTGATCACCACACTGTGCTTGGCCCCAAAGATATAGAGATGATGACGTATAACAATAGCTGCCATTTATTGAGCACTTTATGTATACTCACTCTGTTCTAAGCACTCTCAAAGCTTTATCACATTTAGTTTTCACAGCAACTCTCTGTAAAAATTACTCTTATAATTCTCATTTTACAGATAAGAAAATGGAGTCTTAAAGAGGTGGAAAATCTTGCCCAAGTTCACACAGTTGGTAATTGGCAGTGCTAAAATTCAAGCAAAACTCATTTGACCTCAGGGCCCATGGACTTCAGGGCCCATGCCCATACACATTACTCTCTACTCAGATATGGTCCCTGTCCTGGTGGAGGGCTGGTTCATGCTCCATGGAAGAGTTAAGCCAATAGATAAAAGAACTATTTTCCTGATCCAAGATAGAGCAGGGGAGGTGGAAATAGAGAGACAAGGAAAGTACTATCAAAGGATAGATCAAGGTCAGCTCAAAGGACAAGAACATTTGAAAGAAGAGATGTATTCAGCTTGAAGAATGAACAGGATTTGGGGAAATAATGGATTGAGTATTCCAGACAGAGGGGCTAGCATAAGCAGAGGCCTAGCAGTAGGAATTCATAAATTACCTATTAATTACATGTGACAAAGTTCATTCGGGTGGTCTGCTGTGTAGGTTGCATCAAGTTGTCACACTGAGCAAAATATAAATACAAGATGCTCAGTTAAACTTGGATTTCAAATCAACAATGAATAATTCCTTAGTACAAGTATGTCTGAGATTCAAATTTAACTGGTATCCTGAATTTTAGATAATTTCTATTTTATGCAGTCCTAAGGGGGTATAAATGAGATGCTAGAATAAGAAAAAGTAGATTAGAACCAGATCATAGACAGCCTTCAATGTCAGGTTAGGTAGTTGCCATATGACCTTCAAAAATGCCTCACTGAGCTTCAGTTCTCCCATCTGCAATGTGAGGGTACTGAACTAGACCAGTAACTCCTAAACCCGGCTACACACCTGATTTTAAAAAGAGAGATTGCCAAGCTACTTCCCAGATATCCTGAATCAGAACCTTAAGGAGTAAGCTCCGGTTCTCTGGTGATTCTGATGAACAGCTGGGTTTGGAAACCAATGGGCCAAATGGCTCTAGGGGTCCTCTAGCTCCCATGTTTATTATGACCAATCCAATAATTGATTATAATGGAGAGGCAGAATATACCTTTATACCTTTAAATCCCTGAGCTCCTTCCGTCTCCTGATTTCCCTCACCAGGGAGGCCCAACACCAAAGACTTTGGGAATTCCCTATCCATTCCTCTCTCAGAGACAGAAGATTACCATTTTAAATGAGGAGTTCCAGCAGATGAAAAGCAGATAATCATTTCTACAAAATGCTCCTTGCCTTGGCAGGAATTTCCTCATACCCAAGGGAGGGGTCCAGGTATGGTTGGAAAATGGGATGGAGACTAGGGTTCTGTGTGTTACAGGACCGTTAAGGCAAGCAGCCAGAGACCAAGGCAGGCCTGAATGTGATCTCCAGAAAAGACATGAGATGTCCCTTGGAGAAGTGAAATTCCTGCTTTTAGAAAGTTTGGTCTCCCAGTCCCCAGGGCCTCAGGTGGGAAATGCAGACTTTCCAGCTCAGGAATGCAGTGTCCCTGACCACTGCCACAGTGGTTCTGCCCATAAGTAGGTCAGCTCAGCACCTCCTAGCTCCTGTGGCCTCCAGTCCAGCCAACTTGTTAGGCTGAGAGTCAGAGGCAGGGCAGGGGACATGAGATTCCCCAAAGATCAAGCTCTGCTACATTTCCTAGACAGGCCCAGCACCCCTCACCTTGGGCCAACCTACTCCACCTCTCTAGGGAGGCCTTGGGCTTCATTTCTAAATGTGACAGCCCCGAGGGGCCACCACTGGCTTGGCCTCACAGGAGGTGGTAGTAACCGAGGGCTGAATCCCTTGAGCATCTGATTGTCAGCAGGATTGTTGGTCGTTATCGGCCCAGCACATGAGCAATTTCCTGCATGAAGCAGTGGCTCCAAGTGCTCTGACGAAGGGGGTGCTGTCTTGGCCTTCACAGGCCAGAGAGAACCTGGCAGGGCTAAGTGCAGGGTGAGAAAGCTAGCCAGCAAAGGGGAAGGAAATGGAGAATGTGTCACAGATGTGGATAAGAGAACTAAGAAACAGGGCAGGAGAAAGAAGTAAGCTAGCTTGGAACAAGTTCTGGACCAATGACACAGCAGGGACCTCCTCCTCGGGCTCCAGAATGGCCTATGGGCATGACTCAGGGAGACTTTGGGTTAGGGTAGCAAATGCTTGGGGACTTCTTTGCCAGGCTTGGTGGGTAGAATGAAATTCTTTGTCACAGGATAATGGCTTCAGGAAACCTGGATGCCCTGAGAGATGGAAAGACCTAGGCAGGCACCACAGGGTAAGCCTTGCTACATTTGCAGGAAGGCAGGCAGAACAGGCTCTCTGGAGAGCTGAGGTGACAACCAGGAGTGGAGACGCTCAGGGGAGCATGCATGCTAAGATGCTTCAGTCATGTCCGACTCTATGCAATGCTATGGACTATAGCTCACCAGGCTCCTCTGTCCATGGGATTCTCCAGGCAAGAAAACTGGAGTGGGGTGTCATTTCCTTTTCCAGGGGATCTTCTTGACTCAGAGGTGAAACCGAGGTCTCCTGCATTGCAGGCAGATTCTTTACCACTAGCGCCACCTGGGAAGCCCCATGGGGCAGTGCAGGTCTTGTCTCATACAATGTCTTGGGGAAGAGTGTGGCAATTGATGAGTCCACGGGCAGATAATGCCAAGTACTCTGGGGTGGGGGGGTGTTGAGGATGTGGCACCTGGAGGATGTTTGTCTGTGGGTGCAAGGATTCCAGCAGGGGAAAAATGGTCAGATTCTAGTCTACGAGGGGATCAGTAAGGGCAAAGCAGGACACTCAGGTCACCAGGGATGGAACTAGGGATCAAAGTGGGGACTTGGTCACCATTACCAGTCAGAGCCCCATGAACCAGGATGCAGGGCCAGGGCCAGGCCACAACAAGGTTCTGATGTTGAGTACAGCAGGTGGGCCTGGGCTGCCCAGTGTCAGGATGGATGCCAGAAATGGGGCTGGGCCAGTAGGTGGGATCAAAAGGTCTCAGCTATGTGGGAAACAGATCAGCAGTGGCTGGGTCCTGGGCAATATTAGATAATAGACCCCACAGCACCAAGTTCAGCGCAGAAGTGTCTGGCTCCTTGAGCCTGACACCACTCAGCTTAAACAACTTGACTCAGAGTCTGCCACAGTGGCCAAAAGCCTCCCAAGAGGCCCAGACTCAGGAAAAACAAGCCTTGAGCTAAGAAGGTGTGACCTTTTTGGTAATTTGGTGAACTCTGAGACAAGCCATTCCTGGGCTTCTGGGTCTTCATTTTTCTATCTACCATTCATCCTTAGGACTGGAGGAAGAAAAATATATACATGGAAGAAGAAACCAAAAGAAGAGTAATAATAACAGTGATGATGATGATGAAATAAAATATAGAACATTAAGAGGAAAGTATAATGACAAGTTCTAATATAATAACCACATTCATAGCTAACATGCATTAAGCACTTACTTTGTGCCAGACGCCTCTCTAAATACTTTTCATGGATAGCTTCATTAACCCTCACAGAATTCCTGAGTGGTAGCTAGAAATGAGGAAATCAGTTACTTTTGCCTGAAGTCCTAACAGTTGTCAAGTGGTAGAGCCAGCTTTCTAATCCTGGCAGGCTGGCTCCTGAGTCTGCATAAGTAACTCTCACACTCAAAAGTCTCCAACAAGGAGGCTCATGGGGATAATAATAAAAAAATCAACCCCAGCTCCTCCCTGTAGTCCAATTAGTAGGAGTGTCTCCACTAGTGGGCATGGCTTGGTTGTCCTCTATATCTATTTGTAAACAATAAACAAACAAACAAGTAAATAAATGTGCAATAAAAATAAAGTAAAACACCAGGTATTGACCAGAGCCATAAAAATACAACAGGCGAAGAAGATGAAAAATGAGGCCCAAAGCACAAAAAGTGTCGCCTGGCTGGAACTGGAGCCTTGATGTCTCTATGCCAGGCTTCCTTGCGTTGTCCTATTCTGTCTCCTCACCCTCCATCCCATGTCTCATCAACCACCTGCTTCATCAAAGCCTTAGACTTTGGCACATCCTACCGAGGCCAGGGCCCAAGGCATATGGTGGGCTGGTTCTTCCCATGGGCAATGGGGCTCCCCTCTCTAGCTATTAGGAAAGGTGAAAGTGAAAGTGTTAGTTGCTCAGTCGTGCCTGACTGTTTGTGACCCCATAGACTGCAGCCCACCAGGCTCCTTTGTCCATGGGATTTTCCAGGCATAGATACTGGAGTGGTTTGCCATTTCCTTCTCTAGGGGATATTCCTGACCCAGGGATCGAACCCGGGTCTCCTGCACTGTAGGCAGATTCTTTCCTGAACAGAAACTCCAATTTGCCTTTGTCTTTTATTGCCTGTAACGTGGGAGACTTGGGTTCGATCCCTGGGTTGGGAAGATCCCCTGGAGAAGGAAACGGTTACCCATTCCAGTATTCTGGCAGGGAGAATTCCATGGACAAAGAAGCCTGGCAGGCTACAGTCCATGGAGTTGCAAAAAGTCCAACATGACTAAGTGACGTTCACTCTCACTTTTCACTTTTTCATCGCCCTGGACTCTGGGCTCATGAACAGTTGTGCTGACTCCTGGTAGCAAGGCCAGACAATGGGTAGAGAGGCTAGTGTTCTAAATTCCCAGGATTCACTAGCAGTGAGCTCCTCAGCTTACAGATAGTGGTGAATCTGTACACTATTCAGAAAGTCAGGCAGTCAGCTCTTTTTTGAGCATCAGCCACCACGTGTTTACCCAAGATGAGAAAGACACAAGCCTGCCCTCAAAGAGGTTGTAATCTAGTTTTGGGAACAAAACAAACATTTCTATTGGAAGGGAAGGAGCCCTAGACTGAGAGGAAGTAGACATACCTTATAGTTCCAAGAAGCTGAGTAATCTTGGGTAAACGTCTGCATCACTCTATGCCTTGGATTCCCCTTCTGAAAATCTGGATGACAATCTGTCTTGCTAGGGTTATTTTTAAGACTAAATGATAGGATGGATGTATTGGGGATCTGTACATTGAAGAGGGTATTTATCCTGGTCTGAACAGCTAAGCTGGATGTGGTCAAAGTTAACTTAGACAAGGAGAGTGTTGTGCTCTTCAACTCATTTACACTTTCTTAAGAAAATAAAAATGGAACTCTTTATGAATGCAGCTTGGCTTTCACAGCAACCTCAACTAAGTTAAATATTACATCAAATGCACAACTTACACATGATTTTTAAATACACAAACAGATACAATTACATAGTTTTCTCACTGGTTTTCTTTTCCTTTTTTTTAATAGACAGTTTTTATTTTATTTTTTATTTTTTAAAAAATATAAGTGTGCTTATTTTAATTGGAGGCTAATTACTTTACAATACTGTGCTGGTTTTGCATACATCGACATGAATCCGCCACGGGTGTATACGTGTTTCCCATCCTGAACCCACCTCCCACCTCCCTCCCCATCCCATCCCTCTGGGTCATCCCAGTGCACCAGCCCCAAGCATTCTGTATCATGCATCGAACCTGGACTGGCGATTCGTTTCACATATGAAAATATACATGTTTCAATGCCATTCTCCCAAATCATCCCACCCTCACCCTCTCCCACAGAGTCCCAAAGACTGTTCTATACATCTGTGTCTCTTTTGCTGTCTCGCATACAGGGTTATCATTACCATCTTTCTAAATTCCATATATATGCATTAGTATACTGTATTGGTGCTTTTCTTTCTGGCTTACTTCACTCTGTATAATAGGCTCACGTTTCATCCACCTCATTAGAACTGATTCAAATGTATTCTTTTTAATGGCTGAGTGATCCAACCAGTCCATTCTAAAGGAGATCAGTCCTGGGTGTTCATTGGAAGGACTGATGTTAAAGCTGAAACTCCAATACTTTGACCACCTCATGCGAAGAGTTGACTCAGTGGAAAAGACTCTGATGCTGGGAGGGATTGGGGGCAGGAGGAGAAGGGGACGACAGAGAATGAGATGGCTGGATGGCATGACTGACTTGATGGACATGAGTTTGAGTGAACTCTGGGTGTTGGTGATGGACAGGGAGACCTGGTGTGCTGTGATTCATGGGGTCACAAAGAGTCAGACACGACTGAGGGACTGAACTGAACTGAACTGAATACTCCATTGTGTATATGTACCACAGCTTTCTCATCCATTCGTCTGCTGATGGACATCTAGGTTGCTTCCATGCCCTGGCTATTATAAACAGTGCTGCGATGAACATGGGGGACATGTGTCTCTTTCTGGTTTCCTTGGTGTGTATGCCCAGCAGTGGGATTGCTGGGTCGTATGGCAGTTCTATTTCCTGTTTTTTAAGGAATCTCCACACTCTTCTCCATAGTGGCTGTACTAGTTTGCATTCCCACCAACAGTGTAAGAGGGTTCGCTTTTCTCCACACCCTCTCCAGCATTTATTGTTTGTAGACTTGTGGATAGCAGCCATTCTGACTGGCGTGAAGTGGTATCTCATTGTGGTTTTGATTTGCAATTCTCTGATAATGAGTGATGTTGAGCATCTTTTCATGTGTTTGTTAGCCATCTGTGTCTTCTTTGGAGAAATGCCTGTTTAGTTCTTTGGCCCATTTTTTGATTGGGTCGTTTATTTCTCTGGAATTGAGCTGGAGGAGTCGCTTGTATGTTTTTGAGATTAATTCTTTGTACATTGCTTCGTTTGCTATTATTTTCACCCATTCTGAAGGCTGTCTTTTCACCTTGTTTACAGTTTTCTTTGTTGTGCAGAAGCTTTTAATTTTAATTAGGTCCCATTTGTTTATTTTTGCTTTTATTTCCAATATTCTGGGAAGTGGGTCTTGGAGGATCCTGCTGTGATTTATGTTGGAGAGTGTTTTGCCTACGTTTTCCTCTAGGAGTTTTATAGTTTCTGGTCTTACATTTAGCTCTCTAATCCATTTTGAGTTTATTTTGGTGTATGGTGTTAGGAAGTGTTCTAGTTTCATTCTTTTACAAGTGGCTGACCAGTTTTCCCAGCACCACTTGTTAAAGAGATTTTTTCTCCATTGTATATTCTTGCCTCCTTTGTCAAAGATAAGGTGTCCATAGTTGTGTAGATTTATCTCTGGGCTTTCTATTTTGTTCCATTGACCTACATTTCTGTCTTTGTGCCAGTACCATACTGTCTTGATGACAGTGGCTTTGTAGTAGAACCTGAAGTCAGGCAGGTTGATTTCTCCTGTTCCATTCTTCTTTCTCAAGATTGCTTTGTCTATTCGAGGTTTTTTGTATTTCCATACAAATTGTGAAATTATTTGTTCTAGCTCTGTGAAAAATACCATCGGTAGCTTGATAGGGATTGCATTGAATTTATAGATTGTTTTGGGTAGTATACTCATTTTCATTATGTTTATTCTTCTGATCCATGAACACGGTATATTTCTTCATCTATTAGTGTCCTCTTTGATTTCTTTCACCAGTGTTTTATAGTTTTCTATATGTAGGTCTTTTGTTTCTTTAGGTAGATAAGTATTTTATTCTTTTCGTTGCAACGGTGAATGGAATTATTTCCTTAATTTCTCTTTCTATTTTCTCATTATTAGTGTATAGGAATGCAAGGGATTTCTATGTGTTGACTTTATATCCTGCAATTTTACTGTATTCATTAATTAGCTCTAGTAATTTTCTAGTGGAGTTTTTAGAGTTTTCTATGTAGAGGATCATGTCATCTGAAAACAGTGAGAGTTTTATTTCTTCTTTTCCAATCTGGATTCCATTTATTTCTTTTTCTGCTCTGATTGCTGTGGCCAAAACTTCCAAAATTATGTTGAATAGTAGTGGCGAGAGTGGGCACCCTTGTCTTGTTCCTGACTTTAGGGGAAATGCTTTCAATTTATCACCATTGAGGATAAAGTTTGCTGTGGGTTTATCATATATGGCTTTTATTATGTTGAGGTATGTTCCTTCTATGCCTGCTTTCTGGAGGGTTTGTTATCATAAATGGATATTGAATTTTGTCAAAGGCTTTCTCTGCATCTATTGAGTAATCATATGGTTTTTATCTTTCAATTTGTTAATGTGGTGTATCACATTGATTTGCGAATATTGAAGAATCCTTGCATCCCTGGGATAAAGCCCACTTGGTCATGTTATATGATCTTTTTAATATGTTGTTGGATTCTGTTTGCTAGAATCTTGTTAAGGATTTTTGCATCTGTGTCCCATTTCTGGGCATACACACCAAGGAAGCCAGAATTGAAAGAGACCTGTGTACCCCATCGCAGCACTGTTTACAATAGCCAGGACATGGAAGCAACCTAGATGTCTATTGGCAGACGAATGGATGAGAAAGCTGTGGCACATATACACAATGGAATATTGTTCAGCTATCAAAAAGAATGCACCTGAATCAGTTCTAATGAGGTGGATGAAACTGGAGCCGATTATAGAGAGTGAAGTAAGTAAAAAAGAAAGACACCAGTACAGTATATTAAAGCATATATATGGAATTTAGAAAGATGATAACAAGGACCGTATATGTGAGACAGCAAAAAAGACACAGATGTAAAGAACAGACTGTTGGATTCTGTGGGAGAAGGTGAGGGTGGGATGATTTGAGAGAATAGCATTGAAACATGTATATTATCATATGTGAAGTAGATCACCAGTCCAGGTTCGATGCATGAGACAGTGTGCTCAGGGCTGGTGCACTGGGATGACCCTGAAGGATGGGATGGGGAGGCAGGTGGGAGGGAGGTTCAGGATGGGGAACACATGTACATCCATGGCTGATTCATGTGAATGTATGGCAAAAACCACCACAATATTGTAAAGTAATTAGCCTCCAATTAAAATGTTTAAAAAAAAAAGAATATCTGAAGGCCAATGAGAAAATACAGGGGCATCTCAGGTGGCCTTAGTGGTAAAGAACCTGCCTGCCAATTCAGGAGACATAAAAGACGCGGGCTTGATCCCTGGGTTGGGAAGATCCCCTGGAGAAGGAAATGGCAACTCACTCCAGTATTCTTGCCTGGAGAATCCCATGGACAGAGGAGCTTGGTGGCCTGCAATCCATGGGGTCGCAAAGAGTCAGACACGAGTGAAATGACAGCACCAGTGAGAAGATAGAATTGTATCTCTTTGTGCATTTAAAAATTGTGTGTGCTTTGCATTCTTAGACTCCCAATACTACCACTGCCTCCCAAAACATACTTTCTGACCATAGTTTATCAATCCAGAGATGCATCTAGGGATGGTTAGCTGACTTAAGCCTGGACCATCTAATTCACTTCATGTCAAATAGATGGGGAAACAATGGAAACAGTGACAGACTTTATTTTCTTGGCTCCAAAATTACTGCAGGTGGTGACTGCAGCCATGAAATTAAAAGATGCTTGCTCCTTGGAAGGAAAGCTGTGACAAACCTAGACAGCTTATTAAAAGTAAAGACATTACTTTGCTGACAAAGGTCCATATAGTCAAAGCTATGGTTTTTCCAGTAGTCATGTATGGATGTGAGAGTTGGAAAATAAAGAAGGCTGAGTGCTGAAGAATTGATGTTTTTTAACTGTGGTGTTGGAGAAGACTCCTGAGAGACCCTTGGACTGCAAGGAGATCAAACCAGTCAATTCTAAAGGAAATCAATCCTGAATATTCATTGGAAGGACTGTTGCTGAAGCTGAAACTCCAATACTTCGGCCACCTGATGCAAAGAGCCAACTCATTAGAAAAGACCCTGATGCTAGGAAAGACTGAAGGCAGGAGAAGGGGAAGACAGAGGACAAGCTGGTTGGATGGCATCACCGACTCAATGCACATGAGTTTGAACAAGCTCCGGGAGATGGTGAAGGACAGAGAAACCTGTCATGCTGTAGTCCATGGGGTCGCAAAGAGTCGGACATGACTGAGGGACTGAACAACAACAACAAATCTAATTCTACCCTTTAACTTTACTATCTGGAGAGATTCACTAACTCTCAGGTTATGTGAGGCACAGAGGCCATGTTATCATGTGAAGAGGGTCACTTTTCTGCAGGAGAGACTGAAGATGGCTGCAGAGAGAAACTGATAGTGAGATACAGCTAGATTCAGGTCCTGGCAGTGTTCAAGGGCTCACATCCAATGGTTCCTGAGGTGCTGCTAGATTCCTGTCTCTTGAGTTTGGTTGTTCAACTGTACATTATACTACTTTTGCCTAAGCTACTTTGAACTGAATTGGTCAATTTCTAACAAAATTCTCTATCCTTGGTTTTTCATCCTCATATCTTTTGTAGGCAGTACTTTCAAAGAGAGAAACCGAGGCAACTCATTTTTTGGTCATTTTTTTATTTGACATATTCACTACATTTGACTATTGATTACTTCCTCTCTCTTAAAACACTTCTCTTATGTTGAAATCTCTTCATTCTCCTTAATCTCCTCTTCTGTTTCTGATTCTGCCCTTCCCCATCTCCTTCAGGAAGACATATTTCTCTGCCTATTCCACAACCACTGCTTTTCTCTAAAGTTATATCCTAGGCTCACTCAACTCTCCCTAGATGACCTCACTCATTTTAAAGATTTCAACCACATTTTATGTGCTGATGACTCCCAACCTTTGTTTTCAGGCCAGATCTCTCCTTCAACTTCAGACCCATGCATCCAGTTGTCTATTCAACACCTTTTGCTGAATGTGTCACAGGCACCTCAGATGCAACACATCCAACATTGAACTCCTCATTTTGTACTTTCGTTTATTCTTCACCTTAATGAACAGCACCCACACACATTCAGTAACCAAAACTAAAAACCTTGGAATCCTCCAGGCTTCCTCTAATTTTCATTCACCATGTTCCACTGTTCCATCAGTCCCACCTGCTCTCTGTTTGTCAGTTGTTTTCCTTTACTTAGTGTTAATGGTAAGGGAGTTATTTGTAGCAAATTAGAATTAGAAAGGGCTCCCCAAATGCCCTTCTCACTGACAAAATTGTACTGCTTTGTAATTATCTATCTGAGTTATTATAACGACTAGTCTAGCAAACATACCACACATACCTAATTCTAAAATCTTCTCATCCTCTCAATCCCTACCATCCTTGGGCTGGATCAGGCCTCAGTTTCTGCCTAGGGTAGGTGGAAGTGTTCAAAGTGCTCTGTGGAAGCATATCAGGCCACCATGAGAGGAGAGGGAAAGTGTCAGAAGCTAGGGCTCTAGACCCTACTCCTTCCTCAATAGTGCTTGTAGATGTGTTGTTTCCTTGATTTATATACTGGAATACAGGATAATTTCATTGGAATAGACACTGTCTAATTCCTTTCACATATCTTCTGTCGCTTGATCTTTACAACATCCCACAAGGCAGAAAATATTAATGTTTTGACAAGTAAATTAAGGCTCAGAAAGGTTATGTGACTTGCTTAAAATCACAACAGCTGAAAAGTAATGGAGCCCAAATTTGAACCCATCTGTCTGCCTGTCAATTCTGCCTTTCCCCCACCATGCCATAATTCTTCCCCCCTTCTTTTCCTGGACATGCACATACCTCATCCTTCTAAGGTACTAGTTCAGTTTCAAGGACAGGGCATTCACAAAATGTCTAGTCAGGGAGCTGGAGAAGGGAACAGGTAGGGCAGAAATGTCTCCTTATATCACATACCAAATTGAAGAACTGGAAGATACCTCCTATTTTGTAAGAAAGAGACATACTCCTGAGAGGAAAAAGACAGGCTGAGCATGGGCCATAGACCCAGACAGGACTCAAACTCTTTTAATGAGTCTCACCAGTGGTTTTACATCTACAGAGCATTGAAGACTGGACTGATTTTGAGAGAACTGAAATTGCTTCATTCTGTGAATCTAAATTTTATGCATGCTAAGTCACTCAGTGGTGTCCGACTCTGTGACCCTATGAACCTTAGCCCGCCAAGCTCCTCTGTCCATAGGATTTTCTAGGCAAGAATACTGGAGTGGGTTGCTATTTCCTACTGCAGGGGATCTTCCTGAAATTGTATCTCTTGTGTCTTCTGCATTGGCAGGATTCTTTACCACTAGTGCCACTGGGAAACTGCTCTAAATTTTATATTCATTATTATTCCTTAAAGTATACCTACATAAATATTTTATGACCAGAAAAAAATTTTTTTAAAGATTTAGTTTAACACCTTTTCCTGTCACTCCCATTTTATAAACAAGAAAATAGTGGCCCAGAGAGAACTGACTGGGCTGACAAAGTGGGTTAATGACAGAGCTAGGGCTTAAATCCAGGTCACCTTATGGATTCAAGACATGGCTCACTCTATAATTCCATTCTGACATCCTAGATATTCATTTTACATAACCAAAGAGGTGACCCCATCTATACCATAAGAAACAACTTTTAAAGTAGTCTTGTGCTGGGAAGGAACAAGATGGCAGAGGAATAGGACGGCGAGACCACTCTCTCCCCCACAAATTCATCAAAAAGAACATTTGAACGCGGAGTAAAGTCCACAAAACAACTTCTGAATGCTGGCAGAGGACATCAGGCACCCAGAAAAGCAGCCCATTGTCTTCAAAAGGAGGTAGGAAAAAAACATAAAAGATAAAAAGAGAGACAAAAGAGGTAAGGACGGAGCTCCATCCCGGGAAGGGAGGCTTTAAAAAGAGAGAAGTTTCCAAACACCAGGAAACACTCACTGGCTAGTCTGTGGCGAGCCTTGGAACACATAGCCAGAGGGCCACATAACTGGGAGGAAAAAAGAAATAAATAATTAAAACCCACAGATTACCCGCCAAACGGTAACTCCCAGCGGAGAAGCAGCGCAGACGCCTGCATATGCCATTAGCAAGCGGGGGCTGGGCAGGGAGGAGCCGGCTGAACTGCTTAGAGAGAGGACTGGGCTTGAATGCCACGAGAACAATCTGAGAGATCTAACTGCTGCTGCTGCTGCTAAATCACTTAGTCGTGTCCGACTCTGTGTGACCCCATAGACGGAAGCCCACCAGGCTCCCCTGTCCCTGGGATTCTCCAGGCAAGAACACTGGAGTGGGTTGCCATAAGCAGACTGGGATAGCTTCCCCATGAAAAGGCGGAAAGCTCTAACCTAAGACTCTGCCAGCCCTGCTCACAGAACAAAGGACTGAGCAGAGTGAGCTGGCTGTGGTCGGCCCATCCCCCATTCCCCGCCGAGGCAGTCAGGGAGGTCAGCCAGAGCCAGATGGGGGAACTGCGGCCCAGAAAGGCATCCAATACAAATTGCAGGCAGGCTTGTTGCTAATCAAGACTTCTTGGGCTTGGGCCGGTCGATATCCGCCTGAGAAGGTGTGCCAGTTGTACACCCAGAAAACCGAGTGGCAGGGACTGGGGAGGCGATAAGTCGTAGCGACCTCGCTCGCCAAACACCTGCTCACCTGAGCTGCTCGGACAGGGGAAGGCAAAAAACACAGACCCAGCCAAGTCTGCGCCTATGTGGAGTACCCGAGAAACTGAACTTGAGATGCTCAGACCTGGGAAGTGCATACAACCCAGCGCCGGCCTCGGACAGTTCCCAGCAGAGCAACCTAGAGCCTGTGCAGTGTAGACTGGGACAACACACAAGCTGTGAGCAGGGGCAAACCCAGTGTGGCCGAGGCGCTGCGAGCACTCCCAACAGATGCCAGAGATATTTGTCTGCAGCGTTCCTCCCTTCCCAGAACAGGACTGAACAAGTGAGCCTTAAAAAGTGTCCACCCGCCCCCTAGTATCAGGGCAGAAATTAGACACTGAAGAGACCAGCAAACAAAAGTTAAAACAGAGGGAATCACCTTGGAAATGACGGATAGAGAAGTCTGGAGGCTACTCCAAGAATAAGACCGAAAACCAGAGGCAAGAGGCTTAAGCCTGAATCCTGAGAACACCAGAGAACTCCTGACTCCAGGGAACATTAATCAATAGGAGCTCATCAAACGCCTCCTTACCTACACTAAAACCAAGCACCACCCAAGGGTCAACAAGTTCCAGAGCAAGACATACCATGCAAATTCTCCAGCAACACAGGAAAATAGCCCTGAGCTTCAATATACAGGCTGCCCAAAGTCACTCCAAACCCACTGACATCTCATAACTCATTACTGGACACTACATTGCACTCCAGAGAGAAGAAATCCAGCTCCACCCACCAGAACACCGACACAAGCTTCCCTACCAGGGAACCTTGACAAGTCACCTGTCCAACCCCACACACAGTGAGGAAACTACATAATAAAGAGAACTCCACAAACGGCCAGAAGAGGGAAAGGCCACCCCAAGCACAGCAATATAAGCAAGATGAAGAGGCAGAGAAATACCCAGCAAGTAAAGGAACAGGATAAATGCCCACCAATACAAACAAAAGAGGAAGATATACGGAATCTACCTGATAAAGAATTTCGAATTTTGATGGTAAAAATGATTCAATATCTTGAAAGCAAAATAGAGTTACAGATAAATAAACTAGAGAAAAGGACTGAGAAGATGGAAGAAAGGTTTAATAAGGAATTAGAGGAAATAAAAAAGAGTCAATATACAATGAATAATGCAATAGATGAGATCAGAAACACTCTCGAGGGCACAAACAGTAGAATAACGGAGGCAGAAGACAGGATAAGTGAGCTAGAAGATAGAATTGTAGAAATAAATGAAACAGAGAGGAAAAAAGAAAAACGAATTAAAAGAAATGAGGACAATATTAGAGACCTCTGGGACAATGTTAAACGCCCCAACATTCGAATCATAGGAGTCCCAGAAGAAGAAGACAAAAAGAAAGACCATGAGAGAATACTTGAGGAGATAATAGTTGAAAACTTCCCTAAAATGGGGAAAGAAATAATCACCCAAGTCCAAGAAACCCAGAGAGTCCCCAACAGGATAAACCCAAGGCGAAATACTCCAAGACACATATTAATCAAATTAACAAAGATCAAACACAAAGAACAAATATTAAAAGCAGCAAGGGAAAAGCAGCAAATAACACACAAGGGGGATTCCCATAAGGATAACAGCTGATCTTTCAACAGAAACTCTACAGGCCAGGAGGGAATGGCAAGACATACTTAAAGTGATGAAAGAAAATAACCTACAGCCCAGATTACTGTACCCAGCAAGGATCTCATTCAAATATGAAGGAGAAATCAAAAGCTTTACAGACAAGCAAAAGCTGAGAGAATTCAGCATCACCAAACCAGCTCTTCAACAAATGCTAAAGGATCTTCTCTAGACAGGAAACACAGAAAGGGTGTATAAACTCAAACCCAAAGCAATAAAGAAAATGGCAACGGGATCATACTTATCAATAATTACCTTAAATGTAAATGGGTTGAATGCCCCGACCAAAAGACAAAGGCTGGCTGAATGGATACAAAAACAAGACCCCCATATATGTTGTCTACAAGAGACCCACCTCAAAATGAGGGACACACACAGACTGAAAGTGAAGGGCTAGAAAAAGATATTCCACATAAATAGAGACCAAAAGAAAGCAGGGGTAGCAATACTCATATCAGATAAAATAGACTTTAAAACAAAGGCTGTGAAAAGAGACAAAGAAGGAAACTACATAATGATCAAAGGATCAATCCAAGAAGAAGAATAACAATTATAAATATTTATACACCCAACATAGGAGCACCGCAATATGTAAGACAATTACTAACAAGTACGAAAGGGGAAATTAACAACAATGCAATAATAGTGGGAGATTTTAATACCCCACTTACATCTATGGATAGATCAACTAAACGGAAAATAAACAAGGAAACACAAACTTTAAATGATACAATAGGAGGGGGGAAGAAGATGGCAGAGGAATAGGACGGGGTGGACACTTTCTCCCCCACAAAATTAACAAAAGAACATTTGAACGCTGAGTAAATCCCACAAAAAAACTTCTGAATACTGGCAAAGGACATCAGGCACTCAGAAAAGCAGCCCATAGTCGACGAAAGGAGGTAGGAAATAGATAAAAAGAGAGACAAAAGAGGGAGGGACGGAGCTCCGTCCTGGGAAGGGAGGCTTAAAAAAAAAAAGAGAGAAGTTTCCAAACACCTGGAAACACTGGCGAGTGGAATTTCAGAGGGCCACATAACTGGGAGACAAAAGATATAAATAATTAAAACTCACAGATTAAGTGCCCAGAGGAAACTCTCAGCGGAGAAGCGGCGCAGACGCCCGCGCCCCTCACTAGCAGGCAGGGGCTGGGCAGGGAGGCGCGGGCAGCTGCGCTTAGAGGGAGAACTGGCAGCAGCGATTAGAGGGAGAACCGGGCTTGAAAGCCCCAGGGCAAACTGAGGGCTCGAACTTAAGATACCAGAGCAGAGGTTGCAGCTGAAGGGCGAGAGGGCTGGAAAAGCCTGCGAAAAGCCCCAAGCCAGGACTCTGCTAGCCCCACCCACACAGAACGAGGCACTGAGCGGAGCAAGCCCTTCCGCCAGCCCCCGCCGACGCGGGCAGGATGGCAGCCCGCGCCTGGGCAGGGGCAGCCGCAGCCCCAGAGAGGCTTAACGTGCCAAGCTGCAGGCAGCCTTCCTTGCTGACCAGGACTTCTTGGGTTCGGGCCGGTCGATATCCGCCTGAGAAAGCACGCCGGTTGTACTCCCAGAAAACTGAGCAGCAGAGACTGGGAAGGCAATAAGTCGCAGTGACCGCACTCGCCAAATGCCTGGTCACCTGAGCTGCTAGGACTGGGGAAGGCACAAAACGCAGGCCCAGCCAAGTCTGCGCCTTTGTCGAGTACCCGAGGACCTGAACCTGAGCCGCTCAGACCTGGGAAGTGCATGCAACCCAGCACCAGCCGCGGACAGCTCGCAACAGAGCAAACTAAAGCCTAAGCAGCATAAACAGGGAAAGCACACACGCCTTGAACGGGAGCATTCCCAGTGTAGCTGAGACACCGTGAGCACTCCCCACAGACGCCAGGGATATTTGTTAGCTGTTCCTCCCTCCCCATAGCAGGACTGAATAGGAGAGCCGGGGAAAAAAAAAAGTGTTCACCACCGCATCCTGGTGTCAGGACGGGAATTAGACACTGAGGAGACCAGAAAACAGAAGAGCTTTTTCAACAGAAGGAACTGCCTTGGAAGTAACACAGGGAGAAGCCTTGAGCATACTGCAAGAATAAGACTGAAAACCAGAGGCAGAGGCTTAAGGCCAAATCCTGAGAACACCAGAGATCTCCTGTTCCAGAGAACATTAATTGATAGGTACTCATCAAAGGCCTCCATACATACACTGAAACCAGGCCCCACCCAAGGGTCAACAAGTTTCAGTGAAAGACATACTATGCAAGCTATCCAGCAACACAGGAGAATAGCACTGAGCTTCAATATACAGGCTGCCCAAAGCCACCCCAAACCCACTGACATCTCAAACTCATTACTGGACACTTCATTGCACTCGAGAGAGAAGAAATGCAGCTCCACCCACCAGAACATCGACTCAAGCTTCCCTAACCAGGGAACCTTGACAAGTCACCCATCCAACCCCACACACAACGAGGTAACTACATAATAAAGAGAACTCCACAAACTGCCAGAAGACGGAAAGGCCACCCCGAACACAGCACTATAAGCAAGATGAAGAGGCAGAGAAATACCCCACAAGTTATGGAACAGGATAAATGCCCACCAACACAAACAAAAGAGGAAGATATAGGGAACCTACCCGATAAAGAATTTCGAATTTTAATTGTGAAAATGATTCAAAATCTGGACAGCAAAATGGAGTTACAGATAAATAAACTGGAGAACTGTGAACTGTGGTGTTGGAGAAGACTCTTGAGAATCCCTTATACTGCAAGGAGATCCAACCAGTCCATTCTAAAGGAGATCAATCCTGGATGTTCATTGGAGGGACTGATGCTAAAGCTGAAACTCCAATACTTTGGCCACCTCATGAGACGAGTTGACTCACTGGAAAAGACTCTGATGCTGGGAAAGGTTGGGGGCGGGAGGAGAAGGGGACGACGGAGAATGAGATGGCTGGATGGCATCACCGACTCTGTGGACATGAGTTTGAGTGTACTCCGGGAGTTGGTGATGGACAGGGGGGCCTGGCGTGCTGTGATTCATGGGGTCGCGGAGAGTCGGACACGACTGAGCGACTGAACTGAACTGAACTGAACTGAAACTGGAGAAAAGGATTGAGAAGATGGAAGAAATGTTCAATAAGGAATTGGAGGAAATAAAAAAAAGTCAATATATAATGAATAATACAATAGATGAGATCAGAAACACTCTCGAGGGCACGGTAGAATAAAGGAGGCAGAAGACAGGATAAGCGAGCTAGAAGATAGAATTGTAGAAATAAATGAAACAGAGACGGAAAAAGAAAAAAGAATTTTAAAAAATGAGGACAATATTAGAGACATATGGGACAATATTAAACCTACCAACATTCGAATCATAGGAGTCCCAGAAGAAGAAGACAAAAAGAAAGAACATGAGAGAATACTTGAGGAGATAATAGTTGAAAATTTCCCTAAAATGGGGAAGGAAATAATCACCCAAGTCCAAGAAATACAGAGAGTCCCTAACAAGATAAACCCAAGGCCAAACACCCCAAGGCACATATTAATCAAATTAACAAAGATCAAACACAAAGAAAAAATATTAAAAGCAGCAAGGGAAAAACAACAAATAACACACAAGGGGATCCCCATAAGGATAACAGCTGATCTTTCAGCAGAAACTCTACAGGCCAGGAGGGAATGGCAAGACATACTTTGATGAAAGAAAATAACCTACAGCCCAGATTACTGTACCCAGCAAGGATCTCATTCAAATATGAAGGAGAAATCAAAAGCTTTACAGACAAGCAAAAGCTGAGAGAATTCAGCATCACCAAACCAGCTCTCCAACAAATACTAAAGGATCTTCTCTAGACTGGAAACACAGAAAGGGTATATAAACTCGAACCCCAAACAATAAAGAAAATGGCAATGGGATCATACTTATCAATAATCACTTTAAAGGTAAATGGGTTGAATGCCCCAACCAAAAGACAAAGGCTGGCTGAATGGATACAAAAACAAGACCCCCATATATGTTGTCTACAAGAGACCCACCTCAAATCGAGGGACACATACAGACTGAAAGTGAAGGGCTGGAAAAAGATATTTCACGCTAATAGAGACCAAAAGAAAGCAGGAGTAGCAGTACTCATATCAGATAAAATAGATTTTAAAACAAAGGCTGTGAAAAGAGACAAAGAAGGAAACTACATAATGATCAAAGGATCAATCCAAGAAGAAGATATAACAATTATAAATATTTATGCACCCAACATAGGAGCACCACAATATGTAAGACAATTACTAACAAGTATGAAAGGGGAAATTAACCATAACACAATAATAGTGGGAGACTTTAATACCCCACTTACATCTATGGATAGATCAACTAAACAGAAAATTAACAAGGAAACACAAACTTTAAATGATACAATAGACCAGTTAGACCTAATAGATATCTATAGGACATTTCACCCCAAAATATTGAATTTCACCTTTTTCTTAAGCGCACACGGAACATTTTCCAGGATAGATCACATCCTGGGTCATAAATCTAGTCTTGTTAAATTCAAAAAAATTGAAACCATTCCAAGCATCTTTTCTGACCACAATGCAGTAAGATTAGATCTCAATTACAGGAGAAAAACTATTAAAAATGCCAACATATGGAGGCTGAACAACACACTGCTGAATAATGAACAAATCATAGAAGAAATCAAAAGAGAAATAAAAATATGCATAGGAATGAATGAAAATGAAAACACAACAACCCAAAACATCGGGGACACTGTAAAAGCAGTGCTAAGGGGGAAGTTCATAGCAATACAGGCACACCTCAAGAAACAAGAAAAAAGTCAACTAAATAACCTAACTCTATATCTAAAGAAACTAGAAAAGGAAGAAATGAAGAACCCCAAGGTAAGCAGAAGGAAAGAAATCGTAAAAATTAGGGCAGAGATAAATGCAAAAGAAACAAAAGAGACCATAGCAAAAATCAACAAAGCCAAAAGCTGGTTCTTTGAGAAGGTAAATAAAATTGACAAACCACTAGCCAGACTCATCAAGAAACAAAGGGAGAAGAACCAAATCAATAAAATTAGAAATGAAAATGGAGAGATCACAACTGACAACACAGAAATACAAAGGATTATTAGAGAATACTATCAGCAATTATATGGCAATAAAATGAATAACTTGGAAGAAATGGACAAATTCTTAGAAAAGTACACCTTGCCAAAACTGAACTAGGAAGAAATAGAAAATCTGAACAGACTCATCACAAGCACGGAAACAGAGGAAGTAATCGGAAAGCTTCCAGCAAACAAAAGCCCAGGTCCAGACGGCTTCACAGCTGAATTCTACCAAAAATTTAGAGAAGAGCTAACACCTATTCTACTCAAACTCTTACAGAAAATTGCTGAGGAAGGAAAACTTCCAAACTTATTCTATGAGGCTACCATCACACTAATCCCAAAACCTGGTAAAGATCCCACAAAAAAAGAAAACTACAGGCCAATATCACTGATGAACATAGATGCAAAAATCCTTAACAAAATTCTAGCAATCAGAATCCAACAACACATTAAGAAGATCATACATCATGACCAAGTGGGTTTTATCCCAGGAATGCAAGTATTCTTCAATATCCACAAATCAATCAACTTAATACACTACATTAACAAACTGAAAAATAAAAATCATATGATTATCTCAATAGATGCAGAGAAAGCCTTTGACAAAATACAACATCCATTTATGATAAAAACCCTCCAGAAAGTGGGACTAGAAGGGACATATCTCAACATAATAAAAGCTATATACGACAAACCCACAGCAAACATTATCCTCAATGGTGAAAAACTGAAAGCATTTCCCCTAAAGTCAGGAACAAGACAAGGGTGCCCACTCTCACCACTACTATTCAACATAGTTCTGGAAATTTTGGCTACAGCAATCAGAGCAGAAAAAGACATAAAAGGAATACAAATTGGAAAAGAAGAAGTAAAACTTTCACAGTTCGATGATGACATGATCCTCTACACAGAAAACGCTAAAGGCTCTACCAGAAAACTACTAGAGCTAATCAATGAATACATTAAAGTTGCAGAATATAAAATCAACACACAGAAATCCCTTGCATTCCTATGCACTAATAATGAGAAAATAGAAAGAGAAATTAAGGAAACTATTCCATTCACTGTTGCAACGAAAAGAATTAAATACTTAGGAATATATCTACCTAAGGAAACAAAAGACTTGTACATAGAAAACTATAAAACACTAGTGAAAGTAATCAAAGAGGAAACTAATAGATGGAGTAATATACTGTGTTCATGGATTGGAAGAATAAATATTGAGAAAATGAGTATACTACCCAAAGTAATTTATACATTCAATGCAATCCCTATCAAGCTACCAATGATATTTTTCACAGAACTAGAACAAATAATCTCACAATTTGTACGGAAATACAAAAAACCACGAATAGCCAAAGCAATCTTGAGGAGGAAAAATGGTACTGGGGGAATTAACCTGCTGGAGTTCAGGCTCTACTACAAAGCCACAGTCATCAAGACAGTATGGTACTGGCATAAAGACAGAAATATAGATCAATGGAACAAAATAGAAAGTCCAGAGATAAATCCACGCAGCTATGGACACCTTATCTTTGACAAAGGAGGCAAGAATATACAATGGAGAAAAGACAGTGTCTTTAACAAGTGGTGCTGGGAAAACTGGTCAGCCACTTGCAAAAGAATGAAACTAGAACACTTCTTAACACCATACACCAAAATAAACTCAAAATGGATTAGAGAGCTAAATGTAAGACCAGAAACTATAAAACTCCTAGAGGAGAACGTAGGCAAAACACTCTCCGACATAAATCATAGCAGGATCCTCCAAGACCCACCTCCCAGAATATTGGAAATAGAAGCAAAAATAAACAAATGGGACCTAATTAAAATCAAAAGCTTCTGCACAGCAAAGGAAACTCTAAGCAAGGTGAAAAGACAGCCTTCAGAATGGGAGAAAATAATAGCAAATGAAGCAACTGATAAAGGATTAATCTCCGAAATATACAAGCAGCACCTGCAGCTCAATTCCAGAAAAATAAATGACCCAATCAAAAAATGGGCCAAAGAACTAAACAGACATTTCTCCAAAGAAGACATACAGATGGCTACAAACACATGAAAAAATACTCAACATCCCTCATAAGCAGAGAAATGCAAATCAAAACCACAATGAGATACCATTTCACACCAGTCAGAATGGCTGCTATCCAAAAGTCTACATGCAATAAATGCTGGGGAGGGTGTGGAGAGAAGGGAACCCTCTTACACCGTTGGTGGGAATGCAAACTAGTACAGCCACTATGGAGAACAGTGTGGAGATTCCTCAAAAAACTGGAAATAGAACTGCCATATGATCCAGCAATCGCACTCCTTCCTGGGCATACAAACCGAGGAAACCAGAATTGAAAGAGACACATGTACTCCAATGTTCATTGCAGCATTGTTTATAATAGCCAGGACATGGAAGCAACCTAGATGTCCATCTGCAGACGAATCAATAAGAAAGCTTTGGTACATATACACAATGGAGTATTACTCAGCCATTAAAAATAATGCATTTGAACCAGTCCTAATGAGGTGGATGAAACTAAAGCCTATTATATAGAATTAGGATGCCAGCTCCGGCGGCGCAGACACAAGAGACGCAGGCTCTGGCGACGCAGGCCAGCTCGGCGCACCCGACCACACGCAGAAGCGTGGCCGAGAGGAGCTACCCCACGTCTAAGGTAAGGTATAGCGGCTACACTTTGCTGGAGCAGCTGTGAAGAGATATTCCACGACCAAGGTAAGAGAAACCCAAATAAGACGGTAGGTATTGCGAGGGGGAATTTGAGGGCAGACACATAAAACTAGTTGATCTGATCATATGGACCACAGCCCTGTCTAACTCAATGAAACTAAGCCATGCCTTGTGGGGCCACCCAAGACGGACGGGTCATGGTGGAGAGGTCTGACAGAATGTGGTCCACTGGAGAAGGGAATGGCAAACCACTTCAGTATACTTGCTTTGAGAACCCCATGAACAGTATCAAAAGGCAAAATGATAGGATACTGAATGAGGAATTCCCCAGGTCGGTAGGTGCCCAGTATGCTACTGGAGATCAGTGGAGAAAGAACTCCAGAATGAATGAAAGGATGGAGCCAAAGCGAAACAAATACCCAGCTGTGGATGTGACTGATGATAGAAGCAAGGTCTGATGCTGTAAAGAGCAATATTGCAGAGGAACCTGGAATGTTAGGTCCATGAATCAAGGCAAATTGGAAGTGGTCAAACAGGAGATGGCAAGAGTGAACGTCGACATTCTAGGAATCAGTGAACTAAAATGGACTGGAATGGGTGAATTTAACTCAGAGGACCATTATATCTACTACTGTGGACAGGAATCCCTTAGAAGAAATGGAGTAGCCATCATGGTCAACAAAAGAGTCCGAAATTTAGTTCTTGGATGCAATCTTAAAAACGACAGAATGATTTCTGTTCGTTTCCAAGGAAAACCATTCAGTATTACAGTAATTCAAGTCTATGCCCCAATCAGTAATGCTGAAGAAGCTGAAGTTGAACGGTTCTAGGAAGACCTACAAGACCTTTTAGAACTAACACCCAAAAAAGATGTCCTTTTCATTATAGGGGACTGGAATGCAAAAGTAGGAAGTCAAGAAACACCTGGAGTAACAGGCAAATTAGGCCTTGGAGCACGGAATGAAGCAGAGCAAAGGCTAACACAGTTTTGCCAAGAGAACGCACTGGTCATAGCAAACACCCTCTTCCAACAACACAAGAGAAGACGCTACACATGGACATCACCAGATGGTCAACACCGAAATCAGATTGATTATGTTCTTTGCACCCAAAGATGGAGAAGATGTATACAGTTAGCAAAAACAAGACCAGGAGCTGCCTGTGGCTCGGATCATGAACTCCTTATTGCCAAATTCAGACTTAAATTGAAGAAAGTGGGGAAAACCACTAGACCATTTAGATATGACCTAAATCAAATCCCTTATGATTATACAGTGGAAGTGAGAAATAGATTTAAGGGTCTAGATCTGATAGAGTGCCTGATGAACTCTGGATGGAGGTTCGTGACATTGTATGGGAGACAGGGACCAAGACCATCCCCACGGAAAAGAAATGCAAAAAAGCCAAATGGCTGTCTGAGGAGGCCTTACAAATAGCTGTGAAAAGGGGAGAAGCGAAAAGCAAGGGAGGAAAGGAAAGATATAAGCATCTGAATGCAGAGTTCCAAAGAATAGCAAGGAGAGATAAGAAAGCCTTCCTCAGCGATCAATGCAAAGAATTAGAGGAAAACAAGAGAACAGGAAAAACAAGAGATCTTTTCAAGAAAATTAGAGATTCAAGGGAATATTTCACGCAAAGATGGGCTCGATAAAGGACAGAAATGGTATGGACCTAACAGAAGCAGAAGATATTAAGAAGAGGTGGTAAGAATACACAGAAGAACTGTACAAAAAAGAGCTTCATGACGAATATAATCACGATGGCGTGATCACTCACCTGGAGCCAGACATCTTGGAATGTGAAGTCAAGTGGGCCTTAGAGAGCATCACTACGAACAAAGCTAGTGGAGGTGATGAAATTCCAATTGAGCTATTTCAAATCCTGAAAGATGATGCTGTGAAAGTGCTGCACTCAATATGCCAGCGAATTTGGAAAACTCAGCAGTGGCCACAGGACTGGAAGAGGTCAGTCTTCATTCCAATCCCAAAGAAAGGCAATGCCAAAGAATGCTCAAACTACCGCACAATTGCACTCATCTCACACGCTAGTAAAGTCATGCTCAAAATTCTCCAAGCCAGGCTTCAGCAATATGTGAACCATGAACTTCCAGATGTTCAAGCAGGTTTTAGAAAAGGCAGAGGAACCAGAGATCAAATTGCCAACATCTGCTGGATCATGGAGAAAGCAAGAGAGTTCCAGCAAAACATCTATTTCTGCTTCATTGACTATGCCAAAGCCTTTGACTGTGTGGATCACAATAAACTGTGGAACATTCTGAAAGAGATGGGAATCCCAGACCACCTGACCTGCCTCTTGAGAAACCTGTATGCAGGTCAGGAAGCAACAGTTAGAACTGGACATGGAACAACAGACTGGTTCCAAATAGGAAAAGGTGTACGTCAAGGTTGTATATTGTCACCCTGCTTATTTAACTTATATGCAGAGTACATCATGAGGAACGCTGGGCTGGAAGAAGCACAAGCTGGAATCAAGATTGCCGGGAGAAATATCAATAACCTCAGATATGCAGATGACACCACCCTTATGGCAGAAAGTTAAGAGGAACTCAAAAGCCTATTGATGAAAGTGATAGAGGAGAGTGAAAAATTTGGCTTGAAGCTCAACATTCATAAAACGAAGATCATGGCATCTGGTCCCATCACTTCATGGGAAATAGATGGGGAAACAGTGGAAACAGTGTCAGACTTTATTTTTGGGGGCTTCAAAATCACTGCAGATGCTGATTGCAGCCATGAAATTAAAAGACGCTTACTCCTTGGAAGGAAAGTTATGACCAACCTAGATAGCATATTAAAAAGCAGAGACATTACTTTGCCAACAAAGGTCCGTCTAGTCGAGGCTATGGTTTTTCCAGTGGTCATGTATGGATGTGAGAGTTGGACTGTGAAGAAAGCTGATCGCCGAAGAATTGATGCTTTTGAACTGTGGTGCTGGAGAAGACTCTTGAGAGCCCCTTGTACTGCAAGGAGATCCAACCAGTCCATTCTAAAGAAGATCAATCCAGGGTGTTCATTTGAAGGAATGATGCTAAAGCTGAAACTCCAATACTTTGGCCACCTCATGCGTTGAGTTGACTCACTGGAAGAGTCTGATGCTAGGAAGGATTGGGGGTGGGAAGAGACGGGGATGACAGAGAATGAGATGGCTGGATGGCATCACCGACTCGATGGACATGAGTTTGAGTGAACTCCGGGAGTTGGTGATGGACAGGGAGGCCTGGCGTGCTGTGACTCATGGGGTCGCAAAGAGTCAGACACGACTGAGCAACTGAACTGAACTGAAATGAAGCCAGAAAGAAAAACACCAATACAATATACTAAAGCATATATATGGAATTCAGGAAGATGCAAATGATAACCCTGTATACGAGACAGCAAAAGAGACACAGATGTATGAAACAGTCTTTTGGACTCTGTGGGAGAGGGTGAGGGTGGGATGGTTTGGGAGAATCGCAATGAAACATGTATATTATCATATGTGAAACGAATCACCAGTTCAGGGTCGATTCATGTTACAGGATGCTCGGGGTTGGTATGCAGGGATGACCCAGAGGGAGGATAAGGGGAGGAGGGAGGTAGGGGGGGGTTCGGGTGGGGTAACTCATGTACACCCGGGGTGGATTCATGTCAATGTATGGCAAAACCAACCAATATAATATTGTAAAATAATTAGCCTCCAATAAAAATTTAAAAAAATAAATAAATAAAATAAAAAGATAGAGGAAAAAAATAAAGTATTCCTGAATTTAAAAAAATAAAATAAAAGAAGTCTTGCTCATTGCGCAGCATTAATTGGAAGAGAACATTGCTGAAAAGTTCTTGGTAGGAGGAGAGAAATATAGAGAAACTCCCTTCACAGAGCTTTTCACTTTCCAACCCTTTGGAATTTTAAATCCATTTGCGCATGCCTCATTTTTATCATCACCTAGAATTTTCCAAAAGGGCATTTCACATTGCAGTCAATTATATAACATTTAATGCCACCTTGTGTAACAATCAGACCGTTCCATTTTGCCTACCTGTGGAGAAATGCTGACTCTTGGAGAACTTGTAGCCTTTTTCCTTGATTTGTTTTTCATTCCTCCTCTTCTATCCTGCTTTCCTTCCCAGCATGTAAGAGCAGACCCAGAGTTGATCAAGGGAAGAGAGAAGGAAGGAGTAGGTATACAGATCCACAGACTCAACCTGGAACTTTCTTATAGACCCAAGTCCCCTAATCTACATGATAGGATAAGAATTTTCAGATGGAGGAAACAGCAGGGGCTCACAGGCAGCCGCACAGTGTCAATCTCCTTCTAGTTCTGGAATCAAGTTCATATGGCCTTGGAAGTAATATTAGAGCTTTGCCACTCACATTCACCTCTCTGAGCTTCCATTTCATCATGTATAAAATACGAGTAAAAATGTGCATGGGGTTGCCATTTTGAGAAATGGTAATAACATATGTGAAAAACTATGTGGTGAACAGTATAAAGGAGTCATACTTCTGTAAGATGTGCCACATCTCTTGGTGTATATGTGTGTCTGCTCGCAGGGAAGTGGGATGGAACTGGGACAAGATTCAGTGAAACTCTTAGCCCTCTTCCAGGCTGACACAGATACGGAGCAGTACCCTGAAGCCTTACCTTACTGGGGTCGCTGCTGCCCCTAGGGGATCACTCCTAGTCCTCTGAACCAGCTCACCAGGGGTTTACATTTATATTTGGAGGGATGAAGGAGGGAAGGAGAGTCTAGTTATGAATCCCAGGACCCATTCTGAAACAAACACATACTGAAAAAATGGAGAGGGACATTCATTTGGCTAGGTTGAGGGCAAATGTGTGAGTTCTTTTATATCTTTCTGCAGGCTTCTTGTTTCAGGAATTCCCTACCATCCTTCTCCAATCCCCTAGTTAGGCAGGAAGGAAATAGTACAGGAGATAAGTATATAGAACAAAGTAGATATGATATAAATATTATCAACATGTCAATGTAAAAGTTAAAGTACAGAGGGTAAAGTTTGGAAGGAAATCTGAAGTAAAAGGTAAGGGAGGGACTTCTTTATCATCCATCCATCTCTATAAGAAAATTGATTTTCAGTAACAAACATGATAACAATGGCCAGAAAGGAGACATAGAGTGAAACTTTTGCTTAACTTTTATTAATAATCACAATGATATCACTGTTTATTTCAAATACACAGTATGAATTGAGGAATAAACCGTAGGAGTTGGAAACACAAACTTCTCCTGAAGTGAGCTCAAGCAGTACTGAATGGTTCTGAACCATTACAAACTTACTTTTGAAGAAATGCATGTTGCTGAAACTGCATGTTGTTGGAGATGGTCTAGGTAAATGGGAACTCTCAAAATTAACTTCCATGTACAACAAAATGTTTATTAAAGTTTAGGTAACAAAATCATGCTAATATGAAAAGTTGTAAAGCAATAAATTTCTTACATCATTGTTTCTTTGTAAATTTTGTTCACTGAAGAGTCAAGTAGTGTACTGTAACACATTTTTGTCTTTATATAACTTTTTGTTTTGTCCTGATGCTTGCAATTGACTTTATCTTTCCCTCACTTTTAAAAAACTTATTTTAATCATATTCTCAATAATTTTCTTCAAACTCTCTATCATATTAGGTATTCTAGCCAGTTCCTTTTTGTTTAGATGTCTCCCAGCAGAGGTTGTCCTCCTGTTTCTATCTGGGTTGTTTTGTCAGGACAAATGCACATTTCTTATCATCTTGGAACTTCAAGGTTTTCCTGGGTATAATCTAATGTTTACACTTTCTTGGTATATTCCTACATTTGGTGGAACACATCCTCAAGGGATTTTCCAATAAAAAGGTGGGTGGAAGTTCAATTTTATGAGTTCTTATGAGTATGAATTTCAATTCCTGGGTCAGGAAGATCCGCTGGAGAAGTGATAGACTACCTACTCTAGTATTCTTGGGCTTCCCTTGTGGCTTAGGTGGTAAAGAATCTGCCTGCAATGAAGGAGACCTGGGTTCAACCCCTGGGTTGGGAAGATCCCCTGAAGAAGGGAAAGGCTACCCACTCCAGTATTCTGGCCTGGAGAATTCCATGGACTGTATAGTCCATGGGATCGCAAAGAGTCAGACACGACTGAGTGACTTTCACTTTATGAATTTGAAGATCTTCAAAAAAATATATTATCGTACTTAATTTTCAGTTCTGTTAGGTGTAGAATTATTGGTTTAAAACATTGTGTCATAATTATTTCACAATATTGCTTAATTATCTTCTAAAATGCAAAGCGTTTTGATAAGAAGCTCTCATTTCTTTGTATGTGACCTGATTTTAACTGCCTGAAAGCTTTTAGGATCTCCTTTTTCTCCTTAATATTCTGAAATGTTATCATACTGTGATGACTAATCACATTATGATATTAGGCTCCTTTTCATTCCTTGGGATAATATTCATTATGCCCTTTCAATTTAGACGTTTATGTTTCTTGTTCCTGGGAAAATCTTTTGGACTATTTCTCTGATGATTTTCTGCCTCTATACTTTCTTTTTTCTTTCTTTATGTTATCCCTAGTACTGGGACAATAAATCTCCTTGGTTGATTCTCTTATATATCTTATCATTTTTCTCCTATATTTTCTTTACCTTTACCTTTTTCTTTACCTTTGTCTTTTTGTTTACTTTTCTGGAAGATTTTCTTGATTTATCCACCAATTCCTCCATCGATTTAAAAGAATTTAAGAATAGATATATTTTTAAATTCCGGTTCTCTTTTGTTCTCTGATTTTTTTCCTTATCAACCTGCTTTTGTTTTCTAAATCCAGTCTTCTTGAGACAAATTATACTTAATGCACTTCTATCTTCTGAATTCTTACTCTTTCTTCCAAATTAATCTCTTCTTTTATTTATCTGTTCTCTATATTTAGCATTGGAAACAATCATATATCTGGAGATCCTTGACTTTCAATTCATATTTTACTATGAGGCATTAAAATCTGGTTAGGAAAAAAAAATAAATAAAATCTGGTTAGAAACAAATAAAATCAACAAGGAAGAAGGGAAACAAAAAATGAAATACAAACAGAAACAAATAAGCCTAACTATATTTCAAATGAACAGCATAACCCCACTGAAAAGGAAAATAAAGTACCTTTTAAACACAGCATTTGACCATATAGCCTCAAGCTAAAAATAAAAACATATATATATATATAAGCAAATATCAAACTCTAGTTAGTTGGGTTTTTAAAAAATACAGGTATGACTTATCATTTCCAAAACTTGTTCTAGGATTGAGCAAGAAGTAAACATTTTGTAGAAATGGGAGCCATGACTTTCACTTTTAATAAAAGGAGTTGTAAAGTGAAAGTGTTTCAGTCGTGTCCAACTCTTTGCGACCCTGTAGACTGTATAGGCCATGAAATTCTCCAGGCCAGAATACTGGAGTGTGTAGCCTTTCCCTTCTCCAGGGGATCTTCCCAACCCAGGGAATGAACCCAGGTATCCCACACTGCAGGTGGATTCTTTACCAGCTGAGCCACAAGGGAGGCCCAAGAATATTGGTATGGGTAGCGTATCTCTTTTCCAGGGGATCTTCCTGACCTAGGAATCAAACCGGGGTCTCCTACATTGTAGGTGGATTCTTTACAAACTGAGCTATCAGGGAAGTTACTAATAGAGAAAAATGGTTAGAATGAACCATGTGGTGTTGGGTTGGAATTGGAAGTATCAGCATGGCTTTTATCTTTTTATTTTTATATGTTTATATCTGCATTTATTCTAGCTCATCCTCTGAGAGCTCCATCTGTATTGTTTTCTTGCCATTGCCCATTAGAAATGAAGAAAGAGCTAGTTTCAGACTAAAGCTAAGAAAATACAAGATGACCCTGGAAAATCTTGGTTTTCCAACAAAACATGCTCAAAGAATGTTGGGGACATGTCAAAAGGACACAGGAGCCAGTTTGAAGGGACTGAACCAGTCAAATCTGGTACAATTTGAGTATCAAAACAAAGAAAGTAAGAGACTATAACTCACAGAATAAATAAGAATCCCTGAGTCCATGCAGGTACACATAAATGAATAAATGCATAATGGAGAGAGAAAACTCATCCTTATAGTGAAATGCCAACTAATAAATGTAGAACAAATGCTGGAATTAGGAAATTACCATTTCTCAACCACCATAGTAATGATTGTTTCAGACAAGAATCATCCATGGATGCTAAAACTAGTGAGTGAAAGTTTGATGAAAACTAGAATAGCTACACAGTCTCAGAGTATCTCCCTGCAAGCCAGGTATTAATTACAAAGAAAATGTAGCAATGTTGTAGTGGATAGACTTGGCAAACAGGTGATTAAATCAGATGGTTAAAGTGAACTTAATCAGGTGGTTAAAGTGAACATTACCAGTAATGGGACAAATGAACATCACATATCTGATGATATGATGCACTAAGAAAGATAAAACATCACCTTCGTGAAGTGAAGTCGCTCAGTCGTGTCTGACTCTTTGCGACCCCATGGACTGTAGCCCACCAGGCTCCTCCATCCATGGAATTTTCTAGGCAAGAGTACTGCAATAGGTTGCCATTTCCTTCTCCAGGGGATTTTCCCAATCCAGGGATCGAACCCGGGTCTCCCACACTGCGGGCAGACGCTTTACCGTCTGAGCCATCAAACTTCTAGTATGCTTAATAAAAATGCATAACCTAAATCTAATCCTGAGAAGACATCAGATAAACTCAAATTGAGGAATATTAGTTCTATAAAATAAATGGCCTATGCTGCTGCTGCTGCTGCTGCTAAGTCACTTCAGTCGTGTCCGACTCTGTGTGACCCCATAGACGGAAGCCCACAAGGCTCCCCCGTCCCTGAGATTCTCCAGGCAAGAACACTGGAGTGGGTTGCCATTTCCTTCTCCAATGTGTGGAAGTGAAAAGTGAAAGTGAAGTCGCTCAGTCGCATCCGACCCTTAGCGACCCCATGGACTTCAGCCCACCAGGCTCCTCCATCCATGGGATTTTCTAGGCAAGAGTACTGGAGTGGCTTGCCATTGCCTTCTCCGAAATGGCCTATACTCTCCTAAAATACCAAGATTATGTCAAGAAAGAGAAAGACAGGAAGCATCTAGGTTAAAAGAAACCGGATTGAATTCTGAACTAGAAAAAGAATTTATTTTGATTTTGCTATAAACATATTAGTGAGTTGATTGGTGAAATCTGAATAACGTTGATATTAGGTAACAGCTAAGTGTTAATTGCTCAGTCATGTCTGACTTTTTGTGACCTCATGGACTGTAGCCCACCAGTCTCCTCTGTCCATGGAATAAAAAGAAGCCTGCCAGTCAATAAGCCCTCACCAGTTCCCAACTAGATTCCTCTGTCCATGGAATTCTCCAGAAAGAATATTGGAGTATTGGAGTGGGTTGCCATTCCTTTCTCCATGGGATCTTCCTGACCCAGGGATTAAACCCTCATCTCCTGCATTGCAGGCAGATTCTTTACCATCTGAATATTAATTTTGTGATTTTGATATTTATATTGTGGTTATGTAAGAGAATGTCTTCATTATTAGGAAATTGACAGTGATGTATTTAAGAGTAAAGGGGCATCATGCCTGCAACTTCCTCTCAAATGGTTTTAAGATAATATATATATAATGATATAGATAGATATAGATAAGTAAATTGAATGAGACAAAGCAAATATGGTGAAATGTTAATACTTTTGGGAATGTAGGTGAAGGGTATACAGGAGTTCTTTTAATATTTTTGCAACTTTTCTGTATTTATGAAGTAATTTAAAAACAAACATTTAAAATCTGGTTGGGAACTGGTGAGGGCTTATTGACTGGCAGACTTCTTTTTAGGATGACTGGGTGGTAAGCTGGATTATATACTAGGACACTCCAAAACATCAGAAAATGGGGATATTTTCTCCAGAGTTTGTCATTTTTGTTTGAGAAAAATCCTTCAATGTTTTGGTTAAAGGATAGACAACTGACTGCTGAGAATAAGAGTGAAGAAGTTGTTAGAGGGTGATAGGGTGGTTGGGTTCAAATACTAGGCCCTGTTTTCCCTGCCTAAGTTCTGAACGAACTAAGAAATGAGACAAAGAAGAAAGTCCTATGGATAATAAAATGCAGTCTTTGTATCCATAAAGAATATGAATACAGCGTATATCAAGACCAAATTGATTTCCTAATACTAAAGCCCAGAACTGGAATAGTTTATCCACTTGTCTGCAGTGCTAGAACATTCCAGGACTCCCCATAAGGCAGGGTGGGGCGTGTTCTGCTAAGGTGGTTGCATGGTGGAGATCCACTGAGAGTACACACTCTCTATGGGAAGACAACCCCCCTCCCCATTCAAGGAGTGGAGAGGAAGGAGCTAGAATTACATGCTGGTTTCTCTTTGTAAACTCAGCAATTAGAGTTCTGAGAAGAGGACAGTGTTTAGGAAATTCTTTCTCCCAGAAATCAGGAATGGAGAAACACTCTCTATAGAGAAGAGCTAGCACTTCTCTGCACAGACTTTCAACAACCCTGTCTTCAGCTTCACTTTCTACATCTGCTCAGCATCAAAACTGGCATTTCTAAACAACTACACTGAGGGACAGCAAGAGAAGATCTTAATGAGTACAGAGAATGCATATGCAGAGAAGTGGGAGGAAAGCTCGTTAACATGAAGCTGCGCATGTGGCTCACAGAGGAATCAAGTGCCAAGAAAGGAGTTGTCAACAATGTCATGTCAGTGAGAGGCTGTAGGAAGATGAATATTGGAGAAAAGCCCTTGGATTATAAATCTAAACTAGGGTGTCAGTGACATGTGGAGAGAGGTGAAGGCACAAGTCCCATTGCAAGGGGTCAAAAGGGGTTAAAAAACATCCTAAAAATGACCTGTCATCTCCCACCAAAGGTATAGACTTTTCTATCCTGGCCAGCACGCAGTGTTTAGCTTTGCTATCATTTCTGGCTCTGACTGTTCCCAGTGTGATGATACAGAGGAAGAATGTGGTAAGAGGCTGGCTCTCACTTCAGTGCTAGTCACATGCCAGCTTTTCCCAGGCAGGATTATTCCCATCCTAAGTGCTGAGAAAACCTGAAAACTGCTTTACCCAAGCCAGGATACCATTTCCCCTCTTCCAGAGAGTCAGGTTTGAGTTCATAAAGATGTGCAGTCCACTAATCCAATAGAGGCCACATAGAAGGAAACAGGCCATGTATAAGTACAGGGCTTCCCAGGTGGCACTAGTGATAAAGAAACCGCTTGCTGATGCAGGAGACCTAAAAGACACAGGTTCAATCCCTGGGTCAGGAAGATCCCCTGGAGGAGGACATGGTAACCCACTCTAGTATTCTTGCCTGGAGAATCCCATGGACAGAGGGGCCTGGCAGGCTACAGTCCATAGAGTCTCAAAGAGTCAGCCACAACTGAAGCGACTTAGGACAAGCACACACAGAAGCAGTATGGCAGAAAGGAAAGAGCATGGGCTCTGAAATCATAATTTTGCCACTACCACATGAATGACATTGGGAAAGTTACTTAACTTCTCTGAGATTTAGTTTCCTCAACTATATGGGAAGATAATGTCCATTCACTCACAAATATTTACTAAAGATCTACTAAATGACTATGAACAACATAGGCATGTCATGCCAGAGCTTATGTTCTAAAGAAGGCAGACATTGCCAACATAATCACAACAAATGTTTAATTGCTAAGGGAACAAACAGAGAGAGGACTTAAACCTGTATAGGGAGAAGGGACTTATTAAAACATCTAGAATTAACCAGATAAAATGTGGCTAAAGGGAGAGAATCCCAATTGGTGGTGGTGGGGGGTGGGTGAGATTCAGTGTGCAAAGACTCAAAAACAAAGGTGAAATAATTTCAGTGTTGCTTGAGAAGAGAGTGCCAAGGGAAAAGAGATGAATTTGGAAAGATAAGAAGAGGCTAGATACTAGAAAGTCTTAAGGCAAAGCTAAAGATTTGGGGCTTTTCCCCCTTAGTACTGTGGAGGGAGCAAGGTAAGTGTTGTTTTCTTTTTAGCAGTGTTGGTAAGAATAATGTCATCAAAAAAGGCAGAGTAAGGAACATCCAAAATTTTTCCCTCCATAAAATCAAGAATTCTGGCAAAATTAGCTTTTTTCAGAACTTTTAAAATTAACTAAAAGTTTTGAACAATTACAGGAGTGTTTATTCAAGAAAGGGGCTGAATCTCAGTAACAGTATATTCTCTGGCATTTTAACTTGCCCTACAGCTATACCCACTTCCCGGTTCCACAGTAGACTTGAAAACCTACAACTCACCATCACAGTGAAACCAGAAGCATGGAAGCTAATGGAAAGTGCAGAATAGAGTTGGAGCTCTAGTCTCTACAGGAGTAATATTTTTGTATACGATAAAATTAAGTAGGGGTTTCCCAGGTGGCTCAGTGATAAAGAATCTGCCTGCCAATGCAAGAGATACAACAGATGCAGGTTCAATCCCTGGGTCAGGAAGATCTCATGGAGGTGGAAATGGCAACCCACTCCAGTATTCTTGTCCGGAGAATCCCATGGACAGAGGAGCCTGGTGGGCTGCAGTCCATAGGGTCACAGAGAGTTGGACACAACTGAAGGTGACTTAGAATGGCACGGCAAAGTTAAATTAAACTAATGTGAAGCAGATTGTTTTAAATTGAGATGTGAATTATAATCCCCATGGGGAAAGAGTAAGAAAATAACCCAAAACTATAGTAAAAAATATTACAAAGAAATTAAAATAGTACACTGAAAATATATATTTAACATAAAAAAAGCAATAGAGAACTATTAATGGAGGATAGCGGTTCATGGGGTCGCGAAGAGTCGGACACGACTGAACTGAACTAAATGGAGGATACGTGAAAGTCGCTCAGTCATGTCCAACTCTTTGCAGCTCCATGGACTGTAGTCCACCAGACTCCTCTCTGTATGTGGGGATTCTCCAGGAAAGAATACTGGAGTGGGTTGCCATGCCCTCCTCCAGGGGATCTTCCCAACCCAGGGATCAAACCCAGGTCTCCCGCATTGCAGGCAGATTCTTTACTGTCTGAGCCACCTGGTATCAGTACTCACATTGAATGCAAATGATTGAAGCACTACAATCAAAGGCAGAGATTTGCAGAATGGATATAATGTAAGAATGTGCTATTAATAAGAGGTATTCTTTTTCTCAAAAACACAAATAAATTGAAAGCAAAATGATGGGAAAAGGGGACTTCCCTGGTGGTCTAGTGGCTAAGACTTTCTGCTTCCAATGCCAGGGGCCTGGGTTTGATCTCTTGTCGGGGAGCTAGATTCCACATGCTGCAACTAAGAGTTCACATGCCACAGCAAAGACGAAAGAGCCCTCGTGCCACAATTAAGACCCAGCACAACCAAATAAATACATTTTTTAAAAAATTCACTTCAGTTGGATTTTTCAACTCTGTCACTTCACTGAAGGCATTGTTTTAATACTAATAAATATAAGAAAATATTGGGGAAAAATACACCATACAAACAGTAATCAAAAGAGAGCTGGAGTGGCTATATTAATATCAAACAAAATAGATAAGATAAAATTTGTTCAGTTTCGTTCAGGCACTCATCTGTGTTCAATTTTTTGCCACCCATGGACTGGAGCATGCCAGGCCTCCCTGTCCATCACCAACTCCCAGAATTTACTCAAACTCATATCCATTGAGTTAGTGATGCCATCCAACCATCTCATCCTGTCGTCCCCTTCTCCTCCTGCCTTCAATCTTTCCCATCATCAGGGTCTTTGCAAATGAGTCAGCTCTTCGCATCATGTGGCCAAAGTATTGGAGTGTCAGCTTCAGCATCAGTCCTTCCAATGAATATACAGGACAGATTTCCTTTAGGATGGACTGGTTGGATCTCCTTACAGTCCAAAGGACTCTCAAGAGTCTTCTCCAACACCACAGTTCAAAAACATCAATTCTTCAGCGTTCAGTTTTCTTTATAGTTCAACTCTCACATCCATACATGACTATTGGAAAAACCATAGCTTTGACTAGAATTTGTTACTAAAGACAAATATATTGTAATGATAGAAGAGTTAATCTATCAAGAAGATATAATTATAACTGTATATGCACCAAAAAATGAAGCCCGCAAAACACATGAAAAACAGAAACGAAGAAATAGACAATTCAACAATACTTGATGGAGACTTCAATGATTCCACTTTCAATTACACACAGAACAGCTAGATAGAAGATCAAGGCCTTAGAAGAGTTGAACAATATTATATACCAACTATACAACTTATAGAACACTCCATACAACAACAGCAAAATACAGGTTTACCTCAAGTGCACATGGAACATTCACCAGGATAGATAATAATGTTATGATATAGGAAGTCTCGGAGAAGGCAATGGCAACCCACTCCAGTACTCTTGCCTGGAGAATCCCATGGACGGAGGAGCCTGGAAGGCTACAGTCCATGGGGTCGCTAAGAGTCAGACACGACTGAGCGACTTCACTTTCACTTTTCACTTTCATGCCTTGGAGAAGGAAATGGCAACCCACTCCAGTGTTCTTGCCTGGAGAATCCCAGGGACAGAGGAGCCTGTTGGGCTGCCGTCTATGGGGTCACACAGAGTCGAACACGACTGACGTGACTTAGCAGCAGCAGCAGCATAGGAAGTCTCAATCAATTTAAAAGGATAGAAATTATACATATTATGTTCTACAACTACAATAGAATAAAATTAGTAATTGATAACAGAAAGAACTTTTGGAAATTCATAAATATGTACAAATTAAGTAACATGATTGCAAATAACCAATGAACCAAAGAATAAGTCATAAGAGAAATGAAAAACAACTTTGAGATGCATGAAAAAATACTAAACACAAAACTTATGAGATATCTTCTCTGGGGTTTCGTTTACAAGAACACCAATCTCATTCAGGAAGACTTCACCCTCATGATCTAATTATCTCCCAAAGGACCCACATCTGAATACCATCACATTGAGGGTTTAAGATTTCAACATATGAATTTTGAGGGGACACAAACACTCAGTCTATAGCATGAAATGAAGCTAAAGCAGTGCTTAGAAGGAAATCTATAGCTGCACAAGTCTCTAAAAAATAACACAAATCAGTAATCTAAATTTCCACTTTAGGAAACTAGAAAAAGAAGAGTAAACTAAGATCTGGCCAGCAGCAGAAGAAAACAAATATTTGATAGAAACTAAATGTTATAAGGAGAAGGGAATGGCAAGCCACTCCAGTACTCTTGCCTAGAAAATCCCATGGATGGAGGAGCCTGGTAGGCTGCAGTCCGTGGGGTCGCTAAGGGTCGGACATGACTGAGCGACTTCACTTTCACTTTTCACTTTCACACATTGGAGAAGGAAATGGCAACCCACTCCAGTATTCTTGCCTGGTGAATCCCAGGGAAGGGGGAATCTGGTGGGCTTCCGTCTATGGGGTCACACAGTTGGACACGACTGAAGTGACTTAGCAGCAGCAGCAAATGTTGTAAAGAATAGAGAAACAATAGAAAAAATTCAGTAAACCCTAAAGTTGATTCTTTGCAAATGCCAAAAATATTGATAGACCTTTTACTAGACAGATGAGAGAGAGAGAAATTAAAATCATTAAAATCAGAAATAAGTCTTGTATGTTATTTTTCACTTTTTCCTTGCTGCGAATGGGACCTAATTAAATTTAAAAACTTTTTCACAGCCAGGAAAACCATAAACAAGACAAAAAGACAATCCGCAGCATGGGATAAAATATTTGCAAACGGAGCAATGGACAAAGGATTAATCTCCAAAATATACAAACAGCTCATGTAGCTCAAAAAAAAAAAAAAAACAACAATCAAAAAAAAAAAATGGGTGGAGGACCTAAACAGACATCTCTCCAAGGAAGACATACAGAGGGCCAACAAACACATGAAAAGATGCTCAACATCACTAATTATTAGAGAAATTCAAACCAAAGCTACAGTGAGGTAGCACCTCACGCTGGTCAGGATGAACCATGCATGTGTGCTCAATTGTGTCTGGCTCTTTGCGACCCTATGGACTATAGCCCACCAGACTCCTGTGTCCATGGGATCTTCCCTGCAAGAATACTGGAGTGGGTTGCCATTTCCTCCTCCTGGGGGTCTTCCCAACCTAAGGATTCGTCAGAATGGCCATCATCAAAAAGTCTACAAACAATACATTCTGGAGAGCATATGGAGAAAAGGGAACCCTCATGCACTGTTGGTGGGAATGTAAACTGATACAGCTACTGTAGAGAACAGTATGAGGTTCCTTAGAAAGCTAAAATTATGACTTCCAAATCCTACTACTGGATATATACCCTGAGAAAACCATAATTCAAAAGGAAACTTGTACCCCAATGTTCATTGAGGCACTATAATAGTCAGAACATGGAAATAACTAAATATCCATCAACAGATGAATGGATAAACAAGATGTGGTACATATATACAATGGAATATTACTCAGCCATAAAAAGAAACAAAATTGTGTCATTCTCAGAGACATGGATGGACTTAGAGACTGTCATGCAGAGTGAAGTAAGTCAGAAAGAGAAAAACAAATATTGTATATTAGTGCATATATGTGGACTCAAGAAAAATGGTATAGGTGATCTTATTTGCAAAGCAGAAATAGAGACACAGACACAGAAAATAAACTTGTGGATGCTACAGAGGAAGGAGGAGTGGGATGAATTAGGAGATAGGGATTGACATATATACACTGCTATGTATAAAATAGATAATTAATGAGAATCTAAAAATATTATCTATGCTCATCCCACAAGAAATTAGAAGTGCAAAATAATTCCAAAGCAGGACAAAGTAAGGAAATAATAAAGAGTATAAATCAATGAAAATGAAAAGAGGAAAACAAGAGAGAAAATCAATGAAACTGTGCACAAATGCTCAGTTGTGTCCGACTCTTTGAGACCCTATGGACTGTAGCCCCCCAGGCTCCTGTGTCCATGGGGGTTTCCTGGCAAGAATACTGGAGTGAGTTGCCATTTCCACCTCCAGGGGATCTTCCTGACCCAGGGGTTGAACCCAGGTCTCCTGCATTGGCAGGAGCATTCTTTTACCGCTGAGCAATGGAGAAAGCCCAGCAATGAAACCAAGAGCTGCTATATTTTAAGTCCAATACAATAACGAATACTTTGCTGAGACTGACAAAGAAAAAAAAAGAACACACAAATTACCAATATCAGGAATTGAACAGAGGATATTAATACAAACCCTGGGACACCAAAAGGATAATAAAAGAACACTACAAACAACTCTACACACATCAACTTGACAACTTAAGTGAAATTGACCAATTCCTTGGAAAAGAAATTACCCCAACTCATCTAATATGAAATAGATAATTTGAATCACTCTATAACTATTAAAGTAACTGAAATCATAATTTTAAAACTCAAGCTCAGATTATTTAACTTGAGAATTCTACCAAACATTTAAAGAATTAACAAGCCTACACATCTTCCAATAAATAGAAAACAATTTCCAACTCATTTACGAGGGCAGTATTACCCTGAATACAAAACCAGACAAAATAGAAAAAAGAAAACTATAGACTGATATCCCTCATAAACATATACACAAAAATTCTCAATAACATATCTGCAAATAGAATTCAGTGGTATATAAAAGAAATTATGCACCTTGACAATATGAGGTTTAACTAAGGGCCACAGAGGTATAAGATTGGTTCAGTATTTGAAAATAAAATAATTTAATTCACCTCTTTAACAGGCTAAAGAAGAAAAATCACGGAATTTGAACAGTTGATGCCTAAAAATCATTTGACAAAATTCAACATGCATTCTTGACATAAAGGGCAACTTCCTCAATTTGATACATATTTTTCTGTAAAAAACCTAAAGTTAACATTATACTTAATGATGAGATCCTAAATGTTATCCCTCTAAGATCAGGAAAATTCTTACCACTTATTCAACATAGTTCTAGAAGTCCTAGCAATAAGGCAAGAAATAAATAAAAGATGTACTGATTACAAAGGAGAAATTAAACTGTCCCTATTTTCAGGTGGCATGATTGTCTACACAGAAAATCTCAAAGGATCTACAAAAATTCCTAGAACTAATGAGTGCAGCAAGGTCATAGGACATAAGATAAATATAAAAATCAGTTATGCATCTGTACACTTGCAATGGACACATGGAAACCAAAGCTGAAAAATACAATACCATCTACAATTACTAAAAATATGAAATACATAATCCAACAATTCATGCCTTTTGTATAAGTTTTTCCCCTATTCATCACATTGTATAGATTTATCCATGTTGTTACATATATAATTTCATTCCGTTTTGTTGTTGAGTAGTGTATTATTGTATATCACTGTCTGTTAATCATTTCTCATGTTACAGATATATGGATTGTTTCCAGATTGGAGCTACTATGAATAAGGCTACTGTGAGCATTCATGTTCGTGTCTTTGTGTGGATATGTTTCAATTCTTCTTGAATACATACTTAGGTGTGGAATTGTTGTGTCATAGGGAATGCATATGTTTAAAACAACTGCCTGTGTGTGCTAAGTCGCTTCAGTTGATTTCAACTCTTTGTGACCCTAGGGATGGTAGCCCTCCAGCGCCTATGTCCATGGGATACTCCACGCAAGAATACTGCAATGGGTTGCCATGCCCTCCTCCAGAGGAAAGAACTGCCTAACTGTTTTTAAGGCGGTTATAACATTTTCACTACCCATTTATAAGATTTATGGTTGTTTTACATCCTTCAAAAGATTTTGTATTGCAGTGTTTTTAATAATAAATATTCTGGATGGTATATAAAGATGTCTCGTTGTTGTTGTTGTTTTCTGAGACATAATTGACATATCTGGGGCCACTGGAGAAGGGAATGGCAAACCACTTCAGCATTCTTGCCTTGACAAACCCATGAACAGTATGAAAAGGCAAAAAGTTAGGACACTGAAAGATGATCCCCCCAGGTTGGTAGGGGTCAAATATGCTACTGCAGAAGAACAGAGAAAAAGCTCCAGAAAGAATGAAGAGGCTGAGCCAAAGCAGAAATGACAGACAGTTGTGGATGTGTCTGGTGGTGAATGTAAAGTCCGATGCTGTAAAGTACAATATTGCACAGGAATCTAGAATGTTAGGTCCATGAATCAGGGTAAATTGGAAGTGGTCAAACAGTAGGCTTCCCTGGTGGCTCAGACAGTAAAGCGTCTGCCTGCAGTGCGGGAGACCTGGGTTCGATCCCTGGGTTGGGAAGATCCCCTGGAGAAGGAAATGGCAACCCAATTCAGTACTCTTGCCTGGAAAATTCCATGGACTGAGGAGCCTGGTAGGCTACAGTCCATGGGGTTGCAAAGAGTCGGATACGATTGAGCGACTTCACTACTCACTACTACTAAACAGTAGATGGCAAGAGTGAACATAGACATTTTAGGAATCAGTGAACTAAAATGGACCTGAACAGGTAAATTTAATTCAGATGACCATTATATCTACTACTGTGGACAAGAATCCCTTAGAAGAAATGGAGTAGCCCTCATAGTCAACAAAAGAGCCCAAAATGCAGTACTTGGGTGCAATCGCAAAAACGACAGAATGATGTTTGCTTCCAAGGCAAACAATTCAGCATCACAGTAATCCAAGTCTATGCCCCAATCACTAATGCAGGAGAAGAAATTGAATGGTTCTATGAAGACCTACAACACCTTCTAGAACTAACACCAAAAAAAATGTCCTTCTCATCAGAGAGGACTGGAATACATATGTAGGAAGTCAAGAGATACCTGGAGTAACAGGCAAATTTGGCCTTGGAGTATAAAATGAAGCAGGGCAAAGGCTAACGGAGTTTTGCCAAGAAAATGCACTGGTTATAGAAAACACCCTTTTCCAACAACACAAGAGACAACTCTACACATAGACGTCACCAGATGGTCAATATAAAAATCAGAATGATTATATTCTTTGTCACTGAAGATGCAGAAGCTCTATACAGTCAGTAAGAACAAGACATGGAGCTTACTGTGGCTCAGATCAAGAGCTCCTTATTGCAAAATTCAGATTTAAATTGAAGAAGTAGGGAAAACCACTAGGCCATTCAGGTATGACCTAAATCAAATCCATTATGATGATACAGTGGAAGTGACAAATAGATTTCAAGGGATTAGATCTGATAGTGTGCCTGAAGAACACTGTAGAGGAGGCAGTGATCAAAACCATCCCCAAGAAAAAGAAATGCAAAAGGGCAAAATGGTTGTCTGAGGAGGCTTTACAAACAGTTGAGAGTGAAAAAAACTGGCTTAAAACTCAACATTCAAAAAACTAAGATCATGGCATCCAGTCCATCACTTCATGGCAGATAGATGAGAAAATGATGGAAACAGTGACAGACTTTTTTTCTTGGGCTCCAAAATTACTGTGGCTGTTGACTGCAGCCACGAAACTGAAAGACTCTAGCTGCCTTATGACAAACCTTGGACAGCTTATTAAAAATCAGAGATCTCTCTTTTCTGACAAAGGTCCATATAGTCAAAGCTATAGTTTTTCCAGTAGTCATGTACAGATGTGAGAATTGGGCCACAAAATGCTGAGCACTGAAGAATTGATGCTTTCGAATTGTGGTGCTGGAGAGGTCTCTTTAGAGTAATTTGGACAGCAAGGAGATCAAACCAGTCAATCCTAAAGGAAATCAACCCTGAATATTCACTGGAAGGACTGATACTGAAGCTGAAACTCCAATATTTTGGCCACCTGATGCGAAGAGCCAACTCATAGGAAAAGACCCTGAAGCTGGGAAAGGTTGAAAGCAAAAGGAGCAAGGGATGACAGTGGATGAGATGGTTGGATGGCATCACCAACTCAATGGAACTGAGTCTGAGGAAACTCCAGGAGATTGTGAAGGACAGGGAAGCGTGGTGGGCTGTAGTCCATGGGGTCACTAAGAGTCGGACATGACTGAGCAACTGAAAAACAACAATAATTGACATGATATAAAATTCACAATCTTGAAGTTTGCACTTGAACATTTCTATTACCCTATACATTTGGCTGGAGAATCCCAGGGATGGCGGAGCCTGGTGGGCTGCCATTTATGGGGTCGCACAGAGTCGGACACAACTGAAGCGACTTAGCAGCAGCAGCAGCAGCTAGCAACTAGTCCCAATTTCTCCTCCCTATGGCCCTTGGAAACCACTAATCTGTGTTTTGTCTTTATGGATTTACCTGTTCTGAACATTTCATTTGAATGGAATCAAATAATATGTGACCTTTGTAACTGGCTTCATTTACCTGGCATAAAGTTTTCGAGATTCATCCGTGTTGTAGCAAGTAATAATACTTGTTTTTTTTTAATGGATGAATAATATTCCATTGTATGAATTTACCACATTTTGTTTATTCATTCATCAGTTCATGGACTATTTGATTGTTTCCACTTTTTGGCAGTTATAAATATTGCTGCTATTAACATTTAAATAAGTTTTGTTTGAGCATATATTTTAAATCCTCTTCATACATATCTAGGAGTGGAACTGTTGGGTCACAAGGTAATTCTGTATTTAATTTTTAAGGAATTGTCAAACTGTTTTACACAGTGACTACACTATTTTACATTCTTTCTAGCAATGTATGAGGGCTCCAATTTCTCAACATCTTTACCAGCATTTATTATTGTCTTTATTTTTGATGATATCTATTCTAATGGATATGAAGTAGTGTTTCATTGTGGTTTTTATTTCCACTTCCTTATTGGTTAATTATGTCAAGCACTTTTTAATGCACTTATTGGCCATTTATATATCTTCTTTGGAGAAATTTCTATTCAAATCCTTTACTTATAAAGGATTTACATTGGGTTGTCTTTTTATTTATTGTTGAGTTTTAAGTTTTTTTATATATTTTGGTCACTTGATACTGATATATAATTTGCAAATATTTTCTCCCATTCTGTGGGTTGTCTTTTCACTTTCTTGATAGTTTGCTTTGACACACAAGTTTTTAATATCTACAAAGTCTAATTTATCTATTTTTTCTTTGATTGCTTTTACTTTTGGAGGCATATCTAAGAAGTAGTTGCCTAATCCAAAATCACTCACATTTACACTTATTTTTCAATCTAAGAGTTCTATAGTTTTAAATATTACATTTAGGTCTTTGATACATCATGGGTTAAATGTATATGATGTGAGGTAGGGAACCAAATTCATTCTGGTTATACAGAATATCCATTTGTGTCCACATACATTTGTTGAAAATACTATTCTTTGCCATTGATTGATCTTGGAACTCATTTTAAAAAATCAAAATTTATATATTAAAGTCCTAACCTCCAGTACTTCAGAATGTGATTGAATTTGGGTTTTTAAAGAAACAATTATGTTAAAATGAAGTCTAAGGGTGGGCCCTAGTCCAATATAACTGGTGCTCTTATAAGAAGAGATTTGGATATAAACATACACAGAAAGAAGGCCATGTGAGGAAATATGTTGGACGTGACCATCTAAAAGCCAAGGAGAGGGGCCTCAGAAGCAGTCAATCCTAACAAAACCTTTATTTCAGATTTCAAGCATCCAGAATCATGAGGAAATAAACTTTAGTTGTTCAATCCATGCTGCTGTCTCTGGTACTTTATTATGGCAGACTAATATAACTATAAATATATAGATTTATTTACAGACTCTCAGTTTTTATTTCACTGGTCTATATATATCTTTTTTTTTTATTCTAGTACCACAGTCTTGATTATTACAACTGTGCAATAAGTTTTGAAATTGGCAAGTCAGAGTGCCTCAACTTTTCAAGATAGTTTGTCTATTTGAAATTCTTTGCTATTCCATAAAATTTTAGCTTTTACAATATTTTGTTTATATGAAACATTTTCTTTCTCCATTTATCTGTCAATGGACACTTAGGTTGTTTTCACCACTTAGTTATTGCCAATAATGCAGCAATGACTATGGAAGAAAAATATATTTACAAGATCATGTTTTCATTTCTTTTGGACAAATACGCAGAGTTAAGATTGCTGGATCATGTGCTAATTCTATTTCTATTTTCTTGAGAAGCCTCCATACTGTTTTTCATAGTAGCTGCACCATTTTACATCCCCCACTAACCAATTTGTCTATATCCACCAACACTCATTGTTTTCTGTTTTCTGATTTTTTTTAAAATTTAACGTAATGGGAGTAGGAGAGAAGATGGAGGAGGAATAGGACAGGGCGGCCACTTTCCCCCCAACAAAATCAACAAAGGAACATTTGAACGCTGAGTAAATCCCACAAAAAAACTTTTGAATACCGGCAGAGGACATCAGGCACTCAGAAAAGCAGCCCATAGTCGTCGAAAGGAGGTAGGAAATAGATAAAAAGATAAAAAGAGAGACAAAAGAGGGAGGGACGGAGCTCCCTCCCGGGAAGGGAGGCTTTAAAAAAAAAAAAAGAGAGAGAGAGAGAAGTTTCCAAACACCTGGAAACACTGGCGAGTGGAACCTCAGAGGGCCGCATAACTGGGAGACAAAAGACATAAATAATTAAAACGCACAGACTAAGTGCTCAGAGGAAACTCTCAGCAGAGAAGCGGCGCAGACGCCTGCGCCCCTCACTAGCAGGCGGGGGCTGGGCAGGGAGGCGCCGGCAGCAGCGCTTAGAGGGAGAACCAGCGGCGGCGCTTAGAGGGAGAGCCGGCGCCCGTGCTTGGAGGGAGAGCTGGCGGCTGCGCTTAGAGGGAGAACCGGGCTTGGGCGCCCCAGCCCCCAGCCCCCGCCGACGAGGGCCGGGAGGGCAGCCAGCGCCGGGGCGGGGGCAGCCGCGGCCCCAGAGAGGCTTCCCGTGCCAAGCTGCAGGCAGGCTTCCTTGCTGACCAGGACTTCTTGGGTTCGGGCCAGTCGATATCCGCCTGAGAAACTGCGCCAGTTGTACTCCCAGAAAACCGAGCGGCGGGGACCAGGAAGGCGATAAGTCGCAGCGACTGCGCTTGCCAAACGCCTGGTCACCTGAGCTGCTAGGACTGGGGAAGGCACAAAACGCAGGCCCAGCCAAGTCTGCGCCTTTGTCGAGTACCCGAGGACCTGAACCTGAGCCGCTCAGACCTGGGAAGTGCATGCAACCCAGCGCCAGCCGCGGACAGCTTGCAGCAGAGCAAACTAAAGCCTAAACAGCATAAACAGGGAAAGCACACATGCCTCGAGCGGGAGCATTCCCAGTGTAGCGGAGACACCGCGAGCACTCCCCACAGACGCCAGGGATATTTGTTAGTTGTTCCTCCCTCCCTACAGCAGAACTGAATAGGAGAGCGTGGGGAAAAAAAAAAAAGTGTCCACCACCGCATCCTGGAGTCAGGACGGGAATTAGACACTGAGGAGACCAGAAAACAGAAGAGGGAGAAGCCTTGAGCCTCCTGCAAGAATAAGACTGAAAACCAGAGGCAGAGGCTTAAGGCCAAATCCTGAGAACACCAGAGATCTCCGGTTCCAGAGAACATTAATTGATAGGTACTCATCAAAGGCCTCCATACATACACTGAAACCAGGCACCACCCAAGGGTCAACAAGTTTCAGTGAAAGACATACTACGCAAGCTATCCAGCAACACAGGAGAATAGCACTGAACTTCAATATACAGGGTGCCCAAAGCCACCCCAAAACCACGGACATCTCAAACTCATTATTGGACACTTCCTTGCACTCCAGAGAGAAGAAATCCAGTTCCACCCACCAGAACATCTACTCAAGCTTCCCTAACCAAAGAACCTTGACAAGTCACCCATCCAACCCCAAACACAACGAGGTAACTACATAATAAAGAGAACTCCACAGACTGTCAGAAGACAGAAAGGTCACCCGAACACAGCAATATAAGCAAGATGAAGAGGCAGAGAAATACCCAACAAGTAAAGGAACAGGATAAATGCCCACCAACACAAACAAAAGAGGAAGATATAGGGAACCTACCCGATAAAGAATTTCGAATTTTAATTGTGAAAATGATTGAAAATCTGGAAAGCAAAATGGAGTTACAGATAAATAAACTGGAGAAAAGGATGGAGAAGATAGAAGAAATGTTCAATAAAGAATTAGAGGAAATAAAAAAGAGTCAATATACAATGAATAATACAATAGACGAGATCAGAAACACTCTCGAGGGCACAAACAGCAGAATAACGGAGGCAGAAGACAGGATAAGCGAGCTAGAAGATAGAATTGTAGAAATAAATGAAACAGAGACGGAAAAAGAAAAACGAATTAAAAGAAATGAGGACAATATTAGAGACATATGGGACAATATTAAACGCCCCAACATTCGAATCATAGGAGTCCCAGAAGAAGAAGACAAAAAGAAAGACCATGAGAGAATACTCGAGGAGATAATAGTTGAAAATTTCCCTAAAATGGGGAAGGAAATAATCACCCAAGTCCAAGAAACACAGAGAGTCCCTAACAGGATAAACCCAAGGCGAAATACCCCAAGGCACATATTAATCAAACTAACAAAGATCAAACACAAAGAAAAAATATTAAAAGCAGCAAGGGAAAAACAACAAATAACACACAAGGGGATCCCCATAAGGATAACAGCTGATCTTTCAACAGAAACTCTTCAGGCCAGGAGGGAATGACAAGACATACTTAAAGTGATGAAAGAAAATAACCTACAGCCCAGACTACTGTATCCAGCAAGGATCTCATTCAAATATGAAGGAGAAATCAAAAGCTTTACAGACAAGCAAAAGCTGAGAGAATTCAGCATCACCAAACCAGCTCTCCAACAAATACTAAAGGATCTTCTCTAGACTGGAAACACAGAAAGGGTATATAAACTTGAACCCAAACAATAATGAAAATGGCAACGGGATCATACTTATCAATAATCACCTTAAATGTAAATGGGTTGAATGCCCCAACCAAAAGACAAAGGCTGGCTGAATGGATACAAAAACAAGAACCCCATATATGTTGTCTACAAGAGACCCACCTGAAATCGAGGGACACATACAGACTGAAAGTGAAGGGCTGGAAAAAGATATTCCACGCAAATAGAGACCAAAAGAAAGCAGGAGTAGCAATACTCATATCAGATAAAATAGATTTTAAAACAAAGGCTGTGAAAAGAGACAAAGAAGGAAACTACATAATGATCAAAGGATCAATCCAAGAAGAAGATATAACAATTATAAATATTTATGCACCCAACATAGGAGCACCGCAATATGTAAGACAATTACTAACAATTATGAAAAGGGAAATTAACAATAACACAGTAATAGTGGGAGACTTTAATACCCCACTTACATCTATGGATAGATCAACTAAACAGAAAATTAACAAGGAAACACAAACTTTAAATGATACAATAGAGCAGTTAGACCTAATAGATATCTATAGGACATTTCACCCCAAAACAATGAATTTCACCTTTTTCTCAAGCGCACACGGAACCTTTTCCAGGATAGATCACATCCTGGGCCATAAATCCAGCCTTGGTAAATTCAAAAAAATTGAAATCATTCCAAGCATCTTTTCTGACCACAATGCAGTAAGATTAGATCTCAATTACGGGAGAAAAACTATTAAAAATGCCAACATATGGAGGCTGAACAACACACTGCTGAATAATGAACAAATCATAGAAGAAATCAAAAGAGAAATAAAAATATGCATAGGAATGAATGAAAATGAAAACACAACAACCCAAAACCTCTGGGACACTGGAAAAGCAGTGCTAAGGGGGAAGTTCATAGCAATACAGTCACACCTCAAGAAACAAGAAAAAAGTCAACTAAATAACCTAACTCTACATCTAAAGAAACTAGAAAAGGAAGAAATGGAGAACCCCAGGGTTAGCAGAAGGAAAGAAATCATAAAAATTAGGGCAGAGATAAATGCAAAAGAAACAAAAGAGACCATAGCAAAAATCAACAAAGCCCAAAGCTGGTTCTTTGAGAAGGTAAATAAAACTGACAAACCACTAGCCAGACTCATCAAGAAAGAAAGGGAGAAGAACCAAATCAATAAAATTAGAAATGAAAATGGAGAGATCACAACTGACAACACAGAAATACAAAGGATTATTAGAGAATACTATCAGCAATTATATGGCAATAAAATGAATAACTTGGAAGAAATGGACAAATTCCTAGAACAGTACACCTTGCCAAAACTGAACCAGGAAGAAATAGAAAATCTGAACAGACCCATCACAAGCACGGAACTAGAGGAAGTAATCACAAATCTTCCAGCAAACAAAAGCCCAGGTCCAGACGGCTTCACAGCTGAATTCTACCAAAAATTTAGTGAAGAGCTAACACCTATTCTACTCAAACTCTTCCAGAAAATTGCTGAGGAAGGAAAACTTCCAAATTCATTCTATGAGGCCACTATCACCCTAATCCCAAAACCTGGTAAAGATCCCACAAAAAAAGAAAACTACAGGCCAATATCACTGATGAACATAGATGCAAAAATCCTTAACAAAATTCTAGCAATCAGAATCCAACAACACATTAAGAAGATCATACATCATGATCAAGTGGGCTTTATCCCAGGAATGCAAGGATTCTTCAATATTGGCAAATCAATCAACGTAATACACCACATTAACAAACTGAAAAATAAAAATCATATGATTATCTCAATAGATGCAGAGAAAGCCTTTGACAAAATACAACATCCATTTATGATAAAAACTCTCCAGAAAGTGGGACTAGAAGGGACATATCTCAACATAATAAAAGCTATATACGACAAACCCACAGCAAACATTATCCTCAATGGTGAAAAACTGAAAGCATTTCCCCTAAAGTCAGGAACAAGACAAGGGTGCCCACTCTCACCACTACTATTCAACATAGTTCTGGAAGTTTTGGCTATAGCAATCAGAGCAGAAAAAGACATAAAAGGAATACAAATTGGAAAAGAAGAAGTAAAATTTTCACTGTTCGCTGATGACATGATCCTCTACACAGAAAACCCTAAAGACTCTACCAGAAAACTTCTAGAGCTAATCAATGAATACAGTAAAGTTTAAGGATATAAAATCACCACACAGAAATCCCTTGCATTCCTATACACTAATAATGAGAAAATAGAAAGAAAAATTAAGGAAACTATTCCATTCACTGTTGCAACGAAAAGAATTAAATACTTAGGAATATATCTACCTAAGGAAACAAAAGACTTGTATATAGAAAACTATAAAACACTAGTGAAAGTAATCAAAGAGGACACTAATAGATGGAGAAATATACCGTGTTCGTGGATTGGAAGAATAAATATTGTGAAAATGAGTATACTACCCAAAGTAATTTATATATTCAATGCAATCCCTATCAAGCTACCAACGATATTTTTCACAGAACTAGAACAAATAATCTCACAGTTTGTATGGAAATACAAAAAACCTCGAATAGCCAAAGCAATCTTGAAGAAGAAAAATGGAACTGGAGGAATTAACCTGCCAGACTTCAGGCTCTACTACAAAGCCACAGTCATCAAGACAGTATGGTACTGGCATAAAGACAGAAATATAGATCAATGGAACAAAATAGAAAGCCCAGAGATAAACCCACGCACCTATGGACACCTTATCTTCGACAAAGGAGGCAAGAATATAAAATGGACAAAAGACAGTCTCTTTAACAAGTGGTGCTGGGAAAACTGGTCAGACACTTGTAAAAGAATGAAATTAGAACACTTCCTAACACCATACACCAAAATAAACTCAAAATGGATTAGAGAGCTAAATGTAAGACCAGAAACTATAAAACTCCTAGAGGAGAAGGTAGGCAAAACACTCTCTGACATAAATCACAGCAGGATCCTCCAAGACCCACCTCCCAGAATATTGGAAATAAAAGCAAAAATAAACAAATGGGACCTAATTAAAATCAAAAGCTCCTGCACAGCAAAGAAACTCTAAGCAAGGTGAAAAGACAGCCTTCCGAATGGAAGAAAATAATAGCAAATGAAGCAACTGATAAAGGATTAATCTCCAAAATATACAAGCAGCTCCTGCAGCTCAATTCCAGAAAACTAAGTGACCCAATCAAAAAATGGGCCAAAGAACTAAACAGACATTTCTCCTAAGAAGACATAAAGATGGCTAACAAACACATGAAAAAATGCTCAACATCCCTCATAATCAGAGAAATGCAAATAAAAACCACAATGAGATACCATTTCACGCCAGTCAGAATGGCTGCTATCCAAAAGTCTACATGCAATAAATGCTGGAGAGGGTGTGGAGAGAAAGGAACCCTCTTACACTGTTGGTGGGAATGCAAACTAGTACAGCCACTATGGAGAACAGTGTGGAGATTCCTCAAAAAACTGGAAATAGAACTGCCATATGATCCAGCAATTGCACTCCTGGGTATACACACCGAGGAAACCAGAACTGAAAGAGACACATGTATGCCAATGTTCATTGCAGCACTGTTTATAATAGCCAGGACATGGAAGCAACCTAGATGTCCATCTGCAGATGAATGGATAAGAAAGCTTTGGTACATATACACAATGGAGTATTTTTCAGCCATCAAAAAGAATGCATTTGAATCAGTTTTAATGAGGTGGATGAAACTGGAGCCAATTATACAGAGTGAAGTAAGCCAGAAAGAAAAACATCAATACAGTATACTGACGCATATATATGGAATTTAGAAAGATGGAAACCTGAAACCTGTGTACGAGACTGCAAAAGAGACATAGACATATAGAACAGTCTTTGGGACTCTGTGGGAGAGGGTGAAGGTGGGATGACTGGGTAGGACGGCATTGTACCATGTATATTACCATAAGTGAGCAGTCCAGGTTCGACGCATGATGCAGGATGCCTGGGGCTGGTGCACGGGAATGACATGGAGGGAGGATATGGGGAGGAGGGAGGTGGGAGAGGGGTTCGGGAGGGAGAGCACATGTACACCCGGGGCGGATTCATGTCAATGTATGGCAAAACCAACCAATATATTAATGTAAGGTAATTTGCCTCCAATAAAATAAATCAAAAAATAAATAAATAAATAAATTTAACATAATGGCCATCATAACAAGTGTGAGATGACATCTTGTGGTTTTAATTTGCATTTCTCTGAACCCTGAAAGATGATGCTGTGAAAGTGTTGCACTCAATATGCCAGCAAAATTGGAAAACTCAGCAGTGGCTACAGGACTGGAAAAGGTCAGTTTTCATTCCAATCCCAAAGAAAGGCAATGCCAAAGAATGCTCAGACTACCGCACAATTGCACTCATCTCACACGCTAGTAAAGACATGCTCAAAATTCTCCAAGCTAGGCTTCAGCAATACGTGAACCTTGAACTTCCAGATGTTCAAGCAGGTTTTAGAAAAGGCAGAGGAACCAGAGATCAAATTGCCAATATCCGCTGGACCATGGAAAAAGCAAGAGAGTTCCAGAAAAACATCTATTTCTGCTTTATTGACTATTCCCAATCCTTTGACTGTGTGGATCACAACAAACTGTGGAAAATTCTGAAAGAGATGGGAATACCAGACCACCTGACCTGCCTCTTGAGAAACCTGTATGCAGGTCAGGAAGCAACAGTCAGAACTGTACTGGAACAATAGACTGGTTCCAAATAGGAAAAGGAGTACATCAAGGCTGTCTATTGTAACCTTGTTTATTTAAATTATATGCAGAGTACCTCATGAGAAACGCTGGGCTGGAAGAAGCACAAGCTGGAATCAAGATTGCTGGGAGAAATATCAATAACCTCAGATATGCAGATGACACCACCCTTATGGCAGAAAGTGAAGAGGAACTCAAAAGCCTCTTGATGAAAGTGAAAGAGGAGAGTGAAAAGGTTGGCCTGAAGCTCAACATTCAGAAAAGAAAGATCATGGCATCTGGTCCCATCACTTCATGGGAAATAGATGGGGAAACAGTGGAAACAGTGTCAGACTTTATTTTTTTTGGGCTCCAAAATCACTGCGGATGCTGATTGCAGCCATGAAATTAAAAGACTCCTTGGAAGGAAAGTTATGACCAACCTTGATAGTATATTAAAAAGCAGAGTCATTACTTTGCCAACCAAGGTCCGTCTAGTCAAGGCTATGGTTTTTCCCGTGGTCATGTATGGATGTGAGAGTTGGACTGTGAAGAAAGTTGATCGCCGAAGAATTGATGCTTTTGAACTGTGGTGCTGGAGAAGACTCTTGAGAGTCCCTTGGACTGCAAGGAGATCCAACCAGTACATCCTAAAGGAGATCAGTCCTGGTTGCTCATTGGAAGGACTGATGCTGAGGCTGAAATTCCAATACTTTGGCCACTTCATGGGAAGAGTTGACTCACTGGAAAAGACCCTGATGCTGGGAGGGATTTGAGGCAGGAGAAGAAGGAGATGACAGAGAATGAGACGGCTGGATGGCATCACCGACTCAATGACGAGTTTGGGTAAACTCCAGGAGCTGGTGATGGACAGGGAGGCCTGGCATGCTGGGTTTCATGGGGTCACAAAGAGTCGGACATGACTGTGCGACTGAACTGAACATAACTGAAAGATTATTGATATAGAATATTTTCATATAATTATGAAATTATTCATAATTTCAATAATTTCAAGAAATAATTTCAAGAATTATTCATTATTTCATAATTTGGCCATTTGTATATTTTCTTTGGAGCGATGTCTATTTAACTCCCTTGGCCAATTTTTAATTGGATTATTTTATTTTGGTGCTATTGAGTTGTAGGAGTTCTTTATATATTTCAGATATCAACCCCTTGTCAGATATATTGTTGCTGATTTTCAGTCGCTAAGCTATTTCCAACTCTTTGTAACCCCATGCACTACAGCATGCCAGGCTTCTCTGTCCTCCACTACCTCCCAGAGTTTGCTTGAATTCATGTCCATTGAGTCCATGATGCTATACAACCATCTCTGCTGTCCCCTTCTCCTTTTGCTTTGAATCTTTCCCAGCATCAGGGTCTTTTCAAATGAGTAGGGTCTTCTCATTAGGTGGTCAAAATATTGGAGCTTCAGCATCAGTCCTTCCAATGAATATTCAGGGTTGATTTCATTCAGGATTCACTGCTTTGATCTCTTTGCAGTCCAAAGGACTCTCAAGGGGCTTCCTCAGCACAACTCAAAAGCATCAATTCTTTGGTGCTTACACTTCTTTACGGTCCCACTCTAACATCCATACATGATTACTGGAAAAACAATAGCTTTGACTATATGGACCTTTGTCAGCAAAATGATGTCTCTTCCTTTTAATACACTGTCTATGTTTATCATAGCTTTCCTTCCAAGGAGCAAGTGTCTTTTAAGTTCATGGCTGCAGTCACTGTCTGCAATGATTTTAGAGCCCAGGAAAATAAAATCTGTCACTGCATTCACTTTTACCCTTCTATTTGCCATGGAGTGATAGGATAGGATAGGATACCGTGATCTTAGTTTTTTTAATGTTGAGTTTCAAGCCAGTTTTTTCACTCTCTTCTTTTATTATCATCAAGAGGATATGCCAGATATATAGTTTGCAAACATTTTTTCTCATTTCATAGGTTGCCACTCTGTTGATTATTTTCTTTGCTATGCAGAAGTTTTTTAGTTTGATGTAATCCACTCACCTAATTTTTGCTTTTATCATCTGTACTTTTCATATCATATCCAAGAAATAATTGCTAATACCAATGTGATAGGGCTTTCTCCCTTTATTTTAGAATTTTACAGTTTCAGGACTTATGTGTAAGTCTTTAACTCATTTTGAGATATGTCTTAGTCTGCTTGGGCTGCTATAACAAAATACTACAGGCTGGGTGGCTTATAAGTGAAAGTGAAAGTGTAGTCACTCAGTCATGTCAGACTCTTTGCAACCCCCATGGACTGTAGCTTGCCAGGATCCTCTGTCCATGGAATTCTCTGGGCTAGAATACTGGAGTGGATTGCCATTTCCTTCTCCAAGGGGTCTTCCTAGTCCAGGGATCGAACCTGGGTCTCCCACATTGCAGATAGATTCTTTACCATCTCAGCCACAGGGAAGTCTGGGGAGGCTTATAAGCAACAGAAATTTATTTCTCACAGTTTTAAAGACTGGAAGTCCAAGATCATGGTTCCAGCACAGTCAGTGAGGGCCTCTTCTGGGTTACAGACTTCTTCTTGTATCCTTCCTGGTAGAAGAGGGCAAGGGAGCCCCCTCAGGCCTCTTTTCTAAGGACACTAATCCCATTCCTGAGGACTCTACACTCAAAATCTGAGTACTTCCCAAGGCCCAGCTTCCTAATATCATCACACTGGCTACTAAAATTTTAACATATGAATTTCAAGGGGAAACATTCAGTCCATAATATTCTGTTCCTGTTCCCCGCCATCTGACATTCATGTCCTTATCACATGCCATCAATGCAAAACTGTAAATCTAAAGTCTCATCTAAAGCATCTATAGGAGATATGGGTGAGACTTAAGGTAAAATCCATTCTAGGGGAAATTTCTATCCAGCTATGAACTTAAAAAATCAAATAAGTTATGTGCTTTCAAAATACAATGATGAAACAGGCATAGGATAGACATTCCTATTCTAAGAGGGAGACATAAGAAAGAAGAAAATGGAAACAGGTTCAAAGCAAGTCCAAAATTTTAATGACCACTCAAGTAGAGGAACCTTCTAGACACATTGGAGCAGCGGTCCTTCACAGTTTTTGGCGACCCTGCCCCTACATCTTTGCTGGCCACAGCTCATTCTGCAGCTCTAATGGATTGGAGTCACATGCTTGCCACTCCCCTATGCTAGAATCACACACACACACACACACACACACACACATACATACATCACCTGCCAGCCTGCAGTTGTAAGGATAGTCTGGTCCTAGAGTTCCACTAGGCATTGCCTTAGCAGGGTCTGTCCACATAGTCCTCTGACTGGGTCATGCACTTGTGGCTAAAAATGACACCATACTTCAAAATCTAGGTGGGGGCACTTCCCTGGTGATCTAGGTGGGGGCACTTCCCTGGTGATCCTGGAATGGGATTAGTGTCCTTAGAAAAGAGGCCTGAGAGGGCTCCCTTGCCCTCTTCTACCGGAGGGATACAAGAAGAAGTCTGCAACCCAGAAGAGGCCCTCACTGACTGTGCTGGAACCATGATCTCGGACTTCCATCTTCCAATGCAGGGAACATGGATTCAATCCCTGCTCAGGGAACCAGGATCCCACATGCTGTAGGGAAACTAGGCTCTACAGCAAAATTAGTGCCGCAACTTTCTAGTGCCACAACTAGAGAGGCCCATGTGCTTCAACTAGAGAAAGTCTGCATGCCACAACAAAGACCCAGGAAGCAAAAAAAAAAACAACAACAACAACAACAACTAGGTGGAGGTAACCATGATCCCATGGCTTATGCACTCTGTACACTGGTTGAGATAGCACTACACCTATGCAGCCAAATTACACCATCTATACCCTTCAATGGAGAAGGAAATGGCAACCTACCCCAGTACTCTTGCCTGGAAAATCCCATGGATGGAGGA